>NW_024354886.1:5745285-5956730 GCF_902729225.1 Pteropus medius
TCCTGATCAATTTAAATTTCTCAGGAATACTGAGCAATGCCAAATGCCAGTGCCAAGAAGCTCCTGACGAGTCATGATTGCATTTAAATCATGCCTGCGTTCAACCTGTGGGTTACCAGATAATACTCTGCTGTGGGTGATGGAGTTGCCTGAATCAGGAGAGTAGCAGGTTCAATTTGTGTTTTATAAAGGAGATTCTGGCAACTGCAAGAATAACTGATTTAAGGGGCACTGCCTGGTGGCTGGGAGGATGCTGGAACACTCCAGATGGGAGACAATGAAGATGTATACAAGGAAAGTGGAGGCAGAGACATGATAAGAAGATGGATCTGAATTTAGGGGAGGTATAAGAAGTACGATCAGCTGAGTCTGAGGGCCCACACCCCACTCCTGTGCCCATAGGGTCCTGCATCCTCCATGAGCTCTGGCTTGGGTAGCGCTCCCCTGGCACATGTCCTGCCAGGTCATCCTTGGCTCATAGTGTGAGATACACCAGGCAGAATGCAACTCCTGAAGGGCAGGGGCCATCCGTCCCTCCCTACTTCTCAGGACCCCTGTATAAGGCATGTAGTAGCTGGCACACACTACCTGGCTCCAAACATTAGACTCACTTAGGAGCAACTTCAGTAAACCTATTCTGTAGGAGTCACGAAATCAACCAGTCAAACGTGTGTGCACAGAAGCCCTCCTCTAGGCCAGGCTCTGGTCTAGGTGCTGGGAACGGAGCAAGTTGGCCCCTCCCAGAGGAGCCAAGAACGGGCAGTTTGGTTGAAGTGAGTGACTTGGTCGCTCTGCCCTCCTGGAGCCATGGGAGAGAGGTGGATACTGAGCAGATGATTTGTCAAACACAGAGATGAAAGAGATGGTGATCAGGTCTGTAGGAGCAAACGGAGATGGAGTCATCAGGGATGCAGTGACCCAGTTGGAGGAGATCTAAAGGGAAGAATATTCCAGACAGAGGGAGCAGTACCTTCAAAGTCCTGGTGGTGGGAGTGTAGTCAGTGTGGTTGAGGAACAAGGAGTGAGAGTGGAGCAGATCCTGGGGGGCCCTGTAGGCCATGGAAGGACTTTGACTCTGAGTGAAGAAGGGGCCACTGCAGGGGTTAGAGTGGAGGAGTAGCATGACCTGACTCAAGTTTAACAAGCGCACTCTGTTGAGTCAGGGGCAAGGGCAGGAGCAACAAGGCCAGGCTGTTGTAGTCCCCCAGGAGACACAGGGAGCAGCCAGACCAGACTGGGGTACAGTGGAGGTGGCGAGAAGTGGTCAGATCCTCTTACAACTTGAGGTGGAGTTGGCTGGCTAGCTGATGGATTGGGTGTGGGATATGAGAGAGGAATCAAAGACAGCTCCAAGGATTTGGCCTGACTAGGCCCAATTTAATGAAATGGGGAAACTTCAAGAAGAGCAGGTGGTTTTATGGAAGGAGGGAAGGTGTGGGAACATGACAGCTTCACAGTTATGGTAATCACCAGCAGCAATGGAGCACCACACACATATGAGGCTCACACCTGAGCACTCTGCATATGTGATCTAATTTAATTTTCCTAACAAACTGGGGAGGTAGGTACTGTTTTTGCCTTATGTGGCAAGACAATTGCTTGAGATATCGCTCTGCAGTCTTTTTCCCCAGGTCCTTACCTCTCTAACATACCCACCTCACAAACCAAAAGAAAACACAGTAGCCAGATCCCAGGTAGTGGAGGCAGGGAGCAGAAGCTGCTTGAAGGCTCAGCTTTTCCTGCCTTTTGTCAGAGCTGAGCTCAAAGGTGAGCTGGTATCTGGTGGGGGTGGGGAGGGGAGGCAGAGCTGCTGGTCAGACTGTAGAGGGGCTGTGAGGGGCTCACAGCCTCCCCAATAGCCCCAGAACAGCAGAGAACAGCCCAAAGAAACCATAGGAGCCCTCATGCTCCATAAATGGAGACAGCACACAATTGCACAGGCTCGATGGGGAGTCTAAGCCTAACTTAGAAGGAGTTCCTCCCAGAACAATGAGACTGGGTATGGAGGTCAGATTTTCTAGTTAAAAATGATAGAAAACCTGGCTAGAGTGGCTTAAACCCAGCAATGTGCAGGACCTGCTCTGCATGGACTGACAAGAGCCAATCGTGGGCATCTCTTCCCAACTCCGTATTCAATGGCATCCAGTTGGTAGCTTGAATCAGCCATGGTAGGTATATTTACACTATAGGACTCTCCCCCAGAAAGCGTGTTGCTAAATATTTACTAGCAGACCACAGCTTACCACTCTCACTCGAAGTGTATTGTGACATTTACTGACTGACAGCACTGGGGCATCCTGTAGTAGGATGGACTGTGAGATACCCAAACAGTCATCATCAAGGTTCAGACTTTCTCTTCCCATTATGCACTTTCTGTCCAACTTAGAGACCCCAAAAGTCCCAGCAGAAGCCCGATAACTGAGCCTCATGGGTCCTACCAGGTCACATGCTCACCCTGAACAAATGATGACCAGGAAGAAGAAATTGCAGATGGGCCAGGACTGGATCATGAGCCATGGTATGTGTCGGGGTCGGGGTTGGGGGGACGGGGCGTGGACTCCTACGTAAACTTACACACTGAGAGAGGCAAAGGACTGGTTTCTCAAAGGAAAACCTGAAGGTTGTGGAGAAAGAGGTAATGGATCTTGGGCAGGCAGCACCAACAGGGTCTACCACACTTGGCTTTGTGGAGCAAATTCATACTAAGTGACTGGCCTAAGGTCACCCAATACACCTCAGGATTCAGGTCACCAAGACCCAGGCTCCTTCCTGCTCTGTCTTCAGGGTCAGCCATGACTACCAAAGCACTGAGAGCTCTCACCCTCCCACCAAGACAGCCAGGGACACAGGCCTCCACCCCCATCAGTCCCCCACGCCCACTTTCCTATCAGGAGAAACCTTCCTCTGAGGCCCTCCACGCAGGCTTCCCCTCACACTGGCCAGGACTGGTTCACATGGCCACGCCTCCATCAATAATTTCTTACCTGTGTGCCTGGCACTTTCAAACTCACCCAGCACTGGGGGTTGGTCAGCTAGGAGGAAGGGAGATGGTGGTCAACAGCATCTGCCAGAGGAGAGAAATTACATTTTTGAGAGCAATATGGTCTGCCACAGCGAGGCAGGAGATTGATGAGAAACACCCGCACTCGTCCTCAGGCTCATGAGAGAAGAGCTGCGTCGTGCCTGCTTCCAAGACGGGAGTGGGGACGGCTGGGTGGGCCCCAGTAGGCTCACCACTCATCCTGGTCTGCCCAGACACCTGGCTTATGCTGCCGCCCAGTGTAATTTCCAATTCTACCCACTTTCCCTCTTGGAGGAGTTCTGGGCTGGCCGCTGGGTTCCTTTCAGGACAGGAATGCAGGAGGGCTGAGGCGCTCTCCAGGCTGGGATGCAGGGTAGGAAGTGCCTCTGCTGGCATTTCCTAGAGGCCTCTTCACCCAGCTCCCAACCAGGCTGAGGGCAGGAGCATAGGGATTCGGGGCAGGGTTTGATTCCCCACCATGCTCCAAGAGTCTAGCAGAGGTTCCCAAATTCTGTACTGGCCTTGACTGAAATCTGTCCCAGACAGCTGGAGACCAGGCTGTACCTTCCTCTAGCCTCATTCAAGAGGCCAAGGCACAAAGTGCCAGGCTGCGTTGAATGTCTTAGGCCAAGACAAGACTGAGGACAGAGATGGTCAGTGGCATGGGGGTCTCTGGTGGTAGAATCCATGTCTTTGTTCGGGTATGGGGAAGGCTTTGGAGGAAGAAGTATAAGAACACTGAGCAGTAGAGAAGCAGAGAATCTCGGGCAGTATTTTCCAACTGTACATTGCTACCATGAGTGGGAGAATCAGTTCCTGGATTACTGCCAGTTTTTCTTTAGAAAAAAAGAGAGAGAGAGAGAGACAAAATATCGGAGTATATCACATGTAGCAAGAGAAAGTATCAGTTTACAAAATTTTGTCTCAGTTTTAGGATACACATGTTGTGTCCTGATATTAAATGCATTTCAAAAAAGTTTGGAAAACGGTAGCTCAGTCAACCCCCAAATAGAATGAGATCTGACCAAGGTCACATAGCAAACCAGTCTGAGCACTAGGCAGTGAGACAAGGAGGTCCTGTGACTTCTAGCCCATGCATTGACTCAGCACTGATTTTGAAGGACCTACTCTATGATGGCACTAGATGCTAGGAGAAGACTGCTTGGATGACTAAGACACATAAATCATTTTAATGCAAGGGGTGTGTTGGGAGCTCAGAGGAGGGACATCTAGCTCAGTCCCCACCAGCTTGTGGACAGGGAGGGGCCGCAGAACCTGGTAGGTGAGTGGTAAATGCTAAGTGAGTGGATCTAGGTGAGGAGGGGCCTTAAGCATCCCTGTGCCCTAGCCCCAGGGCGGGGAAATGTTAGGCACTTTTGCTGGGCCTCTGCTCCCCAGGCTCCTCACCCCTAGACCAGACATCCTTTTCAGGCATACTAGAGGTGGGTGGCCTGGGGCAGGGGAGACTAGGTCTTCCCAGTACCTACCACTCCATGGAGGGGTGTCTCTGCTATCTCTCAGAGCCCCATTAGAGACACTCTTGGGCATGGGGCAAGGCAGGGGAAGGCAGGAAGCCTAATTAATGCCGACAACACTGGACTGGGGCTCCCCTATCTGCCACTGACAAACCGTGAGATTTGGAGCCAGTGACTTCCCCACTCTGAACCTTGCGCCCCAATATACTGGAGAAAGATGTCTAAAGTCCCTGCCAGTCCCAGAAGTTGAAGACCCTCCTTAACTTCTACCTCTTCCTCTGGAAGTCCTTCTAAGCATCTAACCCGCAACTCTCTCATTTGCTGCAAAATTCAGTAGTAACAGTTTGCTCCAGGCTGAAAACCCAAGTGCTAAAACCAAGACCCCACCTGTCCTGGGCTCACCTCCACAAGTCTCCAGCCACTCCCTCCCAGGATGCCTAGACATGCAGTTTGATGGAGGTTTTAGGGACAGGATGGTAATGGGCTCTTGCTGCTGCCATGCTGGTATGAGAGTTAATTACTCTGGAGGCCAGAGCCAGATGAATACTTCATAAAGCTAGAGCCCCCTTGTGAATTATTCACTGTAAAAGAGAGAGAGAAAGAGCATGTGCTGGTGGGATGGTTCAGAAAATGGGATGCCCAGACTAGGGGTAGGGGGGGCCAGGCACTGCGTCTCGCCGCACACCCAGAAGAACCTGTTCCTCTCACTCCCACTCCCAGCCCTGTCCTGGGCCAAGGAGGACTTGGCCTGGCTTGTTGGGGGGCCCTGGGCCCCTCCTTTGCCCTCTCTAGTTCTGGAATATTTCTGGACTAGGTGACATGCTCTGACATCTCTGAAACACCTGTGGGGATTCTACCAGGACCCAGCCCCATGCCATGGAACCTGGGATTGGGGTAGGGGGTACAGGGATCAAGACCTCAGCCAGCTACGGCAGGCATTAGCCAGGGAGAGAGAATAATCATGGGTACGAGAAACTCCCAGCCAGATGTCAAGCAGGCAACCACAGAGCGCCAGCCACTGTGGACTGGAGAGGTGGGCATGGGCACCATGATGTGACATTTGCCCCACTGTCATACACACATGCACACACACACACACACACACACACACACACACACACACACACGTGCAGGGTGCAGGTGGTGGGTGGCAAATGCCTTAGGGATCCCCTTCCACCAGCACTTGTCCCTGGCAGCTCCAAGGCCTCCTGAGGTCTTGGTTGGAGCAGAGGGAAGAGATGACTGACCTAGTTCTGTAAGCAAGTGTTGCTCCTACAACTGCAGCTTCCTCAGCTGCCTCATGAGCCCTCAGAACCTCCTGAAAGGCCCCAAAGACCCCTGTCAGCCATGGGTCCAGTTTATCCATCAAAACAACAACCTCCTTCCTTGCGGCTTCCTAATAGGAAGCACGGCGGGCTGCGCAGCTGAAGGCAGCCTACTACATACCTGTGGGGCTCCGGGCCCACTCACACCGCTTCTGCGTACTTCTGGCCTACTCCAAAGGCTGCGGGTAAGAGGTGCTCTTAGGGACGCCCTGACCCCAGGTGCCCTGGAGCAGACCTGCCTCTGAGGATTGTCCTTCTGGCCCTCAAGGTCTGAAGCCTAGGTCACCCCTGCTCCTCCCTGTCCTGTAGAGCTCAGCCCCAGCCCTGGAGCAACCTGTCCTCCTGCAGCACACAGTGATGCCTCTCTCCAGCCTGGACCGGACACCCTAGGGTTGCATTGGAAAGATGGGGTGGGGGACCAAGAGGGAGATATGAACACAGGGCATAGCATGGGGGGTCAGGGAGGGAGGGAGGTTGCATGCTGGGGGATCTCCTACTTTCCCCTTCCCTCTCATCTAGGCTATTGCCACTTGCATTTCCATAACCTCCCTAGACTAATAGCAAACTGCATTTATGGGAAACCGAGGTACCGAGGGGAGGATATTTGTTGGGGATGGGGCAAGTATCCACTTTCGGACCTCCTGCCTGGGACCTCATTCCCATCTCCATCCCTGACCTTTGGCCAGTCTCTTCCCTTCTCAGGACCTCAGTCTCCTCATCTATAAAATAGGTGCTTTGGGCTTGGTGACCTTTAGGGCCCTTCCTGATACCCCCAGGACTTCTTCTCTCTGGATGAGTTGCATCTTCCCAGCCCCGGGCTGGGATTCCATTTGGTCTCTAACCAACTGTGCCGCCTCAGGCAGAATTTCAGCCTCTCTGAGCCTGTTAGCTCCTTCGTACAGCACAGTAACATCCCTTGCCCTGCTGACCTCTAAGCCTGTAGTGAGGGTTAATTGTTATCAAGGATGGGGATGTGCCCTGAAGCCATTAAAGCTCCCTGTAGATGTGCAGTGGAGCGATTACAGAATTCCAGAGTCTCAAAGTCACAGCCCAGCTGTTTCGGTTGTCTGGCCCAGTGTAATTTCATACTTGAGTGCCATTAAGAATAGCATGGCCTGCCCAGTTTGCTCCAGGCCTCCCACCACCTCTCCTAGGCTGACCAGGATAGCTATCTTTGTGTCTGACTCTGAATTTGGTGGTATTGAAGTCCTCATTCCCAGCTGGAAACTTCTGGGGTCCTGTGGGTGCCTCCCAACAGAGAGACCACACAGCTGGAGCACACTCTGGCAGGGGGCCTACCAGGCTGCCTCTGCCTCCTACCCTACCCTACACCCCCATCCCGCACCCTCCAATCCTTAGGCACTCCAGTCTCTTGGGCCTGTAAGTAGGAAGGGGCCCACAGGTGTTGCCTTCAGCCATAGCTTATGACAAATTGCTCCCATGAGCTCTGAAATGGAAGCATAGTTTTCCCCTTTTCTGTTTAGAAATTTGCCAAATCTCCTCCAGCCTGCCCCCAACCCCACTCCCACCCTCAGTGTATACCTGGCCTATGCTCCTCAGACCTTAAAGAATATTTAACCACCTGTTAAATGATTTATCCCATTGAGGCTCCAGAGCTCAGGGCATCTCACGGGCCTCCTCGAGAATTAACTAGAGTCATAAATCAAAGCGACATTTGAGAAATTTCCAGCCACCCCAGACAGCAGGCAGTGGCTTGGGCCCAGACAGGGGAAATAGCATTTAGATGGGGGAAAATGGCATTTAGGATGAAGAGGCAAGAGCGCTGGCTGAGAGCAGCCTCCAGGCTGGCTCAGAAGGAGGTGGCAGGCCGAGGACATTCTCCTTTTAGAAGGCTCCATTGGGACCACAGGCAAGTACCATCAGCTCTTTGTTAAATGCAGGCAGCACCTGAACTTCTCATGTGTACAGTAAGCAAAGAGCTTTCCCACCTGTTGTCTCATCTGATTTCAAAACAGCCCAGGGATGCCGATGTTGGGAACTAATACAGTTAGGCCTAGTGGTGGGATTCTGGGCATCTGCCAGCTGGGGGCAAGGGGGGTTGCTCTTGACCTGTAGAGCCCAAGAGTGACAAGTGTGGTGGGTCGCAGGGACCCGACAGCAACTTGGGCTGAGGCATGGTGGCAAAAGAGGAGCAGGTGAGGAGGCTATGTTCAGATTCTGGGTTGGGGTTCAAAAGCAGGAGCGGAGAAGGGAGGAGAAGTTGATAATGAGCACCAGCTATGTGTTAAACCTAGAGCCAAATTGTAGAGATGAACCCCTTAAATCCCACAAGGACCCAAGGAAGTGTGCACCTAGTTCTTTAAACCTCATTTACAGATGAGCGAGCTAAGGTTAACTGATCTGGCCAAGGTCAGCAAGTGTCAGAGCCAGGAATTGAACCCAGATTGGCCTGACTTCACATTCTGTGCTTTTCTTCTCCACTATCAGGTCCGCTAAAAATAAAAACTAAAATGTGCTGGGGACTTGACAATATGCTCACACTCCACTAAAGGGTCTTACCTGCCTTATCACTTGGAATTCTTACACCAATCCGGGAGATGGGTTCTCTTATTCTTTCCATCTGAAAGATGAGGAAAATGAGGCCCTTAACCCTCAGCTCCTAGGGCTCAGATCCAAGCAGTCTGACCCCAAAGCCTCTGGTCTGTACCCACCACACAGTACAGTCACATGTGTTTGACGACTGTGGAAGGCCTGGTGGCAGTACCTTCCATCTGGACCATTAGGCCCTGTCTTAGAGGAACAGAAGAATTCCACACAGAGAGGGGGCCCAAGCCTGATGCTCAAACACCAGGCACGGCCCACTAGACAAAGTGCTGAGCAAGGAGGCTGCAAGAAGTCCCTAGGCGTTCCATGACCCACCCCAGCCCTGCCCTTGCCAAGGATGTTGTCAGCAGGCCTCAGTGGGCCCCAGGTACCCAGCCTTTACTGGCTCTAAGGCAGAGGGGTGGAGCCATGGCCTGGACTTGTCTCCATCCAGCAGGGCACCCTCAGGGAACAGCTGCTCCCCGATGTTTCTCTGTGGTGGTGAGGGGTCACCTTCTCTTCCATTGCTTAGATTGAAGGCTTGGGCCACAGCAGTGAGGGCCTCCCAACTAAGGCTGGGAGTCAGGGTCCAATGGACAAGATGCTGCACCTTCAAGAGAGCTATGTCTCTTAATACCCAGCCCTGTCCCCGTAACCCTTGAAATGTGTGGAAATGCCAACATTGGGCTCTCGGATTTTGTCTCCCAGACTGCATCATCCCAAGAGCGGAACAAAAATCTCTTCAACTCAAGAGCACAGTCTGTGATTTAAAACACCTCAAATTTGAGAGGAGAGATGCCTCAGCAGCAAGGTGGGGCAAAGCGTCCTCTGGAAAGGTGGCAGCCTCACCCACCATATCTCCCTCACCTTGTCTGAACCGTCTCGAGCTTCAGGATCCTTCATCTCCACCAGGAATGGTCCCCTGTTGGTGCCTCCAGGCAGCAAGGTTAAATCAATGCCCTTCCTACAGGAGTCCTGGTGATGGGCGGGGGGTGGGGGGGGTCCTGAAGGCAGCAGGGACTGGTACAGAGACCCCACTGCTCACCTCAAAAAGCAGGGCTTCCACATACTCCTCCCCATGCTACTCCTTCCCAGAGTGTAAATTCAGCCAAATTCACAAGGAAACCTGCGCCCCCTAGTGTCTGCTCGGGGCACATCCCAGGCTCCCTAGGCTTGGAGCCACTAGCCCTCTGGGAAAAAGGCCAAGAGTCAACCCACAGGTCCCAAACACAGTGATGAGGAGGGCAGGGTATATTTCTGACCCCACCTGCCCACCTGTGGGCTTCATGCTGCCCTTTTACCAACTCTTTCCCCTCTGAGCCCCAAACCTTCTACCCAACCACCTTCTACCCTCCCTGATCAGATCCTTCCCATTCTGTGCCTCAGTTAATAGGCCAGATTCTAGCTGGTCTTGACTCAGAATGCCAGGACCAGAAGGGGCTGAAGAACCCATTGTCATTACAGATGTGAAGACTGAGGCAACAGGGGCAAATGGCACCAAGGTCCATCTTCGTGGCACACAGTGATGCTCAGTGGCTGACAGAGTCCGTGTCTGCTTTCCAGAGCCCCGATTCTGCTGTTGCTGAAGCCAGTGCTGCAGCTAGGCTTGTCTCACTGCCCAGGACCCAGCTCCACCCCCACCCCCAGCCACCTCTGGTCCCCAAAGGCCATATCCGGCTTTGTGGATGTAGGGAGGCTGGCTTCCACCTCTGAGGCCCCTGAGAGCAGACTTAGAAATGGATACTTGGAGTCAGAGCATTCCAAGCAGAGGAGCCGGAGTGCAAAGACCCTGACACAGAAGGGTGCAGTGCATTCCAGGGACACAGAGCGTCCCCTTGGCTGGAGTGAGGTGAGTGTGCTAGGCCCCTGAGAGTGGGCTCTTAGAGCCACCACTGAGTGACAAGATCAAAATACTCCAAGCAGATGGAAATGATCCAGAGGTTTCCAACTAGAGAAGAAGAAGGTCATTTCCACATTAACCTGTGGGCCGTATCACCATCTTCTGTTTCTGCCAGGAGAGGGACAGGTCTAAAGCCTTGGGTAGAATGGGGAACAGGGAGTAGGGGTAGGCATGACCCTAGACCTTGGACTTAAGGCCAAAAAGGAAAGACCTACCCCTCTTTATGGCTTCTATCAATGGAGCCCCGGAATCACCTGCCCTTAAGAATGGCTTTAAGAGGCTGACAGGCTCTGATGCAGCTCAGCTTCTGAGTAACATGCACTGCTATTAGCACTCCAGGTGCTGGGAGGGAAGAACAGGCACCTAGCCCAACTTTCCTCCCCAATCTGGGGTGCATGGTCTTGGGGCTGGAAGCTGCTTCAGCAGAGGTGGCAGAGTGGCTAGAGTTTCCCTGCCCAGCTCTTACCAGGCAGAGCCAGGCACTCCGAGTCGCACTCTGTGAAGTTCCCATCTAATAGATGCAGCGGGAAGGGTCTCTAGAGGCCCTGGGAGGTACTGGGAGAGCAGGGAGTGGTGGTGGTTGGAGGATCCTCCCCGCTGCCCCTCCAGAGACCCAGTTCCCTCTCCCAAGCCCCAGGACTCAGAAGGAGTAGAGGAGACTCAGAACCATTGTGAGGACAAACTTATGTTAGTTAGGGATGCTGGAGAAACCAAATGCCTGACACAAATATAAACTTCACATATTTCCTAGCTTATAGTGGCTCATATCTTGTCGCCGTAATTATGCACCAGTTCTCTTCTTTGCTTGTCATAATTAAAGAGGATAACACACGGAACATTAGCAGCCGGCCTAATGTGGGAACCACTCAGGGAATGATGGCTAGTCAGAGCACAAGGACACAGGACAGAGTGATGACCCTTGTTCACAGATGAGAAGGCTGAGGCTGAGAGAGGAAAAATGACCAGACCAGGGCCCCGTAGTGGGTCAAGGCAGAGCCAGGATTGGAGTGCACACTCCCGACACCCATTTTCCATCCCTTCCCCATGCTGTCACACCACCAACCTTTGCCTTTACACAGCGATCTTTTTGCAGACCCCAACCGCCCTGCCCCTGACTCCAGTCCTTGACGGAACAGCTCTCAGAACACGGTCCTAACTCAACTCTCATAACTCGGAGTTGGCAGCAAGTCTCCTTCTACCCAATCCCATCCCCAATCAGATTGCAGTCCCTCCCTAACCTCAGTCCTCTCCCGGCCTCCATCAGTCCCAGCCCTGGCCCTAGGCGTGTGAGTGTCTGGCTCAGGCCGCCTAGGGCCTGGAAAGCCCTGTCTGGGCTAGGGCCTGAGGCCATCCTCACCTCTCCCCTGGGGTGGTCCGTGTGAGGTTCAGAGAGGTTAGGTGACTTGTCTAAGGTCGTGCAGAGTAAGTAGCAGACTTGAACCTGGAGCTCAGGTTCCTGAGATTCTGAAGTTTCCTGGTGTGGGTAGATAACAGGAAAGGTGCTGGGGGGACAATGATGGGCACCTTAGGCAAGTGGTGATATTGACAACCTTCTATAGCCGCCTCTGATGGTGACCTCATGGCAGCCACACAGCATCTGGATTGTTAATCTTAACAATCAGCAGCCCAGTGATTGTTAAGCTTTCCCAAGGGGAATCCCAAAGTCACCCATCAGGCCAGTGGCAGAGCAGGGCAAGAGCCCAGGTCCCCTGACAGCTCATCCAGGGCTCTCCCACTGCCCCACACTTCTCTTTTCCCACTCTGTAGGGGTTGGGCAGCAGAGTCAGTATGGAGGAAGAAATAAAGCAGGAAACTGCACAAGATCACAGATGGCAGAACACCAGTTTCTAGTCCTCATACCTGGAGAAGAGCTGGAACTATTTCCTTGCCCCAGAATGGCCAATACAAACTCATAGGTCCCTTCGACTGTTGATGAAATGAGCTAACCACTCTGCACCCCTATGTCCACATCTGTACAATGGGACCATACAGTTACCTCAAGATGTTGCTGAGTATTAGGATGGGATGAGGGATGATGCCTGATTCACTGTAGGATCTCTCTGATCTTAGTTCTGTCTTCTGACTCCCCGACCCTGTGTCTGGGAAGTCACTTCTGGGCAGCCTTCTCTCCCCCACCTGCAAAACCCTCAGGACAATCCACTCAGTTCTTGCATCTGGCCTGGTGGGGAGGTGCTTTGTTCATGCAAACAGTGGTAGGGTGTGAACACTGATACCTTGAGTCTTCAGGAATGACCTTGAAGGATGCCATATGTGTTCAGCTCTGTCCACCTCTGGAACATTCTGGTGGACCCCTCAAGTATAGCTGGCAAGGCCCCAGGGCCTGTATATAAACACCCAAGCTTCAAGTAACTCTGAAAACCAAAGAATGAGGAATGATCCTGGGGCACAAGACCTGGCAGAAGGGCCCAGGAAGGAGCCCCCTGGAGTGGGAAGGGTGGAGGGTAAAGATCCAGGCTGGGAGCCAGCAGTACTCAAGGCCCAGATGGGGCAGGGGCAGTCAGTGTTTCCCAGACTGGCAGAGGGTGATCCCTTTAGGAGAAGACAAATGGCCAGATGGCAGAGGGAAGCCACGGGCTGCAGCCTCCACTGGGAAAATTAATTAAGACTTCAATTAGCACAGGCCTGCCCCCGTCTGCTCCAAGGGGTGCCCAGGGCCTCAACTGCCCTGCCCAAGCCAGGAGTTAATAATTCACTCTCTAATGAACTCAGCAGAGAGACAGCCAGAACCACCCACCAGGGCTCTGGGCAGGAGGGAAGGGTGGGGGTGTCTCTTTGGATCCCCTTATCCACCGGGAGTCACATCATAGACCAGCTGGAGGTGGTGTGGCATAGTGGACCCTCTTGCTCCCTGATTTATTCCCACAAAGGAAGGAACCAGTACCTTAGCATATCAGGACAGAGAGTCCTGGAGAGTTTTACTTTAACACTTACTGTGCCTGACAGTGTGGGGTTCTAGGGAAGAAGTTGAGTAAGAGCCCATCCCTGCCCTCCAGGAGCTCATGGTCCACTGAAGGGGTGGGGAGTGGGGAGGAAATTGACCTGAACCTGACCCTCACCAAAGTGTCCATGGCCAGTGCTGTCAACAGTAGCAGCTTTGGAGAAGTGTGCGGGGAGGGGTCTCAGCTTAGGCTCGGGGAGAACTGCTTGGAGGTGGCCAGGTGAACAGGGTGATATAGTCCCACCCTTTGTTTTATGGGTGAACAACCTAAGGCACAAAAGAGCAAGCGACTAGCCCAAGGTCATACAGTTATTCCATGGCAGGACCAGAATTGGAACTCAACTCACCTCTGAGGCTATAAAGAATGTGCCTCCCCATGTTGAACGAGGTAAACTGAGGCCCAGAGAGTCACTTAAATGAGACACTGAATGGAGCCCTCCTAGCATCCACACCATGCCTATCATGGGTCAATTCACACGTCAAGCATTGCCCAAGAACCCATATACTCTTTTCTACTGGGTGCTCCTGAGAGCAGCGGCTCCCTGAGCCTCCCTCAATGCACAGGTTCTTCCTACCCTTCCACCCTCAGCCATTCTGCTAGCACCTCAGGCTGACTGGGCAGGCTGCCAAGAATGGCCAAGCTTAAAGCCTGATGCTCAGACACAACCTACCCCAGAACCATCCAGGGAGCTCGTTCAAATGCAGACTCCCAGGTCCCCAGGACCCGATGACCAGAATGTCTAGGAGTAAGTCATAGGTACCTACACTTACAATAAGCCATCCAGAATATTTTTTCCATAAATGGTATTAGTGTGTACATGAATACAGAAAAGTATACAAGCCATAAGTGAATTGCTCAATGCATTTTCACAAATTGTACATCTGTTTAATCTACACCAGATCAAAAAACAGAACACTAATAGTCCCTCAGAAACTCCTCATGCCCCTGTCCAGTCACTAACCTTCCCAGAGCTGCCGTTATCCTGAGTTCTAACAGCATAGACCAGTCTTGCCTGCTCTTGAACTTATGTGTACCGAATGATACAGACACTTGAGTCTAGCCTTTTCTGCTTGACACTGTTTGTGAGGTTCATTCATATTGTTATGTGCAGTTATGGTTTCTTTACTCTCACTGATAAGTAGCATTCCAGCTCATGACTGTACCACAATTTGTCTGCATTAAAAGAGGGTTGCTGTGAAAATTGTATTATGTATATCTCCATG
Source organism: Pteropus medius (assembly GCF_902729225.1). NCBI lineage: Eukaryota > Metazoa > Chordata > Mammalia > Chiroptera > Pteropodidae > Pteropus > Pteropus medius. Next base: position 5,759,735 of record NW_024354886.1, read on the forward strand.
GACACTTGTATGCATTTCTGAAGAGTGTGTGTCTATGAGTGGAATTGTTACATCACAGTGTTTGCTTGTATTCAGGTTTCATAGGTACTGTGAATGCTTTTCCAAAGTGGCTGTACCAAATTAGACTCCTACCTGTAGTGTCTAAGAATTCCAGTTGAGCCACATCCTCGCTGACAGTTGGTACATTTCTCTTTTCATTTGAACCATTCTGGTGGATGTGTAGTGGTATCATTTTATGCTTTAACTTGCATTTCCCTGATGACTAATGATGTTGAGTACATTTTCTTATGTTTATTGGCCATTTGGGCATCCTCTTTTGTGAAGTGTCTGTTTGGATAGTTTGCCAATTTTTAAATCAAATTGTCTGTCTATTCCTTATTGATTTATAGGAGTTCTGTATATATTCTGGATTCCAGTCCTTTGTTGGACATGTGTATTGCAAATATCTTCCATAATGTTATTAGTGGCTATACGAATACAGAAAAGTGTATTCGTGTATTTGACTTGGTGTCTTGACTTTTTACTCTTACCGATGTCATTTGATAAATGGTTTTTCATTTGAATATAGTCCAAATTATCAATGTTTCCCCTTTTTGGGTAACATTTCTTGTGCCCTGTGTCCAGGTGATTTTATGCTTATGAAAATTTGAGGGGTGGGAATGGAGCTCTTCCAGAAAGACAACAGCCCTTGTTCTTGCTAAACCCCACTTCCCTCTCAGCCAGAAACACAGAATTCATTTAATCATACTGGCACACTTAACGACTTGCCCTGTTTTCAGGCACTTTACGTGTTGTAGTAGACATCATTGTGGGCGTCTGCTCAGCCTGTGCCCTATGTATCACACATTCTGAGAACAGCTCTTGAAGCAAATGGGCCATGGTGTGCAGCCATGGGCCATGTTGGTACATGGCCCCGGTGCCCTGACCACAGAAGATTAGACAGGAGCAAACACCACACTGAGCCAATCAGGCTCTCTCTCCTGAGGGGTTGGAATCTGTCCTGAGGGGCACTACTCTCAGTCCTAACTATAGCTGGTGGGAACTCAGGAGCTGAGGCTGCCATAGGGCTGGAAGCCGTAGACATGGAAGACAGCAGCAGATCCGCAGAGAGAACCACAGATGAAAGATAGAGTGTGGACAATGCCAAGGTGGCCACTCCTGGTTCTTGTCCCTCATGCTACATTCCTGCACTGGGGGTCCCTGAGGACACTTAGCATCTTTCCAATCAGTTCCCCTTTTTGTTTAACACGAATCCTGTTCTTCTGACCAAGAGTCTTCACTAAGATGTGACTATCATCTTGAATCCTCAGATGGATTCTTCCCTTTTTAGAGATGAAGAAACCTGAGGCTTGAAGATGGTAAATGCTTTTTCCTGAACTTGGCTGCCACTAAGAACCAGAACCAAGACTCCACCTCGTACATATGGCTCAGACTCTGCTCTTATTTCTCTATAGCACAGAGCCACACACAGTGCACCCAAGATCAACCTTTTCCAAAGTGTTTGCTGTGGAACCCTGGGCTCAGGAAATGAGCCCTGGGCAGGGGACAGGTATTTTGGTTTCCTGATCTAGCTTTGGGGACACATTTTGAACAAGATATTCTTCACTGCATGGTATTTCAGAGCCTTAGTTAGAAGAGAACATATTAAGAGTCTACATAATTCAGTTTCTCTAACTTATGTGGCCATGGAATCCCCTTTTGTAAGGAGCATTTCATGAGATTAATGTTTTATGGAAAATGCTGCAAGGAACCAAATTTATCCTCCCCATCCCCAAATGGCCTCCCAGAAGGAAGTGTCCTAGGAAAATAACCTGTCCATCCTACTGGGTATGTGGCCCCTGTTTAGATACACTGAGGGAAGGGATCTCCTTATAAATCTGCTTCCTCAGGATTTGACTCACCTGAAGCAACTCCCCTGGGCCTGTGCACCCCTGGATGGATTAGCTATAATTGAATTTCAGAATCTTCTAAGTGGTTGATAGGCCTCACGACACCCAGGACGCCAGGCCCCACTGGGCCACTGTCACCTCAGGTGCCTGGCCCTCGAGGCCCTGGTACTGCCCAGCCAGCCCCTTCTCAGCAGGGATGGAACCTGGGAGGGGCCAAAGAGAAAAGGGAGAGTAAAGGGACAGGACAAGAGAAAGGAGAAGAGGACAGGAGAGGAAGGAAACAGTCAGGAAGCAGATAACCTCTCAAATGGGGACGATCTGCCAGAAGTGCACACGAGACTCTGGAAAACCATGAAGGGTAGTGCATGCCTGGGGTCTGGCAGCATGGGGAGCCATGACCACCCCTAGACCTGCAGGGGCAAGGGAGAGTGTGCCCAGAGAGGGTGGACATAGAGGAGTTGCTGTACAGGTGCTGCCAGGACACCCATCAGATTGTCCTCTCATCCTTTGATCTCTTATTGATGCCTGCAACCCAATCAGAGGTCCACAGGGAAGGGAGCAGGTGGTGCAAACAACACTGGGCAGGGTGTGGAGGGTGAGGAGCTGGGCTGAGGGGTAAATGGAGATTTTTCAGTGTGGGGAGGACTGGGAGAAGGCTGTGGGAAGTCGAAGACTACCGGGCGGGGATAGGGGTAGGGAGGGGTAGATGAAAATGCAGATCAGATCAAAAGGGAGGACCTTGAATAACAGAAGAGGGGAGGGGTGAGGAGCCTCAAGAGTGGAAGCAGCTTTGCCCAGCCCCTCCTAGAAGCATGGAGTCTTACCAAGGTCCAAACCCCAAGATCTCTAAGTATCTGGAATAGCCCACCCTGGGAGGCAGACATGTAAGCACAGCCCCTGCAGAGAGGCAGAGCCACGGCATCCTCCCCACTCCTGCCAGCTCCCACCTATCTGGTGGGCGGAAGTATCTCTGCTGAGATCAGCTCAGCAGACCCAACTCTGATGAGTACAGTCCTCCCTTTATACAAGCCATGAGTGCTTGAAGGGTTGGGAACATAAATCAATGCCAAGCGAAGAAGCCTTGTTGAAATTCACTGGGAAAACACATCACTGAGGATTCTAGAGTGAGTTTCTCTCCACAGAGAACTGTTGTCCCCTCATTTGGTTTTTATCTAAAAGCCGATGTTCAGACGCTGGAGTGGTCAAAATTGGGCCTGCTCTGTCTATAGGATATCATCATGGGGACATTCTGGCTGGACCAGAATGGGTGATGGGCTGCCTCTACCTCCCAGATCCCCAGGGTTGGGGGAAGCTTGCTGGCCCTCATACCTCCTTCTCGGCTTCACCCCTCCAAGTTCTGGTCACCCTAAGGAGGAGCGGACGAGTACTCAGAGACCACCCAAGCCTGCCAGTCTCCCGGCCCTGCCATCAGTGAGGCCTGACTACTTCACCACCAGCTGACTCCCTGGATCTGGCCAGGTGGGGACACATAGAGAGTCCCCTTTTCCATTCATTCCAAGCACAGCGGCACCAGCTCTTTCGGCAAGATAAAGCCAGGAGCATTGTGACCAGGCCAGAGAAAGTGATATCTGAAGCCAAGAAATCCATCATGAGGAGAGACAGTTGCCATAGATCAAAGCAGAGTCTCTGGTCTCTGTGCCTCTACATCATCATTAGCAAAGGGCAGAGGTGAGGGAGGCCAGGGGGCAAGAGTGGAACTGGAGGAGAGATCTTTAAATCTATAAAGTAAAGCTGGATGCCCCAGAGGCACCTGGTGGAGGTGAAGGAGCAACTTCAATACTCTTTGAGCTCAGGATGTGGTGGGGGCCAAAAGAGGGGCTCCAGGCCTGAGATACAAGCAGATAAGGTATCTTGGAGGAGGAAGTATCTGACATGAGTCCTGAGAAGGCGTTCCTGGTATTCAGGACATGCCTTGAGTAGGCAGACCCCTATACTGGGGGAGCCTTCAACCTTAGGGGCTTAACAGAAAGACAAGACACCACCAGAAGAAATCTTGAATCCAGAGACCCTTCACGAAGTGCCCATTAATGGGATATATAGATGGGCAACCAGGGAAGGCTTCCTGGAGGAGGTGAGCCTAAGCAGAGCATTAAAAGAAGGGAGTAAAGAGTGATTGCAGACCTGGCAGACCCTCCAGCTCCATGCTTTCATTGATCTCAGGATCTTTTCTCCTTAGCCACTGTCTCAGTTTGAGGCGGTATGTTTCTGTTTAATTAGTCAATTAATGTCTGCCATCCTCATTGAACTGTGGGCTTATAGTTTTGCTCACTATCGTGACATTGTGAATGCTCAATCAAAGTTTTCAGAATGAATGAATGAATGAACAAATGAATGTATAGCCCTAACTCTCATCATGGCCTGGAGGTGGAGTGGATTAGTCCCATGGAGAGAGCAGAAGACAGCAAAAGGCCCTGGAGGTTTCTAAATGTTAAGTGGAGCCAAGGTGGTTGAGCTAGGCGGAGGACAGTTTGGGGCACTAGGACAATAAGCACAGGACTCGTTGTACTCATTTGGGAGGATGAAGGACTCCTGGGCAGAGAACTGGGAAGGGGTGCAAGGTTAGGACTGGATATAGAGCAGATCATCTGGAACCATGGGGAATGGCTGGAACTCACAGGAGGCAGGCGTGGAGGAACAAGGGAGCCCAGCACGGAGCCAAACCCTGTATCATCAGCACCCTTACCCCGTGGTCCCTTTCCCCAGCCCGGGATCCTTTGAGAGCCACTGTGCCCCTGACTCCGGTCTCCCCTACTCTGTAATTGCACAGAGTGATTTGTGGCCCTGACAAATTGAATTGTGGGTAAAGCGGCTGTCCAAATGGGGAGCAAATTGGAACTGTGGCTCCAGCTGGCGGGCCATCCATCACAGGGAAAAAGGCTCCGTCAGCACCTCACTGCCCCAGCCAGGCCAAGCCCAAGGGTGAAAGGAGCTCTTTTTCTCTCCACTCAGGTCTGAGGGGACTGTTGGGGGAGGCCTGCGCTGGGGGCCCAGCTGGGGGAGAGACAGGGAAGAGGAAGACTGTGATCACAGGGTTTATATTTATAGGATCTACTTTGGGCTTCTTCACAGCATTTTTATACTGATGAATGTCATATAAGCCTCCCAAAAGGTGTATATATTTATAAATTAGGAAACTGAGGTAGAGTGTACTTGGTGCCAGGCCCAAATTCACAAGGCATTTAGCAGAAACTGAGGTATGAATTTTGCTGCTGGAATATCTGGAATTCTTAACAAAGAAGCTTCCTGCAACATGGAAAAATTCAAAAGCAGATAAATATCCCATCTGGCAAAATTCCTAGTTCTTGGAGGTGACACTTCAGTGGCTGTATAATAGACCAATGAGGTAAAGGAACCACAAAGCCCTATAACTCACAGGCCCTGCCTTGAAGGACTTGCTGTCTGTGAGAGGAGCAGGGTGTCCCAGAGCTAGGTGTGTCTGCTATGCCCCCACCTGCAGCCCCTTCTAAGCCTCCAATGCATGGCACCCATGCTTCAATTCATGTGACCTAGCTCCACCTCTTAGACAAGAGGTGGTCACCAGAGCCAAAGGCTGTCTCCTTACAGTCTGGCCACTGACCTTGACTTGAGGTCTAGCTGAAAAAGATGAGCTAAGCCAATCAGATTGGAGGAATTTGGAACTGGGACTCAGCAACCCAATAGGTAGCAGTGAGACAAGCTGAAAAATCACATATGATGTCAGGACTCATCTTTCTTAGGGGCCCAAACTATCTATATTATGCTTACTTTCCCTCTGCCTCTCCCCCAAGTCCTCCTCCAGAAAACTCTGTGTGTAGAAGAAAGAGGGTAGGAGAAGGGTAGGAAGCTTACTCTGTGTCATCCTCCGTCTCCTGAACTATTTAGCCACTATGAGTCATTTCCATTTCCCCTTGAAGGCTGCAATTTTGAAACTCAAAAGCTAGGCCAGGACTGCTTGTTTCTCTATTTATGCTGAGTCATCCCTTTGCTGAGACAACAGCTGTCCTGCTGGCTACTTAATGAAATGGTCAAGGTCAGGGATGGGGGTACTATGGAATATGAATTAACATTTCAACATGTCATCCTGCAACACAAGGCTATGTGTGGCCAGGGGCCCCAAACACTAAAAAACAGGAAGGGAGAAAGTACTTCTCTTCCCAGGGTGTGGGGTGTGTGTGTTGGGGGAGCATCTGCAGACTCTGTATCCCCAAGTTCACTTTTTCTTGGTCCTTCTAGGCTGCCTTGGTCCTAGGGAACCTCATGACCTGTTAGCTCCGTGCTAAAAGTCTGAACTGTTAGTATAAAGTACATTTGTGTCTGTTTCCATCAGAATCCAGTACAGGAAACAGAAGCTGTGTGGGGATTTTAAGCAGAGAGAGAATTAACAGAAAATTAGGTACTTACAAATTCATGGAAGTGCTATAGGAGTGGGCTCTGGGCTGGGCAACCAACAATCAGGCTCAACAATCCTGCTGAGCCAGCCACCTGGGGAGGCGCTATCCTCACCCAGCAGGGATTCCAGGCCCACAGCTGGAACATGGGGCTGCAGCTGCAATCCCGGGGTCTGGAAGCCACTGTCACCAGGGTACCCAGATCTGGGCTCCCAAAAAGCTAGTGACTGGCCATAGGAACACTGCTAAAGGAAAACCCCTGTGCCATCAACAAATAGCCAAAGGACCAGGAAGCTGGCTCCATTTACTTCTGCCTTTCAGATCTCATGCAGGTACATCTGTTGCAGGATACTCAGACAGAGATGGGACATTGAGGCAACAGCAGGAAGTAGCATTTATTGGTACCAGCACCAGCTCAGTGGATTCACATCCAAAAGCTGAGCTCCAATCACAGCGGGGCTTTCCCTTTTATACTTCCTCATAGTTACAGACAATTGCATGTTCTTTCTATATAAGGAAAGTGTATTTTGATTGGTTCATGGGCCGTAAGGGGAAGTGAATAACTTTCACCTGTCCTAGGAAGCAGTTAGCTCAGGCCTCGCTACCACACATCCATTTAGCAGAACCTAATTTATGAACTAAAGCCCTAGGTGCACAGGAGTCTGGGAAACATAGCTTTTCAGCCTCTGCTGTGCTAGAAGGAATAGAATGGATGCTGAGTCCAATCACATATCTGAGAGCCCAATTCCAGATTCCCCAGAGACCCCATCTTTTACAGCAAGTGCAGGCTCATTGTTCTTGATTGAGGCCTGCCCTAAGGGAAGCTGTGTAAACACAGGAGGGTTTATCTGGCCACACAAGGTCAGGGCAGCAGACTGAAGAGCTAGGTACACGTGTGTGTGTGTACATGCATGCACATATCTGTCTGGAGAAAAGAAGTGGAAGGCATCTTGGGGACTGGGAGACCAAGCCCAGCCCCACACACATTCTCACCGGCTGTCTGAGAACATGAGCAACGAAGGCAGTTAAAATTAAGTGTGGAAGTCAGAGGCAGGGGTGGACATCATGAATTCCCAGGTCTTTCTCAAGCCCTGAATTAGAATCATTTCTGATAAGCTGAAGTCTCTGTCTCTCCCTGAACTACATTTGTCGGGGGTTCCAGCCTCTCAAATTCAAAAGTAGGGTGCCTAGAGTGTCCCTCTCTTCAAAATGCAGTTGTGACACAAACGCCCTGACCACAGGTTTCCTGAAGTAATCTTCGCTGAGAGGAGGCATGGCAGCGGTGGAGCTCAGACCTCCAACAGTGGCTATCTTCAGGCTAGAGGCCCAGGGCAGTAGCGAGAAGGCAAGAGATACCAGAGCCAGGAGCAACGTGGCCTCAAGGCTGTGGCCTCTTTTGCTGAAGCCCTCAGCAGAACTCCTTTCTCCCTGTACTTATTACATAGTTCTTCTGCTACCTCTCACAGCTCCCCGAGAAGATGAAGGAGCCACTGCTGCAGAGGAGGAAAGCACAGTCCAGACTGAGTACCAGTTTCTGAAGGGCAGGGACAGCCCCCAGGAATGTAACCTGCTGTGAGGCGGATAAATTGTTATGAACAATGGAACCCTCATAGACAATTAGCAGATTTTTCATCAGAAACTTTGCAGGCCAGAAGAAAGTGGCACAAGACATTTAAAGTTCTGAAAGAAAAAGCTTCCAACCTAAAATATTTTACCTGACAAAGTTATCATTCAGAATGGAGAGAGAAATATTTTTCCAGAGAAGCAAAATCTAAAGGAGTTCATCATCATTAAGTCAACCTTACAACAAATATGAAAGAAACTTCCTTAAGCTGAAAAGAAAGGGTGCTAATTAGTAATAAGAAAACATATAAAAGTAGAAAGCTCACGGGTAAAGGTAAATTTACACAGGCATATCTTGAATATATTGTGCATTCGGTTCCTGACAACCACGATAAAGTGAATAGACTTTAAATTGACAAAATAGACTTTAAAGCAAAAGCTTCAACAAAGACAGTCATAAAAATATTTTGGTTTTCCACTACATATAAAAGTTATATTTCTACTATACTATAGTCTATTAAGTGTGCAATAGCATTATGTCTAAAAAAATGTACATACCCTAACTTAAAAATAATTTATGGCCAAAAAATTGCTAATAAACTTGATGCTGACAGACTTGCTCCATGCAAGGTTGCCACAAACCTTCAATTTGTAAAAAATGTAGTATCTGCAAAGCACAATAAAGCAAAGTGCAATAAAACAAGGTACGCTTGTACTAAAGGTGGTGAATTAATCACTTACATAGCTAGTATGAAGGTTAAGAAATAAAAGTAGTAAAAATAAGTACAACTACAATTATTAGTTGAGAGATATACAAGATAAAAAGATTCAAAGTGTGACATCAAAAATAAAAAAACACGAGGAGGAAAGTAAAAGTATAGAGATTTAGAATGTGTTCAAACTTAAGTTGTTACCAAGTTAAAATAAACTGTTATAAAGAACCACAAAGCAAAAACCTATAGTAGATACACAAAAGATAATGGAAAAGGAACCTAAAAAGATAATGAAAAAGGGACCACTAAAAAAGTCATCAAACCACCAAGAAAGAGAGCAAGAAAAAAAGGAACAGAGAATTAAAAAACAGGCAGAAAACATTTAACAAAATGCCGATAAGTATATACCTATTAATAATTACTATAAACGTAAATGGACTAAATTTTCCAATCAAAAGACAGAGTGGCTGAATGAATTTTTTTTAAAAAAAGACCCATCTATATGCTGTCTATAAGAGATTCACTTCAGATATAAAGTCACACATAACTGAAAGTAAAGGGATAGAAAAAGATGCTCCATGCAAATGGAAACCAAAAGAAAGCTGGGGTAGCTATACTTATATTAGACAAAATAGACTTTAAAGCAAATGTAATAAGACACTAAGTAGGGCATTACTTGATGATAAAGGGGTCAATCCAACAAGAGGAATAACATTTTTAAACATTTATGTACCCAACATAGGAGCACCAAAATATTTAAAGTAAATATTAACAGACCCCCCAAAAAGAAATAGACAGCAATACAATAATAGTAGTAGACTTAAATACTCCCTTACATCGATGAATTGATTATCCAGACAGAAAATCAATAAGGAAGCATTGACCTTAAATGACACATTAGATTAGATGAACTATTCTATTGAACATTCCATCCAAAAGTAGTAGAATACACATTTTTCTCAAGTGCCATTCTCTCTAGAGAATGAAACATTCTCTAGAATAGATCATATGTTATGCCATAAAACAAAACTTAATACATTTAAGAAGACTGAAATCATATTAAGCAACTTTTCCAACCACAATAGTATAAAGCTAGAAATCAGTTACAACAGGAAACTAGAAAATTGACATATCTGTGGAAATTAGACAACATGCTACTAAACAACCAATGAGTTAATGAAGAAATCAAAGGGAAATTTTAAAAATATCTTGAGAAAAATGAAAATGGAAATACAACATACCAAAAATTATGTGATATGGCAAAAACAGTTCTAAAATAAAAGTTCATAGCAATAAATGCCACCGAAGAAACAAGGAACATCTCAAATAAGCAACCTAACTTTACACCTCAAGGGACTGCAAAAAAAAGAAAAAAAAAATGAAGCCCAAGGTTAGTAGAAGGAAGGAAATAAAAATGACCAGAGGGCAACAAAATAGAGACTAAAAAAGACAATATAAAAGATCAATGAAACTAAGAACTGGTTCTTTGAAAAGATAAACAAAATTAACAAAACTTTAGGTTGACTCACTAAGAAAAAAAAGAGCATACACACACACACAATCAGAATTAAAAGAAGAGGTGTTACAACTAATGTTATAGAAATTCAAAGATTAAAAAGAGACTACTAAGAACACTTATATCTCAACAAATTAGACAACCTAGAAGAAATGAATAAATTCCTAGAAACATACAACCTTCCAAGACTGAATCATGAAGAAATAGAAAATCTGAATAAACTGATTACTAGAAAGGAGATTGAATCAGCAATCAAAAACTTACCAACAAACAAAAGTCTAGGACCAGGTGACTTCACTGGTGAATTCTACCAAACATTCAAAGGAGAATTAACATCAATTCTTTTCAAACTCTTCCAAAAAGTAGAAAGGAAGAAACTCTTCCAAATTCATTTTATAAGGCCAGCGTAAACCTGATTGTAAAACCAGATAAGTATACCACAAGAAGACAAAATTACTGGCCGATATCCCTAATGAACAGAGATGCAAAAATCCTCAAAATATTAGCAAACTGAATTCAACCATACATTAATGAATCATACACCATGATCAAGTGGGATTTACTCCAGGGATGCAAGGATGGTTCAACATCCATAAATCAGCCCATGCAATACATCCCATTAACAAAATGAAGGATAAAAACCATATGATCGTCTCAAAAGATACAAAAAAGCATTTGACAAAGTTTGACAAAATTCAACATTTATTTATGATATAAAAAAGAAAACTCTCAACAAAGTGGGTATAGAGGGAACTGATCTTAACCTAATAAAGGCAATATAGGACAAGCCCACAGCTAACATCAGCCTCAATGGTGAAAAGTTGAAAGTTTTTTTCCCAAATCAGGAACAAAAAAAGGATGCTCACTATATTATTTTATTCTCCAAAGAGCAAATTATAAATTATAATAGGGTATTAAACTTGTAAGATACATATTTATTTATCATTTTTTAAGAGTAGAGACCATAGGTCAAAAGTAGAAGACTGAACCAATAAAGAAAATGTTATCTGTGTAAGCTTTTCTCTTACAATTGGTATTCAGATTGACTAAAGTTATTTGATGTTTTTTCACTGTCAGTGTCTAGCATTAAGGGAGTGGTCCACAGAGATGTAGAATATGGACAGGAAATATAGCTGAGTAATGTAAATATTTATCATTTCTAGTTTTTTTGTTTTGCTTTGTGCTTCTGCAAGTTTGGGAGTTCTACGCTGTTTCTACTATTTGGTGGTATCTCTAGAAACGTCAACATACATAAAGTCCAAACTGAATCAGTATCTTTACCCAACTCTTGGATAACACATGGATCTTAGAATGATTTAACACCTTACACTCTCAAATTTAAATAATTATTTTGAGGTATTTAACTATATATTACTTTTAAACTCTACTGGATAATCTTAGTATTGTTTTATTAGATTACATATTTTAGAACAGCCCACATATTTACCACTCTTTGTTTTTCATTTCTCATTTCATCCCAAGCTTTCTATCTGGAGCTATTTTCCTTCTGCCTGAAATGTATTCTTTAGAATTGTTTTCATTAAAGTCTGCTAGTGGCAAGTGATCTTGATTTTTGTTCATCTAAAAATATTTTCCTCATTCTTGAAAGATATAGTCACTGGGTATAAAATTCCAGGTGAGCAGTTATTTTCATTGGGGACAAGACAAACATCGCTGCACTATATCTGGTGTCCATTATTGCTGCTGAAAGTCAGCAGTTAGTCTAATTTTCACTCTGAAGATAATCTGCATTTTAATCCCTCTGGCTGCTTTTAAAATATTCCTTTTGTCATCTATGGCCATGCCACCCTGAACAAGCCCGATCCCATCTGATCTTAGAAGCTAAGCAGGGTCAGGCCTGGTTAGTACTTGGATGGGAGACCACCTAGGAAGACCAGGTGCTGTAGGTGTAAAAAATAAATAAAATAAAAAATAAGGGATTGTAAGATGACAAGCTCTTTGCAATCTGTGAGGTCGACCAAGGGTTGCCTCGCCTAAAACAATAAAAAATTAAAAAAATAAATAAAATAAATATATATTCCTTTTGTCTTATATGTTCTATTATATCATCAGAATATGTCTAGTATGTTTTCCTTTTTATTTATACTACTTGGGATATTTTTAGTTTTTTCAACATGTGAATTGGTGTTTCATTGGTTCTAGATGATATTTTCAGAAGAGCTGGCATATTTACCAATGCTCATAAAACATTCTTGGACATCTTCAGTATCTGGTATTAGCATCTGACTGGCTGTGGCATAGGTTCCGTTTTCACTAGAGGGACAATTGACCAATTCTGCAGCTTCTAGCAAATGGTGACTGTATTTGGTTGTAAGAAACCCGTATAGCAGGTTTTTCAGGCCACTGGGATGGCTCCTGGCTCCTGTTCGGGGGATGGTGCTATAAAAACTAATGGCAACAAAATGGCCTTTTAGGTTAATGACTGTTCTTTTTCGTGTTTGCCACACATGCTGCTGTGTAGATCAGAACATTGTGACCTTGTTAGTTTCGGGCAGTTTTATAACATAAATATTATCAATTTTTGATCTCCAAGATTCTATGTTTGAGATGGGAAAATGGATTGAAGACAATACTAAAAGACAACACAACTTCACACTTTCCATAGAAGCTTAGATCCAGAGATGCTTCTGGAGGTATTTATACAAAAGGTTATCTTTTACATAAGACTTCTTAACCTAGGGAACCCTTCATTACTATCCCACCATCAGTCTTAGAGATCATTTTTTCGGTGGGTTTGGAGGTAATATTCGGCCATAGTTAGTGGTAATGGTATATTTATCAACGATATTTTTCATCTTTCTGGTCAGGATATACAGAAAGCTGATGTGTACCCTCCGTTGAACCTGTGCAGAGACCACTAGAAGGCGCCTTATGGTCTTAAGGGCAGTAACCTGCTTTCTAGTGGAACTCAATGCATCTCTACACAGATGTTACAGGTATTGGAAGTATGGCATTTTAAGGACATTTTCACTGAACTCTTTGGAGACTATATCAGACTGCATTCTGAAAGGCTTCTGGGTGTCTACCTGGGTGTAAACTTCAAATCTGGAGGTCATATACAGAGAGGACTGTCAGTTTGTTTCCCCATGAGATCACCCTGAATTGGACCAAGTTTCCTGATTTCATTGTTGGTTGAATGACATTAAATTTGCAATTAAAATTGAATTTGAAATTATAGTTGCAATTTCTAACACTTCTTGATTAGGAACACTGTTGAAAGTCTGAGTATATCTCTATAGTTTCCCAAGAAATTTTATATTTAGACTTCATAGGTGATATTATAACAGATATCTATCTGCCAGAGGTGTGCCAAAGATTCCTGCATGTCACAGATTTCTCCCAACATTTCATTGCTTGCTTGAACATTATTGAACCTATCCAGAATTTTACAACTCACTTAGCAGTTTAAATCTTTATCATTGTAGTGACTGTCTTTAACTAATAGAGAGGGCAACTAAAGACACCCTTAGAAGCCTATCTAGGTAAACACTCCAGTGAATTGTTATATGAGATCACAACAAGGAATTTGTTTCTGATGGTCTTAAGTCACGGCTATAAAACTATAAGTGGAGAGACAACAGTCAAGATTAATGGTATTGCAATTAGTATCGGCAATAGCACCAGAGGAAATATTGACAGTTAAAAGAGTTTAGTGTTTAACTCCTGTTCTGGAAGGAAAATAAACAAATTGCTTTGTATTTGCCTAGATGGCAGAACTAATTGCCTATAGCACTGATTCTTATCATGCTTTTGTGTTTCTCAAAGCTTAGAAATTGTAAAAGCAATAGGATTCCTCACTTCTGGAGAGACTTAAAATTTCTAATAGTCTTTATGTTATCTTCTGCTGTGGCTACTAGAAAGCATTTTTCCTCTGGATAATAATGTAGCCATAATTTAGATAATTTTTGTTAGATGTCTCCCTTGTTCTTAACAACCAGATCCCCCTGAAAACTTTTTCTTTAAGGTCAGGTCCCAAATTCAGAACTGTAGAGACTGACTGAGTACCTTTTGCACCCAGATCATCCTTAGCATCTCTAGATGGATGTATAATAGCAACAAGTTTTGCTTCCTTATCTTGTTTGTGTAACCTATGTGGCCAAAATAGGAATTCCTGTAATAATTAGTGAATGTTCTCAATATTGCTTTACAATATTGAATTGCTTTGATAAGCACACCATGTAGGAATTAGGTGTCAAGACAAAGGGAGTAGCTCATTCTCTCCCTTGGAGAGAATAATTACTAGTGTTTACTTTTTCATGGTAGAAACTTGTTCATCTATTAGAATGAACGATTAGCAAAATAACTATTAAAAGATTATTTGTTTTGAATAAAACAAACAAAATTTCAGGCGCAGACCTGGAATCACTGAGTAGTTGCTAGTGGAATACCATAGCAAAATTTTGAAAAATAATCTGGCTAGATTATTATTAATTTGTGCTAGATATAAAGGTAGACTCTTATCAGGAAACAACAAGTGTTGGCAAGGATGTGGAGAGAAGGAAACCATCATGCACTGTTGGGAATGTAAATTGATGTGGCCACTATAGAAAACAATATGGAAGTTCCTCAAAAAATTAAAAATAGAACTACCGTATGACCCGACCATTCCACTTTAAGGTACTTATCCAAAGAAATCTAAAACACTAATTCAAAAAATAAATGCACTCCTATGTTCATTGCAGCATTATTTACAATAGCCAAGATATGGAAGCAACCTAAGTGCCCATCAATAGACGAATGGATAAAGAAGAGGTGGTACATATCCACAGTGGAATATTTCTTGGCTGTAAAAGGAATGAAATCTTACCATTTGTGACAACATGGATAGTCCAGGAAGGTATTATGCTATGTGAAATAAATCAAACAAAGACAGACAAATACTATACAATCTCACTTATATGTGGAATCTAAATAATAAAATAAATGAAAAAAAAAAACAGAAACAGACTCATAGATGCAGGGAACAAGCTGATGGTTGCCAGATGGAAGAAGGAGTTGGGGGTGGAGTGGAAAAGGTGAAGGGATTAAGAAGTACAAGTTGGTAGTTACAAACTAGTCATGGGGATGTAAAGTAAAACATAGGGAATACAGTCAACAATATGGTATAACTATGTACAGTTCCAGGTGGGCACTAGACTAGTCAGGGGAATCACTTTGTAAATTATATAAATGTCTAAGCACTATGCTATATACCTGAAACTAATATAAAAAATACTGAATGTCAATTCTAATTAAAAATTTTTTTAAAGCAGGGGGAGGTGAAAGGGAATAAGAAGTTCAAATTTCCAGGTACAAAATAAATGAGTCATGGGGGTGTAATGTACAGCATAGGGAACATAGTCAATAATATTGTGCTATCATTGTACAGTGTCAGATGTTTGCTGGACTTAAGGTGGTGATCATTTCTTTAGGCATATAAATGTTGAATAACTATGGTATACACCTAAAACGAATACAATATTGTACATTAGCTATATTTTAATAAAAGTCTTTTAAAAAAAAAAGAGGTGGATTTTTTTTTTCCACAGCACGATTAACACAAGGTCTGCATTAAAAGAAGAAAACTAAAACTGCGTACATTCAATATTAGTGGACAAGCCTATGGGAATTTTGTTGTTCTCTCTGTGATCACTCAATGCAAATGTTCTGGTACTAAAAAAAGAAAGTGCTATGTTAAAGTATTGTAAAACACAAGAAAGTTAAGTCAAAGAAAAAAATTTGGAAGATGAAGAATCCCTGTTAACTGAGCACCAGGGTGTAAGACTGGCTGCATCCAAAATTTCTCCCAGAGGACATCACTGAGATCTCACTAAGAAGGATCCTACCAAGGCTGCTGGGCCCTAATCTGGCTTTTAAATAGCATAGTCTTCTGTCAGGGATATATGAAGAAATTGGCCTTGTTTATCCATTTCTTGTTACAATGATTTTTTTCTCCTTAGACATAGGTGCCAGTAATCTGCTTCTCACTTTAAATTCCACAGTAATGGTGGTAGCTTTCTGAAAACTGTGGAGGATATTCTGAGACTACTTGGACTAAAGACAGACATTTCATGCTAACTGGGGCATGCTGATAACTAAGAGCCCATTTTCTCCAGTAGTATTGCAACTTTTCAGGCTTACTACAAATGAGTCCCACTCTGTGACAACCGGTAGGACTCTAGACATTCTGTAATGCTACAAATTGCAACCTGCCTGTTGTTCAACAAAATTCTGTGCTTCTGATTTTATTTGTTTGTTCCCAAGAGTGTTATGATGTATTTTCCAATAAAACAAACCTATGGTCCCCATGCATCAAGATCAGAAACTATAGAACTTCTGTACTAATAACCATTTCTTTCAGAAACCAATTTAACTGACTTTTTCTCAGGAAATAAGCCAAATTTGACACCTCCCCTACACAGCAGAGTTGAGCAGGATTTCTTTCCCTCTTGCTTTCAGTGAAGCAGTTCAACCTGCAGATCACCTGTAGGATTGATGGTGTGAGTACAGTTGCTACATTGTTTTATGAAAGTTATCCTTATATTGAATTAACATTGAAGAAAAGTGTGAGATATATAATATTTAAGGCAGTACATTTTTATCACACATAAGTTGTACAACATACAGAATTTAAGTCATAGTTGTTAGCCCACTCTTTTTAAAAATAAATTTGTATGATTTGTAAATTATGTCAAATTTACATGAATAAGTTTTGATAGTGTTCTTTTTAGTTATATTTCAGTATGTTCTTCATATAGAATTGCTTTTGTTTGCCATTCCTTTTTATCCTAATATAAGGTGAACTTTAGCTTGTCTTTACCAGATTAGCACACATCACCACTAGTTTCTGAGTAAATTATGATTTTTTTGCTTGTCAAATTAAATGTGACATTCTCCTAGTGACAACTATACAGCTGCTAATAGTACTGAATTATCATATCCAGGGACAATAGTGATTTCTTCCCAATCTCTCCAAGAAATTTTGACCTTTCTATTTTAATAGAAATATATTTTTTCAAAGTAAGTGAGATAAAATTTCTACTCTATTTTTAGATGTTCTAATCTGTACTTAATATGCTGAAAAACCTGAAATAATAATTGAGAACAGATTGGATTTAGGAATTTGGAGGCCACTGTTATGTTTAATACGAAGGAGACATGTTATGGGTGTTGTTAATAAGATAAATGCAATTTGTCATTTCAAGAAAAGGGTTCATGATAGTGATGTGGGAATCTTGAAGGAACTAGAATTGCTACACCATAGCTGCCTCATATTATGTAAAATGCTGTCATTCATTAAAAGGAGTAATCTTATTGATATACATATCCATGAATTAAAGTGATGAGAATAGTTTTAATGTAAGAACACTATTCTCTTCAGAAATTGAATGTGAGGTGGTACGCTGTAATGACTGAGCTTGTGAGCTTTGGAATCACAATCGCTTGGTTTGGTCTGCAGTGTCCCATTTACTAGCCTTGTGTCCTTATAAAAGTTGTTTGTTTAACTTCCATCATTTTATTCTCTCCATCTGTAGGGATAAAAATAGTATCTATCTTACTGAGATGATGTGAGAATTAAACAAAAATATGATGTATAAAAAGCCCTTGCATAATTCTAGGTACAGAGTAAAATTGCTCAGTATTTTTTTATACTGAGGTACAACTGACATTTGACATTATATTAGTTTCGGGTGTACAACGTAATGATTTGATATTGGTATATATTATGAAATGATCACCACAATAAGTTTAGTTAACATCTACTATACCGCATAGTTACAATTTTTATGTATGTGATGAGAACTTTTAAGATCTACTCTCTTAGCTTACATTACATCCTCATGACTTATTTATTTTATAGCTGGAAGTCTGTATACCTTTTGACCACCTTCATCCATTTCACCCACTAAATTTTAGTCATTTTTACTGCTGAATAGTGAGTATTCTGTCACTAGAAATATGAAGGCACATGAAGAAGGACCGCTTATCTGAACTGTGATGGGTGTGAATTAATATAGAACTTTACATAGATAGCTGTTCTTTAAAGTCCATTTAGGATCTGAGATATTACATTTATATTAAAATAATGTTTAATAACTATATAAAGTAGAATTATATGTTTTAAATTATATGATGACATTAAAGGAGGTGATTCAAAGTTTCTCCATATTGTTCGATTTCCTGAACACTCTATATAATAATATATAATAATTTCATTAGCAAAATTTTCTTATGTCTTTTCTTAGAATAAAGCAAGAGAAATTGAATAAATAAGAGGATATGTCCTCAAGAAAATGAGAAAATCATAATAGGAACCAGGATCAAGGAATCGAATGGTGTTTTTTTCACATAAAATATTAATTATTCTGAAGCAGAGCTGTTGTGCCAAAGGCTGACTTTGAGTCTTTTATCCATCTCTCAGTCCTCTACATACTTTGATTTGGACAGTTTATCACATTGTAAATTTATGCGCTTTACAAAGTTACTTTCAAGACACTCCATGCCATATAGAGTGTCTTGGTATTCTGTGTATTCTGGAGGTGCCACTAAACTCAGTGACAGCGTCAGGAGACAAACCTGAAAAACTCTTTCATTCAGGTTAATTTATTTACCAACTTTCAATATCTCATTCATCGGAGACA
Source organism: Pteropus medius (assembly GCF_902729225.1). Lineage (NCBI taxonomy): Eukaryota > Metazoa > Chordata > Mammalia > Chiroptera > Pteropodidae > Pteropus > Pteropus medius. The sequence goes on from NW_024354886.1 coordinate 5,778,446, forward strand.
TCCCTCTCTGTAAGGAGGTACAGACTATACTCTCCAATCAATAGCTATAAGTTCGTCATATCATCAGTTAGCAGGGGATGCTGCTCCTCAAGGTGACAATAGAATCACAGCGTTTCCAGTATAGAGGTTCCAAAATATCACGGTGCCTTTATTTCAACTGTGAGAGGTTAAGTAATTTTCTGAAATCTACAATCCTAAGTTATGGTGCACTTAGGACAGATTGAAGGTCTCCTAGCTTGCAATCATCTTCCCTCCTCCCCCTCAGCTCCTAACACACTCACTCATACATTTGTCAAAACAGCTCTGCCTTCAAGTGAGAGAAGGAAATGCTCCTAATGAGCTCAAACTTGTGTGCACATCACTGACCAGCACAGAGCTGGCTCACAATAGGGCCTGAAAAAATGTTTCAGATACAAGTGGATCAAACCTTTAAAGTACTAAATTAAAGCAATACTCAGTGCAAGAAATTCTAAGTTGCGAAAGAAGACTAATGATTCCAGTCACTTCTTATACTGATTGGTTCTCCAACACTGAGATTACCCAATCCAGGAATGAAGAAATGAGTTATTTGGTTGGTGTTCTTTGGGATGAGGTGAAGGAGAGTACTGGTCCTTCACTAGTGAGATTTGCCTGTTCTCCTGCATCCTGTCCTCTCTGCTCTCCAGCGTGGTGTGTCTGTGGTTCCCCAGAGGCTCCTGGATGGCAGCTCTGACAGTGATACTGAGGGTGCTGAGCCCTCTGTTGACTTGGGCCAGGGACACCTCATGTAAGTATACACCTTGCAGGTAAGCTATTGGTGGGTGGGGTTGGGGGGGTGGCGGGATTTAGCTTTGTCATTATGCCCAGGCCATGTCCCTTAGTAAACTGTGACATTTTCTTCAATGACCACCTATCTTTATCATTTAGATCCTCATTTCTTTCCAGAACAAAAAGAGCCTGGCTGTTTGCTCGCTACAAAAGCTGCACAAGGGGCTCCATATATAGGCCATTTCTTCTCAACTCTCTCCCAATAAAACCTCTCCAGCCTTGCTTCCCATTCTCTTGTGGAAAAGATTTAAAAATAATGATGTTAAAATAATTCTCCATCCAGCAGTTCCCTTATTTGTGTTATGTCAAAAACAAGGAAAGTTTCTCTGAAATTTTTATGTGAAATCAAAAGGAATTAGAAGAGTCTCTCTTCGAAGATCCTGTTATGGCCTCAACAGGATCTGTGATGGTGCCTCTCCCTAATACATGAGGACATATCAAGAGGCCTCCCTAATTATCTCCTTTCCTTTCTCCCTGAAACCCAGGTTCATAAGGCCTGTGTTCTCTGGAGGTTCTCTGACAGAAGTTGGTGTTAGTGCTCTCTATTCCTCCTGTGGAAAGCACCCTGCAGCTGAAGCAGAGATTCTTAGTACTCAGAATGACCCTGTAGATAAGGAGCATCTATAGGGTATTCTTTGAAGCCTTCAAGAATTTAAGTCATCTGAAAACCTGGCCAGATTACTGTTTATTACGAATTTGTTTTGAACCTTTCTATACTATCAGTTTTTCCTGTATCTCCCCTTTCTCTGGCCTGAGCCCACAAGAAGAGATTCGACTAGTAGAGGATAAATTATATGAATTTCTGGTTTTTAAGTAAAATATAATCAAGTATAAACAATTTCATAGGTTAAAACTATACACCTTGAGCAGGAGTATAGAAAGAGTATGAAGGTTGCTTATACCCCATGGGACTGAAAGTCAATAATCAAGGTCAAATTGAGGTCTCCTGGAGTTGTGGCTCCAAATTTCACAAATTCATTCATCATGCCCTCTGTTTTCCTTAATTAGCCATGTTATGTTACCTCCACTTCCAGTTCTTCCCTGTTCTTTCCCCAACTATATCATTATCATTCCTGAGAATCCCCGAAGCTTGCACAGCCCTCAGCACCATAATAGACCCATAAACAAGATGAAACAGTGATATTTTCCCTCTTTCTTAAAGTTACTTTTTTCTTACTTGTGATGTTTCTTCCAACTAGTAGGAGAAAAAAGAGGAAGATTGTCTAAATTTCTCACAGGAAGTGGAAGGGATATAATGTGTCATCAGAATAAAAGTGTTGGAGCTTGAACGCCTTCTTGCTTTCCAGGATCCTCACAATGAGCAAGTCCCAGAACTCTGGATTTACTCATTTAGACCACAAATGTTTATCTGAGCAACTGTTCTATACTGGGCTCTGTTCTAGGCTCAAAGAATCCTATTTGAATGTCACAGAAAATCCTCTACTCTTGTGGAACTTACCTAATGTCAGGGGAGAACGACAATAACTCAATAAACATTTAATATATGTGCTGCTGAAGAGAGCACTCAATAAACATTTAAGAAAGAAAAAATTTCTAGGAATATTAATTGCCCTGAAAATAATATACTAGGGTTATGGAACAGAGAACCGCATTCACCTGACTTCATTTCAAATGCCTCGGGAGCTTTCCCTGAGAAAGTGACATTTAGAGATATTTGAGATATGAATGATGAGAAGCCAGCCACGTGAAGATCTAAGAGACAAGCATTCTAGGGAATAGGGGAAAGGCTAAAGTGTGGGAAGATGTTTGCTATGTTTAAGAGACAGAAAGAAGGCTGAAGTGGCTGAAGCACAGCAAATAAGTTGGGGAGTGGCACAGAAGAAGTCGGAAAAGAAGACAGGAGACAAATCATATTTGGCCCTGATGGCCATGGTAAGAAATTTAACTTTCATTTGAAGGGATACATGAAATTACTGGAGAGTTACAAGGAAAGTCAATTTACATTTATTTTTTTAAAAATCATTCTACCTGCCACATGGAGCTTGGATGGTAGGGGTTCACAAGTGAAGTCAGGGAGACCATTTAGGAGCATGGAAGATTTCTCCAGGGAAGACATGCCTGCAGCTTCATTTAGTGTGGCAGTGATGAAGACAGCGGTAAAGATAAAGCAGATTCAAGATAGATATTTGTATGACTTGGTAATGAATTAAGGGGGGGAGGTGTAGAAAAATCAGGCTTATCCTTAAAGATTTTACCTTGAATGATTTGAATAAACTTGGTGGTGCTGTTTATTGAGAAAGAAAAGACTACAGAAGAAAATAATTAGAAGTGGGTGATTAGGAATAAATATTTTAAGTTTAAAAAACTTTTTGACATTTATATGGTGCTGCCAAGAGGTCAGTTGAATATTGGAGCCTGGCGTTCAGGGATCAGCCAGGGCTGTAGGCATATATGTTATTGACGAATGTATTGTGTTAAATTCCAGGAAAGTGGAGAAGGTCACATAGAGAGAGACAGAGAATGAGAGAGAGAGAGAGAGAGAGAGAGAGAGAGAGTAGCAGACAAGAGGAGGCCAAGGGCCAATGAGTCAGCAAAAGGGACTGAGAAGGGGTGCCAGTGGCATTCAGGAAAACCAAGAGAATGTGATGCATGTAAGTGAAGGAAAGTAGATTTTTCCAAGAGGAAGTGGCCAGGTGTGGTGAGAACCACTAAGTGGTGGGTGAACTAAGAACATGACAGAGCAGCAAGCACTGGGTTTGGTGGACTTGACATTTGCAGTCAGTGGAGTATAAAAGATAGAAACTGGGTTGGACCATTAGAAGAGAGATGGGAGCTTAAGAAATAAAAGAGGGATTACAGATGACTCTTATGAGTAGCTGACCACAGGGAAAGACTGAGCTCTGGGTTCAGGGAGTCAGCTGGACCTAAAGTATAAGACTAAATGAGCCTGAAGAGAAGCTGGTAGGTCTTGAGAACCAGAGATGTTCAGTTATCAGCAAGGAAGCACTACAGTGACTTCATATGCAATGGTAACCGGTTATGCAAAAAGCCTTGAAATATACAACCAATATTTATTAATGACATAGAATATATCAGTTACCACCTTAGGTAATGAGGATGGAGCAATGAACAAATCTATCAGCATGGAGCACCATAACATTTTGCAGTTACTACATACCAGACCTATAAATTTTAGTATGTAGTTCTCATAACTATCCTATCTTATCTGTAGCATTAAAAACACATATTTATGGAATCTAAAATTCAAAGTATTTAAGTAACTTACCCAGTGTCACATAGTTAATGCTAGAACATTTATTTGAAAAGTTTCAGATGGGCCCACACTATGTGCAGGCCATCATAGATATGTGTTGAAGAACACAAAGAAGTATTAAATAGACTTCTTCTTTTGAGATTTTATTAACAAGTTGGCCTAGGGTTGCCAACTAAAATATAGGATGCCCAATTAAATCTGGATTTCAGAGAAACAATAACTATTTATCTGAAATCCAAATTTAACTGGGTATCCTGTATCTTTATTTGCTATATCTGGCAACTTTAAGTCAGGCACATGAGCATAGACTAACAGTGCCAACCATACACAAACTACAGTGAACAGCAACTTCACACATTTCTATTTTTCAACTTTCTCATGTGTCAAGAAGGTATTAGAGAATTTGCGAATAGTAAAATAGCCCTGGTATGACCAGAGTCCACTGCTCCCTGCCATCATTTCTAAGTGAAAGTCTCTATGCAAAGTCTGGGACCTTTTTTGTAAACTGTCTATATGAAAATGTTATCTTCTTTTAGTTTCTCCCTTTTTGAGAGGACTTGACTACAGAAGTGAGAGTTCTACACCTGGCCAAGACTGGTTATTTGGTACTAACTGGCATTATTGGGATTAGAAGACAGAGTTAGAAATGAACACAGAGTTGGCTCACAATAGGGGCCCAATAAAATGTTTCCGATACAAGCGGATCAAACCTTTAAAACACCAAATTAAAACAACTTTTTAAGGCAAGGAATTCTAAATTTCAGAAGAGGTCCTTCATACTGACTCTCTCACCAGTAGGTAAGGATGCCAGTCACTTCTGATGCTGATTGGTTCTCCAACGCCTCGGTGCCTATTACTTGGGATGTGGGTGGAGGTGAGTCTTAGTCCTCACTGAGAGAGACTGGCTGTGGGACGAGAGGCATGAGCCCTGAGTGTCTTTCGGGTAAAGGCGTCCAGGAGGAGGTGGGGACAGGGCAAACCCTCCTCTAGCTCCCGCTTGGGGGTCTGCAGCCAGCACGGAAGCCGAGCGGATCCCAGAACTGGGGATCAGAAGGGTCTCCCTTCGCCGCCGCAGGCGGGTGAAAGATGAACCGTCGGTGCTGCTAGTTGGAGGTGCTGGTGTCTGTCCCCTCCGCAATGGGCGGCGTCGCCGTCAGTCTGTTCCCAAGAGCCCGCCCGGGTGACCGCAGCGATCCTGTTCCCACAGCATATTTCTTGCTTCTGGGGAAGACCGAGTGTCATTTCTTCAACGGGACGGAGCGGGTGCAGTTCCTGGCCAGATAGTTCTGTAACGGGGAAGAGTTCGTGCGCTTCAACAGCGACGTGGGGGAATTCCGCGTGGTGACCAGCAGGAGGGCATCATGTAGCAGAAGCGGGCCGCGGTGGACACGGTGCGCAGACACAACTACGGAGTTGGTGAGAGCTTCACGGTGCGGCGGCAGGTAACGCCCGGCGGGGGCGAAACGTGTGTGTGTGCGCGTGTGTGTGACTGGGGAAGTGACTCAGTCAGAGGTAACCGTGTAGCTACTAACGAGGGACGATAGGAGGTTGTTGTCAGGGATTTTTCAATAATGACTCGGCCTGTTTTAATGAGGGTGCGCTGCGATGAGAACTGGGACAGAGTGTGTGGGGAAGTGCAGCTGGGGAATTGAGCGCAGGAAGTGGGGATCTAGGAGGAGTCGGAAGGAAGGCGACTACGGTGGATGCAGCATGGGACAACTGAGTGGCGGTGGCAGCGCCGGGGCTGGAGGTGGAGGAAGCTTGATGGTGCGGGGGCGGGGGGAGGTCAGAGATGGAGGAAGGTAGGTTTACGGTGCTGTCTGGTTGGTGAAGGTTTAGGGGAGCAGAGATGAGAGATGTGCGGAGGAGAGTCACAACAGTCTGTCTTGCATGCACCTTTCTTGATTCAGAAACCCCTGGAGTAAAGGTGCCTGTGTTTATTGCATAAGCATTTCATCGAGAAAAAGTATCAGACTAATTTTTGAGGGATGGGAGGGAACCTCTAAGACATCTATGATCTTTCTGAGGCTTCTTTTAGGTCCAGATTTCTTGCTTTTTTCCCCCCTTAGTGTATATGTTTTTACACAGTTGGAATGATTGTGAAACCAGCTTTTCGATTTAGAATTTTGTTATTTCATATACTGTTGTTACTATTTTTTTAATGCTAATAGTATTTACATGTCATTTGTCTTTATAATTGGAACAATTTACCTCACATTCCCCTTTGCTACATCTTCTTGTTGAAAATTTACATGCTTTTAATTTTTAATTTATATTTCTTTTATTTCTAAGGTTCTTGAACATTTTTCACATATTTATTGGCTACTTGTTGTTACTACTCTAAGAATTATCTATTGTCTATTGCCTCTGAGGTCCTGGTGTTTCTCTCAATGATTTTATGGGTTCTTTATGCAGTAAGATTGTTAACACTCTGCTGATATTTGATTAAGCATATTTCCAGTTCGTGGTTTGTATTAGGATTAAGTTCATTATTTTTCATGTTAGGAATTTAAACATATTTAATTTAATGGAACAGACTGCAAAATTGTTAGCAATGGTTTACCATCAATCTTAAGTCTACCGTTTTGTGTTATTTAAAACTGTTTTTTTCCCCAAGTTTCTCCTTTAAAAAGAAAAAAATTATTTATCGAGGCTGGTTATGCTGGGAATTGTCTCAGGCACTAAACAATTGTATCAATGAGTCCCAGACCCAGCCCTGAACTCAAATATTAGCTTAAAAAGAGAGACAATTGTAAAATGATAATTCCAAAAACAGATATGCTTGTTTGCAAAGGAGAAGCATTGATCAGTTGAGTGCAAATATAAGACATTTTGAAAAATGAATTACTTTTTTTTGCTTCTTTTCTTCTCCTCCAGGACTCATGCTTTCCTGGAACTCAGAGTTAGAGAATCACCTGTGCCTTTCTTGCTGCCCAGGGTAGAACCATTTCTGTGGTGCTCTAAGCTGTGAGTGTAGCATTCCCAGGATGTCATACTCTGTATCCCATCTTCCCCAAGCTGTTCCCTGATTTATCCACACTACTTTGAATCATATTTTTTCACCAATTAAGGTTAATAAATAGCTAACATATGTTGAAGGCTAAATTTCAGTTATTGCTTTACATATTTTAGGTGCATTAATCTTCACATAATCCTAAGAGGTAAGTTAGTATTTCATTTCCCTTTATAGGTGAGAAAGCTAAGGCACAGAGGAATGTAAAAACTCCCCCAGGATCAATCAGTAAGAGGATCTGAATGCAGGCAGCCCTGCTCCAGAATTCATGCTTTTAATAATACACTATATGCCTTGCAAAGATGTATAAACACTTCAACAATAAATAACCATTTCACACTATGAGGAAAAAAACCCCACAAACTTCCTCAACATCTCTCAAATCTAGTGGGACCACACTGCAAAGATTAACTTTCAGGCTCATGGCACTAACTCCTGTGCAGCCACATGGCCAGCCCTGAGGGAGGCTTGCCCAAGACTAGATCTGGACCAGAGACTGGAAGCAGAAAAGCTGCCCACCAGGGAGACTTACTCTGTCTTCCTCTCATATCCCCTCCACCTTTTCTCTCCTAGTTGAGCCTACAGTGACTGTGTATCCTGCAAAGACCCAGCGCCTGCAGCACCACAACCTCCTGGTCTGCTCTGTGAATGGTTTCTATCCAGGCGACATTGAAGTCATATGGTTGCGGAATGGCCAGCAAGAGGAGGCTGGGGTCATCTCCACAGGCCTGATTCATAATGGAGACTGGACCTTCCAGACCCTGGTGATGCTGGAAACTGTTCCTCAGAGTGGAGAAGTCTACACCTGTCAAGTGCAGCACCCAAGTCGGACAAGCCCTATCTCAATGGCAGGGAGTGAGAAGCTTTCTGACCTCATAAAGGCCTCAGGGCCTCCAGTCTCTGCCCTGACTTCTGTTAGCTCTGTTACCCTAGACAAGCTACTCAACCTTATTGAGTCCCAGCCTCCTCATCCATCAGATGTTGAAGAAGTAGTCTTATTTCAGGGCTGTGATATTTAAAGGAGTTCAATGCCTGAACCTTGTATCTATTCAGTGTGATTTTTAAGTCTGTTTTCTAGAAATGGCCAATTGTTCTGGTTCTTCCAGGGTCGCCTTCTTCCCCCATTGTCAAAGCTCTCAATCCCAGAGTCTCAACTAGAGAATTTAGATTTGGGGTAAAAATGACTAAAACTAGCTTCTTCTCTCAGGAGCACAGTCTGAATCTGCACAGAGCAAGATGCTGAGTGGAATCGGTGGCTTTGTTCTGGGCCTGCTCTTCCTTGGGGTGGGGCTGTTCATCCACTTCAGGAATCAGAAAGGTAAGGAACCTGTTGCAGTCGAGATTCCTCAAAGACTTTATGGGGGAAGAAATATGACTCTGCTCAAGTTCTCTGCATATCAGGGGCCTACCTAAAGCCTCTTTACCCTGGTCAATCTCAAATTTCCTGGAAATCCAGAAATAAACAGTCCATGGTTTGAAACATAAGGAGCTATGGCCCATAGAGGTAAGCAAAGGATTAACATGCATGGAGATCTTGGGTCAAGATCCTGGGCAAATGAAAGAAGAGCCACTAAAGGTAATGAAATGACACTGAATTTGTGTGACAGAAGCTTCATGGGTCTCTGCTTTTAGTTTCTGCTCTCCTCTCTACTGAGGTATCATGTGATATGAATTGTGGTGTTAGAGAAATCTTAGGAGTGTGGTCTGGGGGCATGGAACATTATGTTTGGGGACATATTTACTTCCATATCTTTATTGTTTCTCTTCTCTTTCCCAGGACACTCTGAACTTCAGCCAACAGGAAATGCCATTTAATTCTCTTTCAGAGACATGCTCAGTTTTCCTAGGAAAGTATGTAGAGATGACAAGACAGGAGACAGAAATAATGGGAAAGACTTTGGATCTGATTTCTGATCAGGCAGTTTGCAGTAAAGCTTCTTCTCTCTACTTAATAAAAGGCCCATTTTCTAAAGGAACTTTGGCTCAGGGCGACGTAAGAATTTTTTTCCTCCTTACTTCAGTGCTATAACATAAGGCCCTGAGGGAGGGGAAAAGATGATGCTTGTTGAATTAGGTCTGGTTACAACACTCCTCTATCTTCTGCAGGACTCCTGAGCTGAAGTGAAAATGGTCACACTCAAGGAATAAAGACTCTTCTATCCTAGCTTCTTCACAACATGAAAAGGTTTCCTGCTTGGCTATATTTCACAAAGAGAGTGCTTCCTGAGGATTTGGTTTGCTCCTGGTTCAGTGACCCTACAGAAAATGTCCCTGATGGCTTCCTCCACCTTTGCTCTTGACCTAGAAGTTCCTAATATTGATTGCAGTACCTTATCCTCATTCCTTCCTGGTTCCCTTGTAGTCAATCCTTACTGCCTCTGTGCATCTGAACTTACATTCTGCACATATTTCTTTATAAATTTTTTTCTCAATTAAATATAAAGTGAAAATCATCTGCTTCATTCAGCTTCAAGGACAGGAAATGGAGGAAAAGGGAAAGGGAGGATTTCATCACAAAAAAATAATTATTTTCATTTATATTCCTGAATATTGGTCACATGTGGATCTGAAAGGTTTCCTTATTTTCTTCCATACTTTTTCATGACTTTTCAGTATTCTCTAATTGGGCATGTTTTCCTGAGCTAGGAGAAAACCCTTAATGACCCCATGTCATGGTGGTCTCCTACATCTTTGTATTCCCAAAGACAAACACACAGGTGCCTTCATACAAGAGAATACAGAAAGGGAACAACAAATATAAGAAATGCAGGTAACTTGTAAGGATGAGATGCTTCTACAATTTTTATAATCTTCTTTTGTCTCTTTTTCACTGATCTTTAAAAAGAAAATATCTAAACCTAGGTGCTTCTTAAAGTCCCCTTTTATTAGCTTCAACACTTCAGTCTTTTTCTGTCTCTCAGATAAAAATCACTGCCATGCTGACTTCTTGGCTTGAGATGCACCCTTCCCCATAAACAGGTCTCAGAGGCCATTAGTACAAACTCTAAGAAAAAAAGATGCACTTCTGAGGCCCTCCATGTTATATGACAAACTCACTGTCTGTCAGGAAAGTCCTGTATGGATCTTGGCATAAATCAGAGACTACTGGGAAACAAAAGGGAATGTATGAATACACTGATGTACATCCAAACAATGAAATGCTCTGCACTTGAATTAAAAATGAAAATATTCTGCTATGGAAAAACCTCCAAAATGTGTTTGGAGCAAGGAACTGGAGAATTTCTACACAGCATTTTGTTTAGTCAGATAGAGGAGGATAAGAATATATAGCTATACCCATTCATGTTATCTAACTAGCTAGCTATCTACCTATCTGTCAATCATTATCTATATCTATCATCTATCTACTTACATTTGTAAAAAGAAACAATGGAAGGACTTTTTTTAATGGTTGTCTATAGGGAAGAATGAGGGAATAGGATGAAGGAAACTGGACTTTTCTAAATATATATCTTTTTTAATAGTTTTAATTTGATGGACATGCAAATATTTTACATAATAAAAGTTTCAGTCAAAACTTTAAAAAGGTAATGCATAAAAGCTAAAAACAAACTACAGTAATTGAAATAAACTGACAAAAAGTATATGGTGGGAAACAAGCTAACAAAGGCCCTCCAGTCTAAGATGGCAGTGTAGGAAAACCCTGAACTCGCCTCCTCCCATGTCATATTAAATTTATACCTACAGACAGAGTGTTTCCCCCTGAAGAAGAAATGAGGGCTGACTGGACAACTTCTGCACAACAAAGAAAAGAGGAACCACATAGAAACACATAGGAGAGACAGAGACATGGTACCATCAGAATCACACCCCCAGTGCACTGAGGACCTGTGTGCAGAATCGCCAACCTTGGGATACAGCAAAAATCAGTGGTTTAGAGGACACCTAGACTATACTGGAAGGAAGTACATTTACTAACACTAGAGCATCTGCAAAATAGGAGGGTAACTGTAGGAGGAACTCTCTCTGGTGATGGAGGCACCGGAAGGTGCCATTCATTCATTTGTCTTTGCCCTCCCTCTTGATCCCATGGGCAGGAGTGCAATGTAAGTGCTCCAGTTATCCAGGCTTTGTTGTCAGAATGCACACCAGGCCCCAGGCCTATACCAGTTCTGTGGCTTGTCCCAGGACCCCCCACAACCCAAACCTACTTCAACTACAGCTTCAGGCCCCTTACTCTCAGGTCTCTCCATGACCCACTCCTGCTCCAGCTCCAGCTTTAACTGACCTATTAAAGACACCCAGTACATACAATCTACAAAGGGGAAACTCCTAAACAAAGCTACTCCTTCAAGACTGCGAGAAGTTGCTATTTCACCCACCTCATAGAAACAAATACAGAGAGGGCCAAAATGAATGAAAAGAGAAATATATCCAAATCAAGAAACAGGAAAAAAAAAGAAGAAGTAAATGAAACAAAGATAAGCAATTTACCAGATAAAGAGGATGCTCAATGAACTGGGGATAATAGGTTAACTTGGTAAGGACTTCAACAAAGAGATAGAAAATATTTAAAAGAACCAACCAGAACTGAAGAACACAATAATTGAAATGAAAACTACTCTAGAGGGAATCAACAGCAGATTTGTTGATGTAGAAGGGTAAGCAGCAAGCTGGAAGATGAGGTAGTAGAAATCACTCAATCTGAACAACAGAAAGAAAAAGTTTTTTTTCAGTGAGCATAGTTTAAAGGGCCTTTGAGACAACATCAACTATACTAACATTCAAATCACAAGTGTCCCAGAAGAAGAGAGAAAGAGACAGAATCTATTCAAAGAAATAATGGCTGAAAACTTCCCCAACCTGGTGAAGAAAAAAGATGTCCAAGTCCAGGAATCGCAGAGAGTCTCAAACAAGATGAGCCCAAAGAGGTCCACACCAAGACACATTATATTTAAAATTCCAAAAGTTAGAGAATCTTAATAACAGCAAGGGAAAAGTAGTTAGTTATGTACAAAGGATCCTTCATAAGACTAACAGCTGATTTTTAAGCAGAAACTTTTCAGGCCAGAAAGGAATGGCATGAAATATCCAAGTGATGAAAGGAAAAAACCTATAACCAAGATTACTCTATCCACCAAGGTTAAGATTCAGAATTGAAGGAGAGAGAGAGTTTTGCAGACAAACAAAAGCTAAAGGAGTTCATCATCACTAAACCAGTATTAAAAGAAATGTTAAAGGGGCTTCTTTAAGTGTAAAATAAAAGAGCGAAACTAAAAATAAGAAAATGTAGGAAAGAAAAAACTCACTGATAAAGGCAAACATTTGTAAATGTAGTAGATCAACCAATTATAAAGCAAGTATGAAAATTAAAACACAAAAGTAGTAACAGCATGTATAACTACAGTAATAAGTTAAAGGATACACACACACACACACACACACACACTTAGATGTAAAATATGATGTCAAAAACATAAACATCGAGGGGTGAGTAAAAAGTGTAGTGCTTTTAGAATGCATTTGAGCTTAAGCAACTATCAATTTAAACTATACTGCTATGAACATAGCTTGATATATATGAATCTCGTAACCACAAACCAAAAACTTATAATAGATACATTAAAAAATACAGCAAAAGGAACCCAAACAGAACACCAAAGAAAGTCATCAATGTACAAGAAAGAGAGCAAGAGTATAAGAAAGAAACAGAGAACTACAAACATGACCAGAAAACAATTAATAAAATGCCAATAAGTACATACCTGTCAATAAATACTTTAAATGTAAATGGACTAAATGCTCCAATCGAAAGACAGGATGACCAAATGGATATAAAAACAAGATCTGTGCATATGCTACCTAAGAGAGCTCATTTCAGCTTGAAAAACACATACAAACTAAAAGTGATGGGATGAAAAAAATACTTCATGCAAATGGAAATGAAAAGAAAGCTGTGGCAGCAATACTTATATTAGATGAAAGAGACTTTAAATAAGACTGTGACAAGAACAAAAGAAGAGCATTGCATAAGGATAAAGGAATTGATCCAACAAAAAGATACATTTGTAAATATCTATGCATCAAATATAGGAGCACCTAAATATTTAAAGCAAACCTTAACATACATAAAGGTAGCAATTCACAGTAACACAATAATAGTAGAGGATTTTAATATAGCATTTATACCGATGGATAGATTATCCAGACAGAAAATCAACCAGGAAACAATGGCCTCAAATGACACATTAGAATAGATGGATTTAACAGATACTTAGAGAACATTCCAACTAAAATCAGCAGAATACACATTTTTTTCAAGTGTTCATGGAACATTTACCAGGGTAGACTCCCATGTTAGGCCACAAAACAAGTGTCAGCAAATTTTAAATTATTGAAATCATATCAAGCATCTTCTCCAATCACAACAGTATGAAACTAGAAATCAATTACAAGAAGAAAACCTGAAAAAAACACAAACACATGGAGGCCAAACAACATGGTACTAAACTATTAGTGGGTTAATGAAGAAATCAAAGAAGAATTCAAAAACTATCTTGAGACAAATGAAAATGGAAACACAAAAATACAAAATCTTTGAAACACGGCAAAAGCAGTTCTAAGAGGGAGAGTAATAGCGATATAGGCTTACCTCAAGAAACAAGAAAACCCTCAAAGAAACAATCTAAACTTATACCTGAGGTAACTAGAAAAGGAACAACAAAGCTCAAAGTGAGTAGAAGAAAGGAAATAGTAAAGATCAGAGCAGAAATAAATGAAAGAGAGATGAAAAAGACAATAGAAGAGATCAACAAGACTAAGAGCCAGTTCTTTGAAAAGATAAACAAAATAGAAAAAACTTGTTAGATTCATCAAGAAAAAAGGGCCCAAATAAAAAAAAAATCATATATGAAAAAGGAAAAGAGACCAGTAACACCATAGAAAAACAAAGGATTTTAAGAAAATACTACAGTTATATGCTAACAAAAAGGACAACTAGAAGAAGTACACAAATTCCTATAAATATATAATCTTCCAAGACTGAATAAAGAAGGAAAAGAAAATCTGAACAGACTGATTTATTATTAGAAATAAAATTAAACCAGCAAAAAAATAAATAAATAAAAATAAAAACTCCCAACAAATAAAAGTCCAGGGCCTAGAGGCTTCACAGGGGAATTCTACTAAGCACTCAAAGAGGAATTGATACCTACCCTTCTCAAACCATCCCAAAAAAAATTGAAAAAGTGGGAAAGTTTCCAAATTCATTTTTAGAGGCCAGCATTATCCCTATACCAAAACAAAGACACAGAAAGAAAGAAAGAAAGAAAGAAAGAAAGAAAGAAAGAAAGAAAGAAAGAAAGAAAGAAAGAAAGAAAGAAAGAAAGAAAGAAATTAATTACAGACCCATATCCTGGATGAACATAAATGCAAAAAATCCTCAACAAAATATTAGCAAACCAAATTCAACAATACATTAAAAAGATCATACACTATGATCAAGTGAGATTTATACCAGAATGCAAGTTTGGTTCAATATCCACAAATGAATTAATGTGCTACACCACAAAAACAAAATGAAGGATAAAAATCATATGATCATATCAATAGATATAGAAAAAACATTTGACAAAATCCAGCACCATTTTGGTAAAAACTCTCAGCAAAGTGGGAATAGAAGGAATATACCTCAACATAATAGAGACCATATATGACAAACCCACAGCTAACATCATACTCAATAGTGAAAAGCTAAAAGCATTTTTCTTATGATCAGGAACAAGACAAGAATGTCCACTTTCACTACTTCTATTCAATGTAGTATTGGAAGTCCTAGCCACAGCAATCAGACAAGAAAAGGAAATAAAAGGCATTCAAATTAAAATGAACAAGTAAAACTGTCATCATATGCAGGTGACACGATACTACATATAGAGAACCCCTAAACATTCTACCAAAAATTATTAGAACTGATAAATGAATTCAATAAAGTAGCAGAATACAAAATTAATATTCAGAAATCAGTTGCATTTTATACACCAATTAGAAACTATCAAAAAGAGAAATTAACAAAACGATCGAATTTAAAATTGCATCAAAAAAAAAAAAGAACCTGGAGCAGGACAAACAGAGACTCATGGACATGGACATAATGAACAAGTAGTTACCAGAGGGTAGGGAGGGAGGAGGGAAGGGGGGTTGATGTGGTGGGGGGGCCCGAAAAACAAACAAAAAAGAACCTGGTAATGTATTTAACCAAGGAAGTAAAAGATCTATACTCGGAATATTATAAGATATTGATGAAAGAAATTAAACAAGACACAAACAAATGGAAAGATATACCATGCTTATGAATTGAAAGAATTAATATAGTTAAAATGTTCATACTACCCAAAGCAATCTACATATTCAATGAAATCCCTATTAAAAACACCAATGGCATTTTTCACAGAAGAAGAGCAAACAACCCTAAAATTTATATAGAACCACGAAGATACCAAATAGCCAAAGAAATCTTGAAAAAGACAAAGTTAAAGATATCACACTCCCTGATTTAAAACTATACTACAAAGCTGTAGTAATGAAAACAGCATGCTACTGGCACAAAAACAGACACATAGATCAATGGAACAAAATAGAGAGCCAAGAAATAAACCCACACTTATAAGGTCAATTAATCTATGACAAAGGAGGAAAGAATATACAACCTGGAAAAGACAGTTTCTTCAATAAATGGTGTTAGGAAAACTGGACAAACACATGCAAGAAAAATAAAACTAGATCATTTTCTTACACCATACACAAAATTAAACTCAAAATGGATTGAAGAATTAAATGTAAGTTCTGACACTATAAAACTCCTAGAAGAAAACATAGACAGTAAATTCCTTGATAAGAGTCATAGCAATATTTTGGGGGATATGTCTCCTTGGGCAGAGGCAACAAATGCCAAAAAAAAAAAAATGGGACTACATAAAACTAAAAATCTTTTGCATAATGAAGGAAACTATCAACAAGACAGAAAGACAACGTATTGAATGGAAGAATAAGGGGATAATATCCAAAATATATAAAGAACTCATACAATTCAACATCAAAAAAAAAATCCAATTTGAAAATAGGCAGAGGACATGAATAGACATTTCTCCAAAGAAGACATGCAGATAGCCAACACACATGAAAAGATGCTCAACATCATAATCATCAGAAAAATGCAAATCAAAACCACAATGAGATATCACCTCATACCTGTCAGAATGACTATTATCAAATAACAACAAATAGCAAGTGTTGGCAAGTATGTAGAGAAAATGGAACCTACGTGCACTGTTGGTGGGAATGTAAATTGGTGCAGCCACTATGAAAAATAGTATGAAATTTCCTCAAAAAATTAAAAATAGAACTATCATAAGACCCAGCAATTCCACATTTGAGTATTTATTCAAAGAAAATAAAATACTAATTTGGAAAGACATATGCACCCCTGTGTTCACTACAGCATTATTTACAATATCCAAGATATGGAGTCAACCTAGGTGTCCATCAACAGACAAATGAATAAAGAAAATGTGGTATATATATATACAATAAACTATTACTTAGACATAAAAAAGAATGAATCCTGGCCATTTGCAACAACATGGATGGACCCAGAGAGTATTATGTTAAGTGAAATAAATCAAACAAAGACAAATACCATATGATTTCACTTACATATAGAATCTAAAAAACAAAACAAAGAAAATGAAACAGAAACAAACTCATAGATAACAGAGAACAAATCAATTGTCACCAGAGGGAAGGGGTGGAAAAGGAGAAGATGATTAAGAAGTACAAACTTCCAGTTATAAAATAAGTCACAAGGAGGTACAGCATAGAAAATAGAGTGAGTAAAACCGTAATAACTATGTTTGGTGACAGATGGTTACCATGAGATTAGATACACAGGGGAGGCAACGTGAAAACCAAACAGAGAGATGCAGCCACAAGCTAAGAAATTCTGACAGTGACCAGAAGCTGAGAGAGGCAAGGAATAGAATCTTTCTAGCACCTCTGGAGGGAACTTCCCTGAACAACCCTGCCTGGGAGTGCTGTGAGCTCCCCGCACTGGGCGGAAGGGCCCAGTCATCTGGGCAGAAGACAGAGAAGCGGGACGAGACCGCAGAGAAACAACAGTTGATTTTTACTGGCCCTGGTTGCAAAACCGAGGCTGAGCCACTGTCCCCAACCCCCAAATCAGAGGGTCCCTTCCCCCATACCCTCCAAGACCAATCACCACAGAGCCCGAGGGGAATCTGAGCAAATGCTGCTGAGACTGTCGCTGACACTGACAGGGACTGAAACTGAGGGTAGTGAGCGTGATTAAATATCTACAAGAAAAATTTTTAAAAAGACATTTTAAGGCTTTATATAAAGCAGGAATCCAAGAGGCTTGGACGCCACCTACTAAAAACCAAAAGAAAAGCGTCTTCTTTGCAACAGGCTAAAAAGAGACCTTCTATAATAAACCTTCTTTCTGGAAAAATAGCAGAATACACTTCCATTAATGCCCAGGCAGAGAAATAGTCCATTAAATACCATGAACAACAAAGGCGACAAGGCATCTCAGAAAGAAAGAAAAATCTCCAGAAAATAAGCTTACAGACGTAGAAATTTGCAACTTAAATGACAGAGAATTCAAGATGGTACGTCTGAAAAAACTCAATGAGTTCCAAAATGAGTCATATCAACAATTTCAGGAATTAAAAAAATAACAGATAAGCAGAGCAAGGAGATTAAAACCCTCAAAAAGAATAGAATAGATCTTCTGGAGATAAACACACACACACACACACACTCCAAGAGTTGAAAAAATGAAATAGCAAGCTTGGGACAGAGAGTCGACCAAATGGAGGAAAGGATCAGTGACACTGAAGACAGAAATCTAGAAATAAATCAGAAGAAGAAGAGAAACCGAAGAATGAAAAATAGTGAAAGAGAAATTCAAGAACTAGCTGTTATCATCAGGAGAGGAAACATAAGAATAACGGGCATTACCAAAGGCAAAGAAAAGGAGCAGGGACTAGAAAGCATTTTCAGACAAATAGTTAATGAGAATTTCCCAAATCTAAGGAATGAGCTGGAGCTTGGAATTCAAGAAGTCAACAGAACACCCAATTATCTCAACCAAAAAAGGCCTTCACCAAGACACATTGTATTAAATTTATCAAAAATCAATGACAAAGATAGAATTCTCAAGGCAGCCAGAGAGAAAAAAACGGTAACCTATAAAGATAAACCCATTAGGTTATCCTCGGACTTCTCAGCGCAAACATTACAAGCCAGAAAGGAATGGAATCAAATATTTAAACTACTAAGTGAAAGGAACTACCAGCCTAGAATAATGTATCCTGCTAAGCTCTCCTTTAGATATGAAGGCGAAATTAAGACTTTTCCAGACAGAAAAACCGAGGGAATTCTCCACTACAAGGCCTACACTACAGGAAATACTGAAAGGGGTCAGTTCACTTAAAACAAAATGACAAAAACAATTAGGAGTGAAAAGTGACTATCAGGCATATAGAAGCAGAGGAGTGCAACCACTAAGAACAAGGCATTATAAGCTTAAAGATAAGAAGAAATTATTATAACAAGATAGTAATGAACGTTCAGCATATAAGGACAAATGGAGATAACAATGACTGAAAAGGGAGCATTCAAAAGATCCAAATTCACAAAAAGAATGGAGATAAGGCAAACAGAAAGAAAATAGAAGACTGTATATATATATATATATATATATATATATATATATATATATGTATATATATACTTATATATATACATATATATACATATATATATATATATATAAAAAGATATATATATATCTTTTTCATATTTGGAATGGTAACCACACACCAAAGATTCAGAACCGAAGTAAATAACATAAAACGAGAACCAGAGGCAAAACCCACAAAAGCCAACCAAAATAAAGAAAACAGAAACACAAAGACAAGGAAGGAATGGAAACACCAAGCTACCAGAAAGCAAAAGATAAAATGGTTATAGGAAAACCTCATATTTCAATAATCACCATAAATGTAAATGGACTGAACTCACTAATAAAAAGGCACAGAGTTGCAGAATGGATCAAAAAACAAAATCCAACCATATGCAGCCTCCAGGAGACACATCTCAGCTCCAAAGACAAATATAGACTCAAAGTGAAAGGGTGGAAAATGACATTTCAAGCAAATGGCATTCAGAAAAAAGCGGGAGTAGCGTTACTAATATCAGATTAAATAGACTTCAAAATCAAAAAGGTAAAGAAAGGTACTGAGGGACATTTCATAATGATAAAGGGAATCATGCACCAAGAAGACAGAACACTTATTAATATCTATGCTCCTAACCAGGGAGCCCCGAAATATGTAAAGCAATTACTAACAGAACTAAAGGGAGAAACGGACCAAAACATCATCATAGTAGGGGACCTAAATACCCCACTGTCAGATATGGACAGATCATCCAAGCAAAAAATCAATAAGGAAATCACATCCTTAAATGACACAGTAGACCAACTGGACATAATTGACATTTACAGAGCCTTCCATCCTAAAACAGCTGCTTATGTATTCTTCTCTAGTGCACATGGAACATTCTCAAGAATCGACCACATACTGGGACACAGAGATAGCCTCAACAAACATAAGAGGGTTGAAATCATACCAACCATATTCTCTGATCATAATGCCTTGAAACTAGAGATCAACTGCAAAAAGAAAGCAGGAAGAACCACAAATCATGGAGATTAAACAGCATGCTACTGAGGAATAACTGGGTCAGGGAAGAAATAAAAAGAGGGATCAAGAGATACATAGAAATGAACGATAATGATAGTACAACATATCAAAACTTTTGGGACATGGCAAAAGCGGTCATAAGAGGAAAGTTCATATCATTACAGGCCTATCTCCAAAAACAAGAACGAGCCCAAATAAACAACCTAACACTTCATCTTAAAAAACTAGAAAAGGAAGAACAAATGAAGCCTAAAGTCAGCAGAAGGAAAGAAATCATCAAAAGTAGAACAGAAATAAATGAAATTGAAAACAAACAACAACAACAAAACAATAGAAAAAATAAATGCAACAAAGAGCTGGTTCTTTGAGAAGATTAATAAAATTGACAAACCCCTGGCTAGACTCACTAAAGAAAAAAGAGAAAGAACACAAACAAAATCAGGGATGAAAGAGGGGAAATTACGACTGATATCACTGAAATACAAAGGATCATACAAGAATACTATGAAAAAGTATGTAACACCAAGTTTAATAACCTAGAAGAAATGGACCAGTACTTAGAAAAATACGACCTTCCTAGACTAAATCAAGAAGAACTGGAACATCTAAATAGACAGATCGGCAGTGTGGAAATTGAAACGATCATCAAAAACCTACCGAAAAGTAAAAGTCCAGGACCTGATGGCTTCACCAGTGAATTCTACCTAACATTCAAAGAAGATTTAATATCTATTCTCCTCAAACTCCTCCAAAAAAATCGAAAAGAAGGCAATACTTCCCAATTTATTTTATGAGGCCAATATTACTCGGATACCAAAACCTGGTAAGGATAACACAAAAAAAGAAAACTGCAGACCAATATCTCTCATGAACACAGATGCAAAAATCCTAAATAAGATACTAGCGAACTGAATACAGCAGCATATTAAAAAGATTTTCCACCATGATCAAGTGGACTTCATCCCAGGGGCACAGGAATGGTTCGACATATGCAAATCGATTAATGTGATATACCACAAAAACAAATTAAAAAATAAGAAATATATGATCATATCAATAGATGCAGAAAAAGCCTTCAACAAGATACAGCATCCATTTATGATCAAAACACTTAACAAAATCGATACAGAAGGAAAGTACCTTAACATAATAAAGGCCATCTATGACAAACCCTCAGCCAACATTATACCTAATGGTGAAAAACTAAAAACCTTCCCTCTAAGATCAGGAACAAGGCAAGACTGTCCACTATCATCACTGTTATTCAATATAACATTGGAGGTCCTAGAGAGTGCAATCAGACAAGAGAAAGATATAAAAGGCATCCAAATAAGAAATGAAGAAGTCAAACTGTCACGATTTGCAGATGACATGATTCTCTATATAGAAAACACTAAAGACTTCACAAGAACACTACCAGAAACAATAAGCAAATACAATAAAGTTTCTGGATACAAAATCAATGTTCAAAAATCCATAGCTTTCCTATACTCTAACAACAAAGTGTCAGAAAAAGAAGTGGAAAAGAGAATTCCTTTAGCAATTGCAACAAAAAGAATAAAATATCTAGGAATAAATTTAATAATAAGTGAAGGACCTATATAATGAAAACTATAAGACTCTATTAGAAGAAATCAAAGAAGATATAAAAAAAATGGAAAGATATTCCATGTTTTTCAATTGGAAGAATCAACATAGTTAAAATGACCATATTACCTAAAGCATTATATAGATTTAATGCAATCCCCATCAAAATCCCATCGGCATTTTTTAAAGAAATAGAACAAAAAAATCATCAGATTTGTATGAAAGCACAAAAGACCCCGAATTGCCAAAGCCATCCTGAGAAAAAAGAACAAGGCTGGAGGCATCACTCTGCTCAACTTCAAATTATACTTCAAATCGACAGTAATCAAAACAGCATGGTATTGGCAGCAAACCAGACACATGGACCAGTGGAACAGAATTGAGAGTCCTGAAGTAAACCCATATTTATATGGACAAATAATTTTCAACAAAAAAGCCAAAACATACAGTGGAGAAAGGAAAGCCTCTTCAATAAACGGTGCTGGGAAAACTGGAAAGCCACCTGCAAAAGAATGAAACTAGACTCTTGTCTATCATCACATACCAAAATTAATTCAGAATGGATTAAGGACCTGAATATAAGACCTGAATCAATAAAATGCATAGAAGAAAACATAGGAACTAAACTCAAGGACCTTAGACTTAAAGAGGATTTTATGAATTTGACCTCAAAAGCAAGAGAAGTAAAAGCTAAAATAAATGAATGGGACTGCATCAAACTAAAAAGCTTCTGCTCAGCAAAAGAAATAGTCAACAAGGTAAAGAGACAACCATCTGAATGGGAAAATATATTTGCAAGCAACGCCTCTGATAAGGGCCTAATATCCAAAATATACGAAGAACTCATACAACGCAATAACAAAAAAACAAACAATCCAATCAAAAAATGGGTAGAGGACCTGAACAGACACTTCTCCCTAGAGGACATACAGATGGCCAACAAATATTTGAAAAGATGCTCAGCATCGCTAGCTATTAGGGAAATGCAAATCAAAACCACAATGAGATACCTGTTATCTCATACCTGTTAGAATAGCTATAATCAACAGGACAAGTAATAACAAATGCTGGAGAGGATGTGGAGAAAAAGGAACCCTCATACACTGCTGGTGGGATTGCAAATTGGTATAGCCACTATGGAAAACAGTATGGAGGTTCTTCAAAAAACTAAGAATTGATCTACCATATGATCCAGCAATCCCTCTACTGGGTATTTACCTCAAAGACTTCAAAACCCATATCCAAAAAGATATTTGCACATCGATGTTCATAGCAGCATTATTCGCAGTGGCCAAGACATGGAAGCAACTGAAGTGTCCTATGATAGATGATTGGCTAAAGAAGCTGTGTTACATATATACAATGAAATATTACTCAGCCATAAGAAGAGATGAAATACGGCCATTTGCGACAACATGGATGGACCTCGAGATAATCATGCTAAGCAAAATAAGCCAAACAGAAAAAGTTGAAAATCACACAATATCACTTATATGTGGGATAGAAACCTAAAAGCAACAAATGAGCAGGACAAACAAACAAACTCATGGACATGGACTATAGACTAGTGGTTACTAGTGGGGTGGGAGAGGAGCGGGGAAGTAAACGGGGTAAAGGAGTTAAAATATAGAGGGGTAGGGGGAGGGTAAAGTGGGTAAAGGGGATCAAATATATGGTAGCTGAAGGAAACTGGACTTTGGGTGGTAAACACAATAGAATATACAGATGTCAAATGATAATGTACACCTGAAAATTATATGATCGTATTAACCAATGTTACCCCAATAAACTTAAAAAAAAGTCCTCATTACAAGAAAAAAAATTGTAACTATGTGAGGTGATGGATGTTAGCTAGACTTATTGTGGTGATCATTTCCCAATATATACAAATATTGAATTATTATGTCATATACCTGAAACTAATATGTCAATTATACCTCAATAAAATATATACACATACACACAAAAAACATACATATACATACATTATATATATACATTTATTTTATTTTGCCCTAGATCATTTGTAAAGAAGTAAAGCATTACCCATACAGTTGAAGTCCTTTGTGTACTTCTCCCTACTTCCTGATATAGTTCCTCCCCTCTCTAAAGGTAGCCACTCTAAGTTGGTGTAATTCTCATGCATGATTTTAAACATTTATTACCTACATGTGTATGCAAAAGTAATATATAATATTTGTACATGTTTGTACATTTTAATAAATAGTATGAAACTTTCTACAACTTGCTTTTTTCAACCAACAATATGTTTGTGCACTTAATCCATATTGATAACATGTGACATTAATTTTAACTGTTGAGAATTCCATTTCTGAGAATCCCAGACTTTATCCTTTCTCTGGTTAGAAAACACTGAGATTGGTAACAATGTTTTTTCCCTTAAAATGCTGCAGCTATTCTGTTTCTCTGTACACACAATCAGATTATCTCTGGGGACTTACACTGCATTGTGAAGTAGCTGGGTCACAGGGCACACTCACTGGTATCTTTACAAGGTGCTGCTGAAGCATGCTCCTAAGTAATGACAGCAAGAGTGAGTGAAGAGTTCCTGTTTCCCACATCAGTGACAGAAAGACGTTTTCATGGCGTCAATCCAATGGGTAAGAAATTGTTCTCACTGTGGTTTTCATGTGCACTTTTCTGTTCACAGTACTGACCATCATTATCCCATATATATCCCATTCAGTGTCTACTTCTGTAAGTATCTTCACCTATTCTCCTACTGAGGTGTGCGTTTTGAGCTGGGGCACAATAATATATTTAAATCTTACTCATTTTTCAAGGTTAGATACAAGTGCCTCTCTTCCATAAAGGCTTTTCTAATCACCCAGCCAAAAGCCCTGCCCAGCTGCTGCCAGAGCTGAGGCCTGGCCTGAAGTGCTGTGGGATACAAGGTCAGTGGTGGGCTCCTCCCCAGGTCAGGGTCCCAGTGGAGATGGAAAATAGAAGGATAGAGGAAGCGAAGGTCTGTTAAGGGAAGTGGGGGCCCAAGTGGGATTCTGTACTCCACTGAGTTGCATGCACTTGGGGATAAGGCCTGGCCAGAAACCTGCTGTTATGGCCAACGGGTGCCAGCCTTCTGCAGGGTGCCTGCCAGGCTCTGGCCAGCGTGCTCAAGGGCGGAGAGACAACTCAGGCTCTGGCCCTTTAGACAGAGGGCTATGGAGAAGCCTGCTTCTAGTGCTGGGGCAGCAACACTAACAAGCTTCTGCCAGGGCTTCTGCATAGGCCCCAGGCCTGCTGACCTATGGAAAGATGCTTGCCCTGGCACCCCTCGACATCCCTCGGCATTCACTCCTGCCCCCCACTGTCTCACATCTCCCCTTCTCACCAAGTCTAGGGGGTTAAAATGAAAAGAATGTTCCAAAAGATACAGCTTATGAGAAACCTTCAGCTGAATCAATTAATGATAAAACCTTTGAGCAAACACAACTACTTTTATAATTTTAAAAATTAACAACACAGAGACTCAGGGTTAGAACCCCAGACACTCTAGTTGGTTTTTAATCTCCTGTTAAACGATCTATCTTCTGATGGCTTTTGTCAGCTTATTCAATGTAATAACTCAAGACACATGGCCTCTGAACCCCACCATTCCCTACACATGGCTGAAGGGGAGGGTGCTGCTGGCAGCCAGGTCAACTGACAAGCTTAGAATGGGGATGGGCAGGTGGGCCAGGGTTGAGGAGAATGACAAGAGACCACACAGGACCCTGGACACTGGACTTCACCAGAGCTAAAGGGCAAGGCCGTGAGGTTCCCTGGGCCACCTATCTAATTCTTCACATTACAGATGAGGCCCCTGGAGCCCAGAAAGCTAAAACTTTCCCAAGTCATATTGAGCAAGATTGAAACCCAGGGGTTGCTCATTCGGTAGGACCACCAACGCAGGTCATCCAAGAAGTGGACTGGACTTGGTGCAGGGAGTATTGGTCCTAGCTTCCTACCTTTTCTCAGGGCTTATTGAGTTCAGTCTGGAAGACAGAGTTAGGACACTCACACCTACAGAGTTAGTCCCTTATTGGGGGAGATCTTGGCCCAATGGGATGAACAGTGAGAACCTCCCAGTCTACTGATGGAGATACAACCCTACCCTCAGGAAGATCCCAGTCTGATGGGGACATAGGCAAATACAGATAGTCAAGCCTACACATAAATTTTTTTGGTGAGAACACATCATGACAAAAAAGAATGGCTTAGAATTTGTGTTGGTTTCACCAAGGAAGGCTACTGGAGGAGGCTGAGACATAAGGAGAAGGAGCTGGTCTTAACACAGCTTAGGCAAAGGATCTGAGGCAGGAGAGAGAAGCTAGAGCTGGTGAGGGAGATGTCACCCAGGGTGAGTTGCCTCCATGAGTTGTCTGTACCCACACACAGGCACACTGATAAACATAAGGGCCTGCTTGTACACACTCACGCCTACATGCACATACTCATCCGTGCACAGTCATAACCACATGCTACGTGCCAGATATTAAGCACACACAAATGTTTTCATACTTCCATGCACACACACACAGATAAGTACATATACATGAAATTGTATGTAGACCTACGCAGCGGTCAACCAGCTTTGTATGTAGTTTAAATATGCTCTCCTCTGTACATAGGTAGAGGGGCCTGCACTGCCCCAGTCACACTTAGTGTTCCCCAGCAGCTGTATCCCCCGTTAAATGTCCCTGAGCCACCCTGCCTGGGCTCCATCTGCATCCCCTGCCGCTGCCATGGTCCATGTATCTGCTGCCTCCTCTGACTCTGTGGTTTGGCAGGGAGATGGGGCTGACCTGGAGGACACTCGCAGGAGAGCCTCCTAGAGCTCCCTCCTGCCCAGAGTACCCACGGACTGGGGAGGAGTCTCCCGGAGTTGTCTGGGCCATCCACCAGCCTCGAAGCAGGACTCTCTGGTTCCCCAGGCAGCCACTAATTGCCTCCCTTTTCTTTACCTCAGGTCTCTGTGACAGATTGGTTGTAAAACAGACTCAGAGATGGAGATTTGTGTTCAGATTTCCTGGGAAGAGCTCTTGGGAACAGCATCCATGGGAGTGTGAAGGAGGCAGGACTGGGCAGAGCGAGGAGCTGGGCTGTGATGCAGTCACAGCAAAGGCCTCAGCCACTGCCCAAGAGATATGTATGGATCAGGGATGGCTCTGCAAGCAGCCCTACATGGGTTGAGGGGGGCTGTCCTTTACACAATCACAAGGAAGAGGGGCTCACCTTGGAGCTGTCAGCTGCCAACATTCTCCACAGCTGGGAGACTGAAGTGGGGCACACGGACAGCACAGTGGTGTCCACTATAGCCTGCACAGGTTGAGATGCCCATCTCCCTTTTTATTGCAGGTCTCAGTAGAGTCCCTCCAACTGCAGTTGGATGCTTCTTTCTTGAGTTTTTTTGAGGCCCTGCTCCCTTGTCTATCCCTCCCACAACATCCCATCTCCCTGTACTTGATGTTGACAGCTGCAGGTTGCAGGTCTCTGTTTCCCTCTCAGAAAGTAGAGAACGAAGCTCCCTCCAGCACCCTCTGTCCCTCCTTTCCTGAGAGCTGAGACTATCTCTGAGCACAGGAGAGCTGAGTAATCAGGGGAGGGGTAAGGACAGTCCCTTCCTGCTTGCTAATCCCCCGTGACTCAGATCAGTAAGACAGGCCGAAGCCATCCATTCTGCTCTGGACTGACAAGACAGTGGCATGGGCTTGTGACTATTATTCTGCAGGCTCTGTGGATGGCAGATTGCTTTCCACTTTCTGCTAGTAGAACCTTCTTCTCCACTTCCCCTAGTCCTCTGGTGATAGCGCCACCATCTCCATCTCCTCTCACACAGACAGCCCTGTCAAGAGTGGAAGCCGAAAGCCTGTGGATCCGAGGCAAACCTTCAAACCTTCCTTTCCAGGGAAGTCGTGAGGCAGAGAGCCACTGGCTCTGAGAGGAAGGGGCTGCTCCACCTGGACTATGACTGTATTTCATTGAAAATGCACCTTTGTTTTCACATTTTAATATCCCTGAAATTGGGATATGTCTAACAATTGATGGTTTATCCTGATTTAATCAGCAGCATTTTTCCCTTCATGGGAGCTAAAATAATGGTTACTTTTAAACGAATGGTATCTTAGGCTTGATGAGGTCAGTTCTTTGCATTCACCTGAGAGGTGATGTCCTTCTCTACCTGAAGGTGGGAGAGGATGAAAGGGGACTGAAGCTGGACAACCTTCCAGCATCTCATGCATCAAACTTTCATGGCACGGCTTCAGGATCTAGGCCCTCCCAAGGCCTCCTGCAGGCAGATGAAGAGCAGAACCAAGTTCTGTAGCCAACCAGATAATGATTTTAGAGACTCAGGGCTGAGGTTTGCCCTGCAGACCTCATTTGCCAGTGGCCGCAACCCTCCTTCTGAAGCCTAAATAAAAGCAGCGAATATTTTTCAGCCATAAAAAAATTTTTTTAAATTAATTTGAAAAAACAAGAAAATCCTACCATTGCAACAACAAAGATGGACCTTGAGGGCATTAAGCTAAGTGAAATAAGTCAGACAGCAAAGAACAAATACTGAATGATCTCACTTCTATGTGGAATCAAAAAAAACCCCGAAAACAAATTTATAGAAAAAGAGATCAGATTTATGGTTCCTTGAGGCAGAAGGTAGCGGGAGTGAGAATCAGAAGAAGGAGGTCAGAAGGTACAAACTTCCAGGTATAAGATAAAAAAAAGTACCACGGATGTGATGTACATGACGACTACAGCTAACAGTGATGTAGGATATATAGGAAAGTGGTTAGCAGAGTAAACCCTAAGAGTTCTCATCACAAAAAGAAATTTTTTTCTTTTTTTACTTTCTTTTCTCTTCATTATAGCTATATGAGGTGATGGATATTAGCTGAACCTATTTTGAAAATCATTTCACAATATACATAAGTCAAACCACCATGCTGTATATACCTTAAACTTACACAGTGTCGTATGTCAGATCTTTTGTAATAAAACTGGGGGATTGGGAGAAGTAGCTGGAAGCAGGTACACTGGGCGCAGCTGGGAGGAATGTAGGAGATATAAACGTGTGGACACTCTGCGGAGGAGGGCCTGGGGCTGCAGTGCTAAGTGAGGCCTTTGAACGCGTTAACATGAGCCTGCCACTGTTTCCAGCTGGGTTAAAGGATCAACCCTGCTGGGGCCAGATGCAAAATGCCCGGGAATTAAGAAAGTGCTGCACTGGAGGAGAGGTGAGGCTGGGGACCAAGGCTGCTGAGCTCAGAGTGGAGGAGAAGCACATATGGACCTAGTCTAACCACAGGCGGCTGGGAGATCTCTGAGTAGGGCTCCCTAGGGATGGTCTCCCTGACCTGGCCTTACTCTGCACCCAGGCACTCTCTCTCGTTGGCCCCCAGAGGCTTGGAAAACTTCCAAATGGCCATCTGAGCTGACTCCTGGTGGAGGAGGTGGCAGAAGGATGACATTGAGATCCAAACCTCGACCACCAGGTGAGACTTCAATAAGTAGCAGAAACCGGAGGAAACCATTCAGGCGCAGGGGCAGGTGTAGGTGTGGATATGGCCCTGAGGGAGACGCTGGGTGCTGAAGAGGCTGGAGGACTGCTGGGCAGTGTGGCCTGGGAGCCCCTCTATGCTCCCTCTTCTAACAGGAGCCAGAAGTCCACAGCAAGGGGCCCTGGGGCGTGTAGTCTGCAGGAGAAAGGCACAAGGGCTCCAAAAGAGCTCTGGTGGCTCCTCAGGCCTGCAGGGCTCCCTGCTGGCCCAGGCAGCTCTCAAGCATTCCTCATTCCACAAATATGTACCGCGCACCCATTGCAGGCTCTACTTTGAGCTGGGTGCTGGGGATTCAAGTTTCAAAGGCGCAAAAATCCCTCTTCTCAAGGAGTCTGTGTTCTAGTCTGGAGAGAAAGAAAATCAAATGAACGCATAGAATGTCAGTGCTACATGCCACGGGGAAAGGTACAATAGTATGTGGGGGTTGGGAAGGAAGAGGAATGCTGCTTTCCATAGTTTAGTCAGGGAAGTTCCTCTGCAAAGATTTGACTGGAGACCCAAATGAAATGAGGGAGTGCACCAGCAGGGTATCTGCAGACAGTGTGCTTCAGGCTCCACAGTCATAAATCCCAAGGCCCCAGGGCAGGCGTGAACTTGTGATGGTGGAGAACTAACTAGAAGGCCAGTACCTGGAGTTGAGGGAGCCAAGGAGAAAGGAGGAGGAGGCGAGGACAGGGAGGTAAGTGGCATCAGATACTCAGGATAGCAGTGGAAAGGACTTTGGCTTTCACTCAGGATAGCAGTGGAAAGGACTTTGGCTTTCACTGAGTGACCTAGGGAGCTTGCAGAGGTCTGAGCAGCAGGTTGTGATCTGGCTTGGGTTTTAGCAGGAGAACAGACTGAAGGGAGCAGGGAGCCAGAGGCAGCGAGACCCAATAGGAGGCCATTGTAATCTTCCAAGCAAGAGACCAAGGAGGTTGGGTTTAGGATATATTTAGAAGACAGAGCTGACAAGATCTGCTGACAGATTGGATTCATGGTGTGTTCCAGTTATCTACTGCTACATAACAAACCACCCCCAATACTTTGTGGCTTACAACAAGCACAGTTTTTTTTGTTTTTGCTCCTGAGTCTGCAATTTGGCAGGACTCGCGAGGAAGGCTCATCTGTTCCATGTGACATTGTCTGGGGCGGCTTGACTGGAGCTGCTGAAGCCACTTCCAAGATGGCTCAGTCACAGCAGGTGTGTGTGATGGTGCTGGGAGCTTAGCCTGGGCTAGTGGCTAGGTCCTCTTCACACGGGCCTCTTCCGGACCTCTCAGAACATGACAAGAGTGAAAGGTCCAGGAAACCAAGGTGGAAGCTGCGAGGCTCATAATGAAGCCTCAAGTCCCAGAACATCATTTCTACAGCCTTCTATTGTTGAGCAGCTTGCCATGGCAAGCCCTGATCAAAGGGAAGGGGTCAGACACCACACTTACCTTTCGTAGGAGGAGGACAGAGAACTCTCAGCCATAATAATCTGCCACAGAGTGTAAGACAAAGAGATGAATGGAGGATGACTCCAAGATTTGAAGGCTGAGCACTTACATCCTGACTGGGGATGCTATTTACACTGCAATTATCTTACCCTCCAGATAAAGCTGTGTGACTTTAGCCAAGTCCCTGCCCTTCTCTGGACCTGTTGCTTCCTGTCAAATGAAGAATTTGGATGGGAAGACAGCTGCCCCTTCCAGCCTTGGTATACTAGCCACAGGGGCTGGGAGCAGCCTTCCTTGTGGGCTCTCCTCCTAGGACTGCTCCCAGACCTCATCTAGGGCCTGGGACTTGGGCAACTGGACTTGGGAGGCACCACAGAGTAGGATCTCAGCTCTTAGCCATTTCCCTAGCATCCTGTCTCTGCTTCTAGGCTGTGCTCGGTTGCAGCCCTCCCCACCACAGTGGGCCTTGCCCAGGTCACAGCTGCCTGTGGCAGCCTGCAGTCAGGAAGGGGGTGGAAGGGCCCAGCCACTAATGGCAGCCTATGGTTTCCAGACATTTCCAAGCCCTTATTTACTGTGGCATAATCCATATCACAGGATCCAGAAGTAATCAGCTGATCCATGCCCACTGCTGCTCACTCTGGTCCAGGCAGCCCAGTGGGGATGCCAACATGCTTTCCCTGATGCAGAAGAGGGGCAGGAGGAGAGTTTCCTGCAGTGGCTGTGAACACACCTCCCGGATGGCTGAGAGCTATACAGTTCCCCTTCCTGGAGGCAAGACTGGTGGGATGGAACCTTTCCCTGAAAATACTCCAGCACAAACTCTCATGTGCCCATAAACCTTCTAGGGGATGTTGTTGAAATATTGGGTCTGATTTGAAAGGTTTGTGTGGGGCCTGAGACTCTGCATTTCTAACCAGGTCCCAGGTGATGCCGATGCTTCTGGTCTGCAGAGCAAGGATCTGGTTTAGCCAGACCTGTGGCTTCCCAGATGGAAAATGTAACACAGACAGCCTGGCTAGAGGGACTATCACCTAAACCCTCTGCTACAGATGACCTGAACAGTAGCCATAGCACACTGAGCACCTACAAAGTCACCTGGAGGATGAGCTATGTGACCTGGGCCAAGTTCCTTCTCTCTGTATCTGTTTGCTCATCTATAAACAAGAGAGAGACTGGAAAGTGGGAAGGAGAAGGAAGGGTTGAGGGAGGAGGAGAGAGGAGAGAATGGTGAAGAATGTGGCAAGAGAGAGGGCAGAGGTTGAAAAGGAGAGGGGAGGGGTGGAGAGGGCACAGCGAAAGAGGGCAGAATCGTGGAACCTTGAAGACAAATGAATTTAGCAGGAGTCAGAGCTGGGAGGTGGCACTGAGAAAGCCAGAGTGAGGGGAATGAGGGGCTGAGAGGGGCTGAGGGGAGGAGACCAGGGCAGTGGGCAGAGGAGGGTGGGCCCGAGGCGCAGCAGTATCTCTCAGCCCATCCCAGGCACTGACACACTAAGGAGAAATGAGATCAAGCTGGAACCCTTCTGGGAAGCATCTGCCTTTTCATTTATGAGGAAAAAGTAGAAAAATGACCAGGAGAGATTTTTAAGCAATCGCAGCAAAAATGTCACCACTGGGAGTGTAAAGTCCACTAGGATGGTTAAGTAATGGCCTAGCCGCCCATATCGAGCGAGGCTGCCCACAGCCTCCCCTTCCTTGGGCGATATTTCAGCCAGGGGCCCTGCAGCCAGACTTGCCTATGGGTTTCCAGGAGACAAATGGTCCAGGAAATCAAGGTGGAAGCTGCAAGGCTCATGATGAGGCCTCAAGTCCCATAAAGAGCTGCAGGACAGATGTAAATTACCCACCACTGGTCACCTCACTGGCAAGACAGCCTCTTCTGATGCAAGATCCAGAATGCGCAAGGGCTAGACTGTCCCATTCCAGTTCCATAGCACAACTCCAAACAGAGAAAATGAGGCACAGGACTATTCCCAATCCCTTTCTGGACCACCAGATCTACTTATAATACTGGCTTTCTCCACCCACTCAGGGGCCTGCAGGGGACTAGTGTTGTCCTTGGGCTCATGGAATGACAGTTTAGGGATCTCCTTGAAGAAAAGAGAAATGGATAGCCATGCCTTCCTGTAGCCCACCATCCCCCATAGAAATTTTCTCTGGACTTTTGCTGGAAACAGTTTTATGTTGGGTGAGGCTGGCAGTGGAGAGGGCAGGGGAGACCTCGGAGGAAATGAAAGATATCATTGCACTGCCCAGGGTAGGGGTTGGCATCACTGCCCTCACTCCTCCCCTTATGACATTCTGTATATATCTCAGTTCTCATTTGTCTTTTGTCTGTTTCTCCCGATTAGAATGTAAACTTCATTGTGTTGGCCATTTTGCCTGTTTTCTTCATTGCTGTACCCCAGGGTCTAAACTAGTGCCTGGCACATAATAGCTGCTGAATAAATGTTGGTTACATCCTGTTCTTACAGAGCGAACTTAAGCAATGGAGTTTTTCTTTGTCTTGATCTACAAAACTAGGTCACATGGGCAGCTGATTGGCAGTGGTGTGTTCCATACTGGGTAAGCACAGGGGTGAAGTGAGTCCTTTTATACTATTGTGGGGTCTCGTCTCTTCCCCTTGAATGCCTGGAAACTGGTGACATCTCCCCCATAAAATTCCCTTTATCTGGACCACAAGCCTATTGTTCATGTATTTTGCTTGGATACATTGGAGAATATCTGGAAAACAATTGCCCTTTTGAGATGAGGACAGTGACTTGCCTTATGTTCCACAGTAAGTAAGTGGCCCAGCCAGAACTCCCCAACAACACCCTGACCCTAGGGGAGGGTAGTGGCCACCAAACCACCTTGCCTCTCTTCTGCCATCCATTGTGGCTGAAGGAGGCAAAAGACTAGGAAATTAGCTGACTCTGGGGTTTTGCTCCAAAATAAAAAGCAAGAGTCTGTGACAGAGGCTGTGCTTGCTGCACCTCCACTCCTGGCTGGACCAGGGGCATTGGAGTGGCCTTGGGCCCAGGGACTTCAGCACCAATCAAACCGGTTCTCAGGCTGGAATTCGGGTGGTTTTCACCTGGAAGCAGTGCTGGGTCTGGGCCCTGAGCTGAGATCCAGCAGGTCTGGCATGGAATCAGAATCTGCATTCCTGACAAAGGCTGATGCTGCTGGGCAGGGCACCAGCTCAGAGAACCGAGGGCCTAGAGAGAACACTCTTGATGTTCACAGGCTTATGCTGGGGAATTAGGTTGGGTGGGAGAGAAGTGTAGGAGCTTTTGCTTTTTGTTTATCCACTTCGGTATGGTTATGAATGTTTAAAAGCCCACAGGGATTATTTTTGTAACAGTTTTTGAAGTTTTAAAGGAGAATGAGCAGTTCATGCTTGGTGTGAATTATCTATTCGACCTAACAAGGCAATTGTCTATTCAACCTAACAAGCATGAATTATGTGCCTACCGTGTGCAGGGCAAAATCTTAAATGAATAAGACCCATTCCCCATGGTCTGGACACTGAGGAGTTGTGATGGGGCGTGAGACAGATAAAACAGCACTAATCAAAAGAAGGAGGGATCACATTTAAGGTGTTTACAGGTACAGTGGGAACACAGGTGGCAATTAATTCCACATGAGGAGTCGAGGAAAACTGCCAGAGAGAAGGTGGCATTTCCACTCAGCCTTGAAGGACCCCAGCCAAGGGAACAGCATGAGCAAAGCCTGAAGAAAATCAGTTCCTGAATTTTTAAGGAACTGAACCAAAAGCCTGGAGTGTGGGGAGGACACCGGGATGGCGGGGGAGAATGGAAGGCACTGTAGTTAGGCCAGAAAAAGCAGGTGGAAGACAGGTGGTGAAAGTCCCTGTCTATGGAGCTAAGTGGCTGTGACTTCACAGAGAGCCCTCCAAGTTCTGAAACAGAAAGATGAGACCCTCAGTTATGTGTTTCAAAAGGACATCTTGAGAGCAATGCAGGTGGACTGGATGGAACCTGCCAAAGAGGAGAGACTGGAGACCAGGAGGAGGAGGGACAGATCTCCCAGAGAAGGGTGATGGCGTCCTGGGCTAGGAAACAGCTGAGGAGTGGGCATGGAGAACGCCTCTTGTTGATGCCAGGACTTGGGAAGGGAAGGGAGAGGGAGGGATGGATATGCTCAGAGGTTCCTGGCTTGGCCACAGGGCTGTGGTGGTGCCGCTGTATCATGTGACTCTGCCTTATTTCCCTGGTCAAAACCGATTGGTTCAGGTTGGGGCATGTGATCCAATTGGGTGGGGAAGCTTGAGGAGGTGAGATTCTGCCTGCAATCTGTTCTAGAGGATTCCTTTGTAAAATATGAATATTTAAGGGCTCAGCCCTGATACACTCCCCACCCCCAACACACACACTTCTGGTTGCAGCCAGGACTGGACACTCAGCATAGTATTTATTGAAAAGGTGGGCAGAAAGGGCTGGAGCAATCAGTGAAGACTTCCTGGAGGAGAGATTTGGATTTAAATGGGAAGGACAAAAACCAAAGCAGGAGCACAGGACCAGGGAGGTCCTCGAAGGCCACTCTCCCTCTCCAGCCTTCTCAGGACAGGAGCCCCAGTACAGCTCTGAACCTCAGAAGGAGCTCTGACTTCCTCACCCCTTTGCCCCTCTGGCCTGGATTCTCTGAGAGCAGCTCTGGGTGGGACTGTGGCCTCCCAGCAGCAAAGGAAGTGAGTCCAGGGAGAGCAGTGACTGACCTGAGGTCAAACAACCAGTTAATGGCCCTGCAGGACCCAAGCCAGGCCTCTTTTCTCTTGGGCGGTGGTCAGGGCTGGCCAGGTTTCCATGGGGTGAAATCTCCCAGTCTGTATGGGACACTGAGGATGGTCCTGAAATGCTGACTCAGAGTTCTAACCTGAGGAAGCCCTGCAGGCCTGGTGCAGGCCCTCTCAGAAAGTCTTGCTCCAGCCACAGGCCCCTTGAGGAGGGAAGAGGAGACTGGGCCTGGGGGGCAGAGGGTGCTCAGGAGGCTAATAGTGCTGTGACCTCAGGAACCTCAGCCCATGCCTCCCTGCCCATTCTAGTGATCACCCATCTAGTCTGGGGGTTCTCTAAACCCGCCCTCCAGAGCTTCAGTTACAAGTTGCTAGACACGTGGATAAGGGAGAGAGGGAGCGCAAAGAAGCCTTGCTGGTGCCAGGCGGAGCACCCATAAACCTCTCCTTGGTGGCAGGAATCCGAATGAATGACAGCAGCAACAGGCACCAGCTGCCCACGCCTGCAGGTCAACCCGTCAGGACATCAGGTGTAAGTTTGCTGCAGCAAAAGTAGGATGTGGATGCATCTACCACTGGAGTCCCCCCCAGATCAGGATTAACCCCTCTCTGGTGACCATTCTCGGCCTGGGTGGCAGCAGGAGACACTGCCGACTCCGTTGTTTTCGGCTTCCCTCTGTACTACATTCTGTTCTCTCCCCAACCCCACCCTCCATCCTTCTTTCTCTCACCAACCCTACCTCGGCCATCACCACTACCCCCAATGTCTTTGCATTCCTTCTCCCTTCCTCCTGTCTCTCCCTTCCCTCCTCCTCCAGGGTTAAGCATTGCTCTCCTCCTAGGTCCTCTTTTTAAATACTCCTGGAGAAGTTCTCAGGAAATATCAGTGCCTTGGCATGGCAGTCCCTGAATGGAGGAAAGTGAGAACTTTCCCTGGAGGGTAGGTGGCGAGGATGGGGAGAGATGAAGAGCCTCTCTCCCATCCTCAGCAGAACTCCCACCGGACCTCCTTGAACATTTTTTTGTGAATGGCAGCAAAAGGAGGAGAAGCAGACTAAAAAAGGCGAGGCTGTGAAAGCTGAGAGTATCAGCACCTACTTCCAGGGAGGGTGGGTCAGGCAGGCAGGGAGAAAACTGGGCTGACCCAAAATTTCAACCCCACAAGTGTCCAGACACCTACCCTGTCAGGGACGGGGACCTGGAAGCGTCTCCTGCCTAATGTGATACAGCAGGTGGAATGAGGTCACAAAGTGCAAACAAGGCCATTTCCCACCACACACAGTAACCAAATGTGGCAGGTCCTCCACAGGGATCGGCCCAACGCCCGTCCTGCTGCATCTTTTGGGAGATCTTCAAGCCCTCTGGGTCCCCATCCCCCTCCTGGGGAGCCTCAAGGGCTATCCTCAACCTGCACATCCCAGCCCCCAGGAAGCTTTCAAATTATATCACATTCTACATTGCATGCCAGCCAAACACAATCTGTAAGTGAACACACTGTCCCACATACCTGCACCTCCATCTTTCACATGTCTAAAGTTGCTATTGTAATTAATAGAACACGAATTCATCCAAAGTGTCCCTGAATCGGTAGTGGATTTTTGTCATTGTGAATTTCCTACACAGTGACAGATTACTAAAAATGCTGTTGAAAGTTGTTGCTTTCAAAGTACTGCTGGTTTTTATGCCTTAAAATTTAAAAAAAGCTTTTTTGTTATGGAAAATTTCAAAAATACACAAAAATACAGAGAATAGTCTAATGAAGTCCCCATGTGTCCATCACTCAACATCAACAATAATCAACTCATGGCCAGCCTTTGTGACCACACCCCAAGCCCATCCCCTCTTCTGTTATTTTGAAAGAAGTTCCAGCCATCATGTCATTTCATCCATCAATATTTCACTATACATCTCTAAAAGTAAGGACGCTTCATTTTTAAAGAGTCAAAATGCCATTATACACTTAATTGCAATTCTTTCATATCTAGTCAGTGTTCAAAACTGTTAAAAGTGTTTGTGTCAAACATGAATCCTTATTATTGAAAAGGCAGGGAGCCATTGGACCTCTTGTCTGCATCTCATGTGATTGTAACTGTGTGGGCCTCTAGTGCCCACCCCTGAACCCCCTCCGACATGGCACATAGAAGCAATCTCAGACCAAAAACCCCAACAAAATCCTCTCCTTTCCCCCAGCCCCCAGGGGAGAACAGGGTTAGGAATACCACTTGTGGGCTCCATGGTAGGTGCTCCGTAAACAATCGTTCGGTTGCATTGAATGCATCCTTATGCTGGAACACAGCCGTAGATCTAAGGCTCCAAAGCTCAGAGGGCAGTGAAAAGCAGTGGGCACCTCACCCCACACTTCAGCAGGAACAGACCCACCAGGAGAAGATCAAGGTCCAGATGCTGTTTGGGGAGTATGGAATGGGGATTCCAATTCCCAGCCAATCTCCTGAAGAGCCTTGCTCACCTAACCTCTCCCCAACTTTATCAGGACCTATGAGAAGCTGTCCCTAAGCACCCTACTCCATTCAAATGCACCTTCCCCAGGTAGCCCTCCTGGAGCCCCCCTACTACAGAAAACCCGCTGACCTTTGTCCGTGCCTGTGCAACTCCACCGTAGTCTCTCAGTAACTGCTTACGGCTGAATAAACGGCAGACCCTCAGAAATTCCTTCCCCCCGCCACCTGTACTGATTCTCTCCACCCTCTTGGCCATTTTCTTGCTTTTTAAACCAGGGCTTCTTACCCAGAAATCCATTTATTTCACAAACTCTAATCAAGCACCACTGCGTGCCCTCAGGGAGTAGAGAGAAAAGGCAAGGACACTCCACCAATGGCAAGGTCAGCGGGAATGCAGTGACAAGTACAATGTTAAGCATCTGTAGGGATGATTGTGGGCAGCTTCTCCAAACCCTCCACACATGGATTAGGCCCTACATCCCCTCGGTTCACACAAACCCACAAGGTCTGGCTCTGCCCCACAGCCAGGTGTTGGCAATGCAAACCTAAATCGGATACTCGGTCCTGCCCTTGGCAGAGATGACACTTAAGTTGGAAAAATATTTTCACATCCACATCTCATTAAATCTCAGGCTAACCGGGAGTGGAGCAGGGTTTGGCGGGATTAATAAACCCCGTTATCGGTTAATGAAAGTGAAACAGAGAGGTTGTGTCTTGCTCAAGGTGCACACAGCAAAGCAGGGAGGGAGACAGCCCGGACATGAACCCAGCTCTCTACACCTTTCGGTGGTCCTTAGAGACGACCTCCAGGGATCACATGGAGCCGTGAACTGGCCCCACACCCACCATGCTTGGTCCGGTCCTTCCCTGTGTCTTCACCCAGAAAAGCTTCCCTCCTCCTGTCTCTGTATAAAGAGTTGGGAGAGGTGCCCCAAACCCCCCAGCATGGCCTTCTTTCCCCCAACTTCTTATATTACAATTGAAGTAACTTAGCCAAGATGGGGAAAATGCCTCAGCACTGAGTACCTACCATACACACCTGACTCTTTAATCCATTATCTCTTTAATGCTCACTATGCCCAGCAAGGCAGACCATTTGATCTCCATTATTCACATGAAAAGTGGCTCTAACCAAGCCAAGCCCAAATATTTCTGCAACCTTAATGGCCAGAAGTGGGAACAAACTTCTATATCAAAGCTGCCAGCAATTCTCTGACCCATGCTGTGGAAAAAGAGCTCTTCTTGACTAGATGAGAAACACATGATTTTGAAAGCAGTGTGGCCTGCTCCCTGCCCTCCCCTCCCTCCTCCCCCTCCCTCCCTCCCTCCCTCTCTCTCTCTCTCTCTCTCTCTCTCTCTCTCTCTCTCTCTCTCTCTCTCTCTCTCTCTCTCTCTCTCTCTCACACACACACACACACACACACACACACACACACACAGCCCAGAAGAGGTTGGAGTCACACTCTCCTGATCCACAAGGCCATACCCTAAGGCACTCTCATTAAGAGTATGACTGGGCTCATGGCATCAAATCCAACCTGATGAGAGAGCTGCCCTGAGGGAGAATGGGTTGGGGAGGTGCCCATGGAGGAGCGGGGCCTTCAGACCCCAAGATCAAGGCACCTGCTAACCCACTTTACTTTACCAATGACTGAGCCCCCAAGTAAAACTTGCTTAAACTCCAGAGCCTAGTCTTAGCCAGGCTTTGGGAATTATGGTAGATAGGCTTGTCTCCCAGCTTGATGGAAAAGGTTTGAGGAGGAAGGAATTGGCCTGAAAATGCCTACTGTAAGGAGGTGGTGAGTAGAGCCCAGGAACAGCCCTCATTTGGAGTGAGATGCTTGTGGAGTCACCACCACAGATTTGGGGACTATGCAAGAATTCTTTGAGGGTCCCCAGAACTACTTCAGAAGGGAAGCCGGGAAGGAAGGGACTTCCTGCAGACAGCAGGAGGGGCTCAGAGTACTGTGTGGGCATTTAAAGAAGCCCAGTCCTCCTAGACTGGAGAAGCAGGAGATATCTGGTTACTAGAGGAGAAAACTGAGGCCTTAAGAGGTAGGGTTGCCCAAGCTCTTCCCAAAGCCTCTGCTCTCAGGGCAGGAACAAGAATGCATCTCTCCAGCCTCAGCCCTTCCCATTCCTCACTGGAACTAGACTTCCCCCTCTGGGCCAAGTTTCCATTAATCACCGTCTCCTTCCTCTCAGTCAGAGGCTCCTCCACCTTGCAAAAGGAGTAGGATTTTTAGCAAGGGCCAGGGTGGGGAGTGGGTAGCCCACCCTGATACATGTGTCTGCCCTCTATCTTAGCTCTGATTGACTTTTTATTTCCCCACCTGTCCAAACAATAATTAGGATCCCTTTTTCCACGTTCAGCATCTGCTCTCATCACCACTTCACAGCTCTCCTAATCACTCCTCTTTTCCCTCCTTCTGTTTATCCTAGAAGCAGGTTTCTGACATGTCCGCTGTTTCTATTTCCCTGAAAAAGGCAGAGGGATGTTGGAGATGGAGGCTGAAGGTGACAGGGGAGTGGGATGGCTTTCTTACAATATGAACAACGCCAGTTCTGACTTCCAAGGTAGACCCATCCTAGATGAAATAAAAGGTCACGTCCATTCTCTCTGCAGGGAGACTAGGAGAAACCCTCGTGGTCCCCTCAACTCACCTGTCCCTGGTGTCTGAATCTCCTCATTAGAGATTTATTCCTTTGAAAAGGGCAAGTTAAAAACACAAATATTCATGGAGAAAGACTAGTTAAACTGTCACAGTGATTTCTGGTAGACATCTGTGCTGACCCCCTGCCTGCTTTGCCTGTCCTCCTCTGATCTGCTCTGTTATCACAGCAGTAGCCCCCAGAAAACTACATTTCCCAGGCTCCTTGCCTGCTAGTTTCCTGTCAGGCTCAGCTAATGGACACCACTGGCTGGAGACTGGTGGGAGGGAGAAGAGGAGAAGCCATTATATGTCTTCTCTCAGATTTGTGTGGTCTCTGCCAGTGGCTGTTTATGTACCAGCTTCCCCAGTTGGTCTCCTCCACGGTTCCAGTTCAAGCCTGGGAGGCCCCTTGGGCAGCTCCTTCTCCACATCCCAACTCCCACAGGACACTCCAGATCCTGGGCTGATACCATCACCTCTTTCCTTTGTACCTTCATCCTAGGGTGGGGCAGATTCTTGCCATCGGCAACCTCTGGGTTGTTTCCTCATCTTCTGTTTTATCTCTCCCAGCACCTCTGTAACTGGTTCTGCATATTCTCTCAATAGAGGGAATATAATATGCAAAATACCTGGCAAAAGTTCTCTTTTCCCGCTTGGACCATCACTAACCTAGCAGCTCACGCTTAAAATGTTCAACAAGGAAGTATCGATTCCATCTCCCCCAACACATACCTCTTCCTTCTTCAGTCTTCTCCAGCTCAGTAAGTATCAGCCCTGTCCACACCGTACTCAAGTCAGAAACCTAAACACTATCCCTGATTCTTTTTTCCACACATCCAATCTATCACCAAATCCATTTCCAAGTATATATCTTGAATCCTTGGTTTCTATTTCCACCATCATGTCTCATCTAGCCTGTAGCCTCCCAATTGGTGTCCCCGCTCCTTTTCTCGCCTCCACACAATCCACTCTCTAGACAGCACCCAGAATGATCTTTAAAAACAAAACTCAGATCATGTCCTCTCCTGCCTAAAACCCTTCAATGGCATCCCATTTGAATCCTGACTCCTTCCCAGGGTCAATTAGGATGCTCTCATTTGTACATCACACCACCCA
Source organism: Pteropus medius (assembly GCF_902729225.1). Lineage (NCBI taxonomy): Eukaryota > Metazoa > Chordata > Mammalia > Chiroptera > Pteropodidae > Pteropus > Pteropus medius. The sequence continues at coordinate 5,819,781 of NW_024354886.1, forward strand.
TTTCTGGCTAGCTTAAGAGAAAAAGGTTCTGCTAGAGGATACCGGGGCCCCCAGAATTGATAACAGGAGACTTTTTAGGTTCAAAAATAGGCGAGAAGCATCTTTTGGCAGGAATAGCCAAGACAGAACATGCCCAAGGCTGCTAGGCCCCACATCCCTCATCGCAGCCCAGAGGGAGCCTGTCTGTCTTCTCATCTTTGTCTGCTTAAGACTTGAAATCCAGGGTAGGAGGGAGCAGTTGGCCAAGCCAGGTCAGGTACCATATTCTAGCTAAATGAGAGAGAACCTGGCCCCTCTCTCTGCCCCAAAAGAGAGAAGAATGGATGCTGGACAGCTAAAACATGATAAATTTCCACAGTTGGTCTTCAGGTGCTGTGTGATCCAGCTCCCGCCTCTTCCTCAACCCCAGCTCATCTGCACACCCACGGGGGTTCATTCCACACCGTGACAACTTGTCAGCTTCTAGAACATGTCCAAGCTCTTTCCTGCCCCTAAAATCTCCATCAAGGATGTGCCTCAAAGAACAGTGCTCTATGACCTGACAGCCCACAGTTCTCTTGCTTGCTCTACTTTCCCTGCTGGAAGGGTTGGAGGGGTGAGGGACCTAATCCCATGTCTAGTAGGTGCCCAGGCCATGCTCCAGTCAGGTGTGGTGACTCTAATCCAGCCTTTGGGGCCAGCAGATTTGCAGAACCTGGGTCTGGGTGGCCCAGGGTTCTAAGCTGCTGCCCACATGGGAACACCCTCAGGTGCCAGCTGCACCTTTCCAGTTTTGGCATCTTCGAGGGGTGGTTCTCCTAGAGGCAGGACTCACCATCCTCCTCTAGCACAGGAATCCTGTCTCTCTATGTCCCTTCTCCCAAATGCACCTCCTTCCACCTACCCCCATCGCCTTCATCACCACCAGCTGCAAAATTTAAGCTGAGAGCATAAAAGGCAGGTGCTTGTCTTTGGCTTTGTTCTTTTAAGATGAAAAACAATGAAGAGACAAACCCTAGGCAGTCAAATGGGGGAAAAAAATCAACCCTACTGCATTCTGGGGAAATGTTAAATCAGTGAATTGAAATGCCAGAGATGAAAGTGGAATGGCTGGGTGGAGCCTGTCACACCTGCACTCTGATAATGACAGTGTAATGATGGCAAGGGAGACTCAGGCAGTGCCAGGCTGAGGCTTGATGTCGGCACCCCCATTCTGCTGGCTCCTGAGTTCCTTCCCACTGTGGCTCCCCCCGGCCCCTGGGCCCTCCTTGTCTCCTCCTCCAGTTTAGACAGTGTGGGTTGCAGGGAGCTCTCTTAACTCTGCTCCTCCCCACCACCAAATTGAACTTAAGTCCTTCACCCTCACATATCATTTAGGAGTGCGCCCCCTAGTGGTGGTGTGATATTGAATTTATAATAAGATACCTATTTATAGTCTTCCGCTTTCTGGCACAGAGCTCCTAAAACCCTCGGAATTTTCTAAGTGATAAGAGCAATGGGAGCATCTTTTGTTAAAATATTTGGTCTTTTGTTTTTGTTTCCTGAAACAGCTCCAAAGCCACAAAAGTGAAAGGAATGTCTTATTTTCATAACAAGCTCCTTTCTACCACCCCTGAGTTTGTTAGTAAGTTGACTTTTGGAACCGTCTAAGGGTAGGGGCTGGTTGCCAGGAGAATCAACAATGTAATTGGAGGGCTGGAACTTGCAGTCCTACCCCCTGACCTCCGGCAGGAGTTGGGGTGGGAGGAATGGAGTGGGGGGGAGTCGAGGGCCAGAAATTGAGTTCAGTTACCAATGGCCAATGATTTAATCAACCATGCCTATGTAATGAAGCCTCCATTAAAAAAAAAAAAAAAAGACAGGGTTCAGAGAGCTTCTGGGTTGGTGAATGCATCCACATACAGAGAGGGTAGTGCACCCAAATCCCATGGGGACTGAAGCTACTTAGCTTTCAACCCTTTTAGAACTCACCTTATGTACCTCTTTATCTGACTGTTCATCTGTATCCTTTATAATATTCCTTACAATAAACGAGTTAACATAGTTGAATGCTTCTCTGAGTTCTGTGAGCTGCTCTAGCTAATTAACCAAACCTGAGAAGGGTGTTATGGGACCCTCCAGTTTATAACCAGCCAGTGTGGGTCCCAGGCCTGGCTAGTCCCAGGTCTGGCTGTGATCCAGGCTCGCAGCTAGGAATAGGACCCTGGATTTAGAATGTTACATTAGTGTAGTAGGGCGCCTGTGCCTAAAATATGTAAACATAATTCAGCTTATTGTATCATGCATGGCTGAATGCCACTATTGTATTCTGCTATGTGTGAAGCCATGCAGTTCCCTGGAGAGCAGGAGGGGAGCACAAGAAAGAGGAGCAGAAGAAGAGCAGAAGCAAAAGCCCACTCCCCGTACTAGACTGCACTTCCCCCAAAAGAACTGAGCTCCCCATAATAAAGTTGGTGCCTGCCATTTCATTCTCATGTCAGCCTCTTGTGCATTCTTCCAACTGGGCATCTCACCATCGAAACCTTCCCTTCTCAATCAACTCGACACTAACAGCCAGTCAGCAGCACAGGTGACAACCTGAACTTGCAATTGGCATCTGAAGCTGGGGAGTGGAGGAGTCTTGTGGGACTGAGCTCTTAACCTGTGGGATCTGACACTATCTCCAGGTAGACAGAGTCAGAGTTGAGTTAAATTGTAGGACAACAGCTGATGTCACAGAATTGCTTGGTGGTGTTGGAAAAAAACACACAGATGCTGAGGTGGCCTCAGCAAGGATTGTGGCCTCCTGGGCTCTCTAAAAATCACCCCTCTCGAGGCCTGGTCCTCCTGGATGGGAAGCCACCATCCTGCCCTCTGTCCCAGAGAGAGTTTAGCCCCCAAGGAGATGGATCACATTCCTGTTTCTAAGGCACCAACACTCAGTCCCCTGGGCACTAACTATGACCATGAACCTACTGGACACAGGAAAGTTCCAAGTGGATTAAGTTCTTGGGGGAAAGGAAAAGAAAGAGGTGACTAACGTCTATGGAGAGGTATCCATCAAATACAGTTTCTCGATGCTCATCTGTGAGAAAGGGTGTGAGGGAGGGAACAAAGGCTGTATGGAGACCAGAAACCCAGAGAGGCAGCAAGCAAGATGGAGTGAGGGCCAGTAGGGAAATGGGGGTGGGGACAGGTTCCTTTCCCTGGAACCTGAGCTGAACCCAGGCCATAGGACCTTGAGCCACAGCTTGTAATTTGAAAGAAAAGGCCTACTGCCCATCCCAAGCAGTTACTACCACACCCAGACTGTTTAATCCTCTAATGAGCCATCTCTTCTCCACACAGTATCTGTCTGTGGACCTGGCCTCACTAAGAGGCTGTGTGTACTTTAGAACAAAGTAGGGCCTTCTCTTTGGCACAGCACTGAGCCTGTCATCATAAGCTTTGAGAGAAAATGATGAGGGAACATATCAGATCCCCCGTTATGGACCTGTCAAGGCCAGAGGCTAAGGGAAGGAGGGCTGGGCATGGCTGCCAAGGCTAGCTCTTCATTTCAAGGCTCCTCTCCCTTAGGAGTTAATAGTGGGCCCCATCCACACCAGGAAAGCTTCAATGAAACCTGCCCACACTTCTCTCTCCAGGCTCCCAAATCTCATTCTCTGCGGTCCTGGCAGGGCCACTCAACCCCCTTGGCTACTGAGTACCCTTGAATGAGAGGTAGTCATTCCACAGATGCAGCAGAGAAGATTTTGCTGCCCTTAGGGGAAAGGGAAACATGTCCAAATCAATTTTTTTAAACTGTGCAGCCCTCCAAGTTCCAAAACTGCTCCAAGTGTTATGGGATGGCCAGGGAGCCTGGTTAACTGGAGTGGCGTGGGAGCATCAGCACCATGGACAGCACCCGGGCCCAAGCAGCCACCAGGCACCTGCAGGCTGAAGGATGGAGAGGGGGTGGCACTAGGCCTAAGAAAACCCCACTCTTGAGGCCCTGAAACCACGTTCCTTTCACTGTAGCTTGATGGGACAATGCATAAGGAATGTCACCACTGGGCCTAGTTGCCTGGAAATCAACCATTCTTAGTGCTCTGCACAGGAAGGTAATTAAAGCAAGAATTAAAAAACCGTAGCATCACTTAAAATCCAATAACATAGCTGGCCTAAAACGTGTCCTCAGTCTCTGGGGAGGGTGGAGGTGGGAGGTGGGGAGATGTTGAGGGCAGAGGGATGCAGTAATGAGAGAAGAGAAAGAAAAAGAAAGGGAGAAATGGCAGCATGGGAATAAAGAAGGTTTCTAGGGTTTGCATATCTTCCCACCACATAGCCAGTCTTCTCACCCACCCCACCCCTTCTTGGAAGCCCTCCTGATAACTCTGGCCTAAGGAAGTTCTCTCCTCTGGAGTCCTCCAAAGCTTACTACCATCTCAAGATATGCAGCATTGCTTCCTGGCTGTTCAGCTCTCCTCCACTAAAGCATGTGCTCCTGCAGGGATGAGCTGTGCTATGTCATCGGTGTCCTCCCTCCACACACAGTACCTCACACACAGTAACACTGGGTAGGTGATCATTGACTACTCATTGACTGGTCCTTTAGCTGAAGTTTTTAACACAGTTCCATCCTTGCCCCCCTTTACCGCCCCACGACCCTAAAATGAGAGTTATAAGACTCAGTATCCCCATGAGCCTGTATGTTAGACACAAAGCACGTCTGGCCATTTCCCCTCTCTTGTTTCCAGTGTCTGAATAGAGCTCATGCGCGTTCCTTCGTGTAAAAGCTCTGAATTTGCTTCTCACTTCTAAGGGATCCAGAGAATTTCCAATCTATTGAAATGACGTTAACCCTTTCCACATCAAATAAAGCCCTCCTGCAGGTAATCTTCCTGTCACAAGCAGACTGCCTTGATATGACTTGGAAGTGAGTGGGGATACTCGGTTCTCTTTCATTTTCCAACCTCCTTAGTAAAATCCTAAACCAGGAGGATTTAAGTTTGATTGGAGCTGTACTTGCAGTTTATGCCTCCTGTCCCTGGGAGCTTACACGTGCCTATTTTAAATAAATTCCCTCTTTTTTCACTCTTTTTTACGAAGAACAACTGCAAATCTTCTACAAGGATAGCTTTTCTTTGAGGTGGAATTTAGCTCTGACAGTCAAACGTTCATGAGATGGGCCCTGGGTGAATAGTGATTACATAAATTATCATTATTGGCTCTTGCTTGAGAGCTGGGGGTGTTCTCTCAAAGTCCTGCAGTGGCTTGGCTGCAGTTTCCCAATAACTTGGTTGCTCTTTTAATAAAAATATTATTCTAAGGAGTGGAAAAGGAAAAAGAGGAGTGGCATTACGAGGGGAGGGGAGGGTGAACTCTAATGTCCCTGTCATCAGAGCTGCCCAAAGCTCTTTTTCTTGTTTTAGATCTGAGTGAGAGTCGCCAAGGCTTGCCACTATCTACTCTGCTCTCTTCAAATGCTTCTTGCCCATGTCCTGGATCCTGCAGTGTGAACACAAGCTAGTGACTCTGGCTCACTCTATTATGCCAACTGAAATTGCAGGACCTGTTCAGTTGGCCCACACAAGAGACTACAAGGGTTCAGGACCTAAGGAACATGCTCATTGTGGTAACAGACTGGGTCTCTGCTTAGCCGCACACCTATGAAGGTGCTGGAGCTGTAAATAGCCCTTGAGCACAAAACCTGAGCATCACACAAAGCCATTCCTGAGTGAACTCACCCACCTCCATTGCCCCCACGTTTGCCCAGACCCTACCCAGCCGCCCAGTCCTACCCCTGGACCTCAGAGGAAACAGAATCTTTCTTCTTTCCTTGCCACTCTCCTCCAGAGTGGGCTGGTGGGAAGGAGGGCTTTGTGACTGCCACCGCTGTCAATAGCAGAGGCTGAACGTGGCCCGCTGCTCCCATGAGCAGCCCCTGGCAGCCCCCCAAGTCCAAAACAACCATCAGCCCAGCAGATATGGAGAAAGTGACAACTCAAGGTTCACTGACACAATGGAAGAGAAAGAGTTTGGACAGCTGGCTCCCTTCACCTGAATCTATTCTGGATTGGGCTGACATTTGAAACCACTTTGGCTCCCATCCACACAGTCTAAAACCTCTACCAAGCCTTCTCTGCTTCTTAAACATGAAAGCACAAACTTTCTTCAACCACAGACTTCCTTAATCATTTATGAAATTGTGTCAGCTGCCCCTGCCTCCTCGTTCTAGCACATTAAGTCCTCTGAGCAGGGAGCTGGGTGCTGCCTGGCCTGAAGGAGGCGAAGAGCAAGGAGAGGCTTTGGCTTATAAGAGGACAAACTTTCTTTATAATTAATTTGTCACTTCCACAGCCATCTGCTTTCTCTTCTCACACATCCATCATCTCCATAAAAATATAAATACATGTATTTAAAGTTCAGTTAAAAGGAGACCCTGTGTCACCAGTTCAATTCACAGAAGGAGCAGAAAAAAACAAATTCCATTGAAGTCCAGCCACAGACCCAGCTCTTAGCACCTACATCCTGTCCCTGGAAAAAAGGTTATGCAACCTCTTCTGGAAGTTTTACAGCAGCAGCTTTCATGATAAACCCCCATAAATAGAAAGGGAACCCAGAAGCAAGTTGGTGACTGTGACATTTCTGGGAGTATATTAACCGCCCGGGGAAGTATTGACCAGGAAGTCGGCAGGAATGCTATTGTAAAACTCAGCCGAGTGCCCAAGTTCTGTGCACACTGTCAATAGTACATGAGGCTGAAAAGAAAAGGAAAGCATTTTATCGGATTGTTTTGGGTCCAGGTTGCTGGTGAGCATTGAATGGACTCAACAGGAAATCGGAGATGCTGGAATGTCAATTTGAGTAGCAGATGTAATACACAAACAAGAAGCTCAACTAATTAGAAATTAGTTCTGGGTGGACCCTTTTCATGTTTGTGGTTTTCCTTTCCACTTGCACTATTCCCATACCAGGAGTTCTTGGGGTATGGCGGTTTCTGCTGTGTATCATTTCCTTTGCAAGTTCTGAAAAAAGACCCTGAGCCACAGAAAGAAAAGAATAAAAATATCCTACAAGTCACCAAAGCCTGTGTCCCTTAGGCCAGGACACAGTTGTTGCCTAAAATACATCTCTCAGCACTTTGCTTGCCCTAGTTTTAAATGCCATTACCATCACCTAGTATTTTTGCTCCTGAGCCCAGTTGCATGCCTCTAGCTCTGTGAGGGGCATTAAAGACTTTAAACCGAAGGCAGAGCAACGGCAATCCCCGCTCCCCCACTGCTCCTATACTTGAGAAGCTGGCTTCTTCGCCTCTCCTTCGCCTTTGCTTAACGTCAGCAATGTGTATTTAATTTTTACCAGTGTCCTGGGGAAGCCGACCTTTTGAAATTTTCCATTTTTCATTTTTACGCCTTAAGCTTTGGCACTCCCAGCAATCCCTAGGCTCTCTTATCTCATCTGAACTGTCTTCCTCTAGCCGCCATCCTCTGTCTCTCTGAGAGAGCCATCTGGAAAACGGGGCAGTGTGTGAGCCATCGTGCCTTCTCCCAGGTGCTTCTGTTTGTGGCTTTCTTTCTTTGCTAGCCCCTCCCTGCTACCCACATCCTCCAGCCTGTGTCCTTGGGGTCTTGATGACATCTGTCCACCAATTCACCTGACCATTTCTAGCTCATAGTTCAAAGCTCCCAACATCTTCTTGTATTAGGTCTCTGTCCTGCCTAATGTCTGCTACATCTCCCAATTTAGTATCATCTGCAAATTTAATTAGCACGCTGTTGCCTTCCTGTTCCAGGCCATTAATGAAGATGTTATGGCAGTACCCTGCAAACAATATTTTCAAGGTCACGAGGAGAAGAGAGCTAAAGTGCTAATGCCTCTTCCCGTCATGGGGGAAAGAGGCAATCAAGTGCCCACATGTGGGTTGGGTCATTTGCTCTGAGCTTTGTGAACCTTCTTTCCCAGACTTGGGTTAGGTTTGTGCCTCCACGCTGCCTCCACCACTGCACATCCACGGCAGTTCCCATTTGGAGAATGAAAAACAACAGATGATGCCTCCCTTTGATTTTTTTGTCCAATTTCTAGTGGGAGAAATAGCCACTAATTGAGCACTTGGAGGAAGAGACGGTGTACCTGTAAAGATGAAGTAGTCATGATTAGGCTTGTTATCTGCTCATCTCTTCATTTCTGAAGCACTAACCGTGACCATGGAAAATACACAACAAGGACCAGGGCACCTGACAGAGAGGGGAAAGAAGTTATGTCCCTGGTAAGATGGTTCCTAATGGGCTGACCCACAAGATCTGCAGCCAAGAGGGGCAGAAAAGAGAGGCCCCTTCATCCCTGCTGGTGACCCCGCAGTAAACCGTGAAACCTGTTAGGCTACAGACCACTCTGCATTACAAGGAATGCTGAATTTGAATGAGAATGCTGATGTGCCTGCCTTCCACACCAAACCATAGATGTCATACCACAACACTGTAAAATGCCTGGATCAGAAGTGCCGAATCACAGGAGAGATCCAAGAGAATGCTGTCCACACCCAGAAAACTGATCCCAAGTTATTTACTGTTCTCGACACATCCCTTCTCCCATCTCTCATGGCAGACCTGTCTCCTAATCATTTCTCAGACAGTGTCTTGAAGGTGTCTCTGGCCTAGAGCCCAGACTGGCCCAGCAGAGATCGGGCACTGATCTCAGAGCACTAGTGTTGAGGGGCGGTGAGGAGCGGCCTTGACTTTCCCCTTGTGCTTGGCGGATGGTCTGGCCCACCATCTGCGGTCCTCCCGGACCCAGGCCTGCACTCTCCAAATCTAAGAACACACAAGAAGAACCAGTGTTTGTCTCAGTTGGTCAGCTCAGACTCATCATGCTCAGACACCTTGCCAGGGGATGGCTTAGGGAGAGAGTGGCAGGTTTGTGGAATTCATACAATTAAGGGTCAAGGGTCAAGGGTCAAGGCTGGACGTGGGAAGCTTGGTCTGTCTCGCGGGCTCCTACATCGGGACACATGGGCCAAATCCAACCTGACACTCATCTTTATATAGCTTGTAAGCGAAGAGTAGTTTATACATTTTAAAATAAATCTAAATATCAAAAGAAGAATAATATTTAGTGACAGGTGAATTTCGATGAAATTCCAATTTCTCTGTCTATAAATAAGGTTTTATTGGAACATTCTCATTCACTGGTGCATTGTCTATGGCTGCTTTCGGGCTACAACAGCAGAGTTGAAGAGTTGAAGAGTCGAAGAGACAGGAAGTTCCACAAAGCCAAAAATATTTATTGTCTGGACCTTATAGAAAAAGTTTGCTGATCCTGACCTCGAGTGGGGAAGGTGCTCAAGATGTAATAAATAACAGCCAGAAATGACACAAGTCTGCTTTTAAAAGTCGCACAGCACTACAAGTTTGGTGTGGCTATTACCCCATTTTACAGGTGGGAAAACCGAAGTGAAACAATTGGCCCATGGTCACAGAGCTCTTAAAGCAGCAAGGCCATTATTTAAACTCAGGAATCTGGCTTCAAGATCCACTGTGCTTTTTTACCTCTCAGCATTCGATGAGTGAGCACATGGATGTCTACAGCTGGAGAAGGCCCTTAACATGGCCTGGTACAGCGTCTATAAACCTGCCATTCTCTCCCTAAGCCATCCCCTCAGTTTTCTTATTAGTAAAATGGGGAGAAATAAGAGCATATATACGGGGTTGCTGACGCATGTCAAGCATTCCCTCGGTGGTGCAAGAGGCCTTGCTGGAAACAGCATTGGCCAGCAATGACAGCAGCAAGCCCTGTCTGACTCCAGAATGCATTCGCCGCTTCCCTCTTTGAATCTTTAAATGTGCCATTTGAAGTACACGATTACCATGAAACATTTCCTAGTTAGGTGTCCTGTCTCCCATTTAGGCTACAGACCTATAAACCTTCTGTACCACACACTTTACACATTTCCTTGGTGCTCACAGAGACTCTAGTGCTCCATAGCCCTGAGTCTGGACTGTCATTTTCTTTCCATTAATTGATTGAAATGCTGTCATGCTCTCCTGAGCCCTTTCTTTCATGAGGGGCTTCAGGGGGAAGGCTGGAGACAAGTTATCTTCCTAACACAGCACTCTGACAGGCCGACAGAGAATCTGATCACTACAGTTGGCCTGGAGACGCCCAACAACATCATATATTTAAGTAACAAAAAAGAAAGCACTTTCATTAAAATGATCCCTTGAGCAGCCGCTGAATTCTAAGTGGGCAGGAGAGTGCCATCTGGGTGGGGGCTGGCCTCTACTAAGCCCTGACTGTCACTTGAGGAAGAGGACTTCTGGGAAAGCCCCTGAAACCCACGATGCCATAGGCCCTGCCCACTGTTTCCACGAAGTCCAAGAATCCAGAGCCCCCAGAGATGTGGCCAAAGGTTAATGGGCTCTGGAGGGAAGACCAGACATATATAAGGGACTGTCAGATAAGCCAAACATCAGAAGACAAGCAGAGAGACATTCTGCCAGGCCCATACAGACCACTCTCACGCTGTGAGTAGCCATGGAAGAAAGTGGGTGGGGGAGGGTGAGCATGAGCACCAGGGCACAATGGTGTCGTGAACTGATCGGCTCCTGTGTCCCTCTGCCACCTTCAAATACTTAGCTGGGTTTCAGAGTACCCCAAGCTGACCTCCAGAGTAGCAAGTTAAAGCTGCACATAATATGCAGAAGCAGGGCTGTCCTGGGGCATGGAGCCTGGAGTGGGGAGCAGGTGGACACAATTCCTGGCAACAGAGAGGCTGTTTGGGGAGGGTGGTGCCATCGATTGCAAGCCAGAAGCCCAAGCCAGAGCTCAGCAGGGATGCAGGACCCCACGTGGAATGGAAGCTTTGCATGGAAAAGTCAAGGGAAAAAGTTGGTCCCTAGGGAGATTACATGGCTCAGCAAGACTATCCAGGTTTGGCACTCCTACAGGAGGGGGAGAAAGGAGACAGATGCCACCTCATTCAGAGCTGAGAGCCTGAATCCTGGAGACCATCCTTGGTAATGGAATGAGAAGTCAGCACCTCATCATACAGGCAAAAGCTCTTTCTCCCACTCTGAGCTCTCCAGAACACAAATGAATGTAGAGGATATGCTGACTGCCAGTTGGATCAAGAAAATGAACAGCAATTGGATTTTGCCTTATTTTATTTCAAGTTTTTATTGATTCTTATGGAGTGAATTAAATGCCAACACCAGAATGAAAAGGGATCTATAGCATCTCCGTGAAGGAAATGGGATGCCATAAATGTGACACATGCATCTCCACTGAGAGGGAAAGCGGGCCCTAGAGACTCCTCTGTAGGGGAAGGGTAGGAATAGAGGGGAGGAGCAGTGATTCAGTTCCCCATCCCAACCTGTTCTCTGTCCCCTCAGGATCCTCCTGAGGCTCTGTACAGGGCCTCAGCTTCAGTGGGTGGGTGGTCCTGCCTGTCCTGGATGGAATTGGTATGCAGCTGGCATGTAGGGCTTTGGCTGTCTGAGCTCTCATGTTCTTGCTCGAGGAGTTTTCATCAAGATGCAGAGACAAAGTAGGACAGGGCAACAGGAGAGCAAGAAGGCAGAGGGAATGTTCTGCTGAGTAGAAGTGGCTTCAAATGACTGGCAGAGGCAGGACACAAGCCTTGGAAGATTCTCTCCATAGGAAGAGTCAGGGTTAGACCTGCAGAGAAGCTTAGAGGCCAGCTCAGGAAGGACCCTCTCCTATAAAACAGATTCCTGTGGGAGGCCCGAGTTGACCCCTGGAAGTCCTTTATCTAGAACCCAGTAATCACCCTATGCCTGTTGCAGTGGTGGCTCCTCCTGGTCTTTGCTCCCTGCTCTGGAGGCCTGACTCCTGGGCTCAGCAGTCCACCTGTCACAGGAATGTTGGTGCCCAGGATACATTTGGCAGGCCTTCCCACTGTGATGCCCTTTACCACTTTCTGTGGCCAGAAGCAACATGCAGTAGGGTATTAGGAAAAGCACCAGCCCTCAGAAGGCCAGACTGCCAGCCGCCACTACCTTTGAATGAGATCCCCCTGCCCCCCCCCCAAATCACACCTGCTCCCAGTTAAGCATGAGGATCTTGTGGAGGGGGCTTAGAATGGGATGCTGGGCTCCAGTGTAAGGAATCAACAAGGCTGGCACCTGGCAAGCCACGCCCTCCTCCCCATTGGACCATCCTGACCTTGCCCAAAGTCTACCCCACTGACCCCTTTTCTCAAGTCTGCACTCCCGCTGCTCCCTGTCAGTTCTCTGTAGCCCATCTTCCAGACATATCCACTTCCTAGGATGCAGAGGGTCCCACATACCTCACCAGCACTCATGCATGTTGAGGTGTGGGGTGGGGGCTTGCAAGGAGGAGGTGCTCCCCTATTGTTTCTGCATGCCAGCTAACAGCTAGCTAGATTCTCTGGTGCTGGGGAGGGGCTTGTTCCAGGGCCATTGCTGGCCGCAGAAGGGTGGGGACCCCACCCCCAGGTCTTGGATGCTGCTCTATGCTGAAGTTTTTCACATGGATAGAGGGTCAGCCCTTTTCTCTCTAGACCCAGGGTCTTCGCCTGGTGCTCCAGGCCAAGTGGAGTCAGGGCCATCTGGGCCTGGGTCTATCCCTTTCAACATCCTAACTGACTCAGGGAGCAGGGCAGGCTCCCTGGGTCTTGGGGCCCAGTTCTTTTGATAATCTAGAAATTTTTTCTCTGAGACATGAGGTCCCTCCTACTTCAGGAGCCCAGCTGACCCCAGCAGACCTCACCCATAACAAAGAGAAGGACTGACAAATGGAATAATTTTTCCCTGGTGTGTGGCAGGGGGCCAGGCTCCCTCTCCTGGGTGCTTGGTCAGCTCTCATGGCTCTGGGGTAAAGAGGAGACTCTGAGCTCATCTGGTTAAGATCCATTCCAGGTCCATGTCCAGAGAGGCAAGTAGCTTACTCAAGAGCACACAGCTATAGTAGGTCATGGACCAGAGATGAGGGCCCCTGCCCCCAATGCAGCAGCCCATCACAGCGCCCTAAACTTTGGGACAGGAGCTCCTTGTCATTGTTCAGCTCGAGGATGGTGTCCCGCAAGGCTGTGGCAGCCCTGGTGGTGGTTCAAATCATTGCTATGCTGGCCTCCCAGACAGAAGCCTTCGTTCCCATCTTCACCTACAGTGAACTCCAGAGGATGCAGGTAAGAAATCTGCTGCCCACTTTCCCAGTGCGGCCCAAGTGATGCACAGCCTTGCTCAGCACTTAAGTGATGCTAGTTTTTCTAAGGCACAAGTGTCTCTTCAATAAATCTACCTTTAACCAATTATGCCAGTGACACCAAGGACAGCATGAAGAACCCAGACCCAAGATAACCCCAGACTCCAGCTGTCTTCCTAGCTACCTCCACTCCTTCACTGGTGCCACTCAAAGGTGTCAGTGGAGTGACATCTTTTCCCACCCCTGCCCATCCTTCAGAGGAAATTTTCAATTAATAAGTCAATAAATATTTGCTGAGCATCTAGGTGAGAAGCTATACATACAAGGAAATCTAAGAACCTCTGGTCTTTAAGGAGCAGGCTTAGGAGCCAAGATACAAACATATGAAAAATTGACTAACAATAGAAGACAAAAGGGAGATGTCACAAGGCAGGGGATGATTAATTGCCCAATAAGTGATGCTGATGGTTAAGTGCTGAGTTCAGAGCAGGGAGAAATCACTGTGGGCTGGCCTACTGGGAAAACGTGAAACCTGAGCTGAGGCCTTGAGAGAGCAGGAGGGAGGAACGGATGGGAGCGAACTTCCGGGATGGGAGACAAGGTGGTTTTCTGTGTAGCAGTGGCCAAGCCTCCTTCTCTTTAGAGCCCAGGAGAAAAAAATTCAGGCTTAACAGAACAAGGCAGTGGGGCCTACGGAAAACTGGACTGCTGGGCCTGCCTCCCTGTGACTTTTACTTTAGACGTCAGGGGTTCTGAGCGTCTGTGCCAACACTGGTTTCTCTCTTTCATCTGGGGAGATGAAGAAATAGAACTTTCATGTCCCATCAGTCTGAGACGGAGGCTCCAATAGGGACAAATACCTGAGTCAGTTCTCTGGGAGAGAGGTCGCGTGGCCCTGTGGTCTGGCTTCTCTATCTACACTCTCTGTCCAGGGTAGGCATCTACATACCCACTGAACAGTGTGTCCCTTGCAGAGGCAAGGCTGGGCCTAGCTCCCCTTCTTCAGGAACAGACATGGAAACAGATGGAAAAGAAGCAATAGGCCCCCTACACACACTTTCCTCCATCGCTGGCTCCCTCTCCAGATAAGACAACCAATTATTCTGGAATCACTATGTTTCAGGGCAGGCCCAGAGCTGAATCCCAAGAGTGACATTAGAGAACCAAAGGAAGGGAGTATATCTGATCTCAATGCTTGGGGACCTGGCAAACAAGATGGCAGGCAAGATTTGGGGCTGGACAGAAACAGTAAAACTCAGCAGAACATAAACTAGCAAAATGGTAACCAAAGGACAGGTTGCTTGCCATTAATTTGCTCTATGGTTTTACTTCTGTAATTGCCAGGCTCCAGAATTTTTATGAAGAAGGTGCAAACTCCTTCCTCCATAATTCATCTCCCTGTCTTGCCTCTTATAACTCGCCTCCCAGGGACTCCAATTTCCGGGCCACCCCATGGCACCCTCCTAGGCTAGGCTGTCTTACCACCTTTTTTATCGGCTCTCTGTTAAGAAAAACACATCTTTACACTTAATATACATGAAGGGTGTTATTTAAGTTAAAATTTCAGAATTTTAACTTAAATAACAGTAACAATCTGAGTGCAATGTTTGAACTTCAAAGGAACAGATTCCTCTTCAAGTTGACCTGCTGGGCAACTCCAAGGACCATTTTTAAGCCACTGGTGCCTGCAACTCCCCGTGCAGAAGGCACCTGAGGAGAAGGGGTTTTGTGGCCTCTGGGGAGCTCAGGCCAGTTGGCACTCTGGGCAGAAACAGGCAAGGGCCATCTGGGCGAGTTGAGCAAGAGAAGGTTTTGTGTAATTTTATGCTCTGCCCCTAGGAAAAGGAGCGGAACAAAGGGCAAAAGAAATCCCTGAGTGAACAACAAAGGTCTGAAGAGATGGGTCCTCTGGACCCCGCAGAAGATGACCAAGTTATCAAGGTAAGCAGATGGGGGACAATGCAGAGAGACCTAGTGTAGGCTTCCTTGGCCAGCCACAGAATGTGCGAGGGCACAGCAGTGAGTCAGACATTCAAGCAATGAACTCCATCCTAGGAGGACCAACAATAACACAATAAACCATTTTAGATACCAAATAAGGAGGTATGATAGAGAGTGCTGGGGTGGGATTTGGGGGCACTGCTTTGGATAGGGGAGGGGTCAGGGAAGGCCTCTTGGAAGCATAACATTCTATTTGAAACCGAATGATGAAAAGCAGCCCTCCCACCATGCAAAGAGCTGGAGCAAGAACATCCCAGAAGAAGGAACAATGGCCCTGCTCAGAAAGCACCTGGTGGGGTTGAGGCCCTCGAGGCTAAGAGGGCAAGAGATCAGCAGGGCCTGGTGGGCCAGAGGCCACTGGGGATTCCAAGCAGAGAATTCACTGGATCTGACTAAGAAAGATTTGGGCAGCATGAGTGAAAGCAGACTAGTCAGGAGGCTAGTCTCATGAGTAGATGGAATTAGCGCAAAGACCTGAAGAGAATGAGGAATTGAACCCTAAGAATGTTTGGGAAAAGAGCAGTCCTTGCAGAAGGAACATCCAGTGCAAAGGCCCTGAGGTAGAAGACAGTCTGGTGCACTCAGGAAACAGTGAGGAGGCCAGAGTGGCTGGAGCAGAGGTATTCATCAGGAGAGAGAGTGGGAGGTGAGGTCGAAAACGTGGAATTCACTGGCCATTGTTTGGACTTGGTTTTCACTCTGCTGACTGGGAGCCCTTGGGGGCTTTGAGCAGAGAAGAAACATGATCTGGCTTACATTTTAAGAGTCTCCCCAGCTTCTGTGTTGAGGGCAGGCTGAAGGGGTGAAAGCAGAATTAGGGAAACCACCGAGAAGATTGCTGCAGTATCCAAGAAAGAGAGTGGCTCATCCCAGATGGTCACGGTGGAGGTAGGGCAAAGTGCTCAGATTCTGGAAATATTTTGGAGGTAGAAGCCCACGGGATTTGCTGAAAGAATGGAAATAGGATGCGAAGAAAGAGAAAAGTAAAAACTGACTTCAAGGTTTTTGGCCGGAACACCTAGAAGGATGAATTTGCCACTCACTGAGACAGTGAAGCCTGTGGCTGGCTGAGGGTTAATGAGAAAAAGATTAAGAGGTCAGACTGGACCTGTAAACTGTAAGATGCCTATTGGGCATCCAGGTGGAGATGTTGCACAGGCAGGTGGATGGATATATAAGTCTGGACTTCAGGAGAGGTTAGGGTTAGAGACTTAAATGTGGGCGTCATCAGCAATCAGATGGAATTTCGAGCCAGGACAGGGTGAGATCATTGAGCAGGTGGGTATAGATGGAGAACAAGAGGCCCTAGGCCTGAGCATGAAGCGCTTCCCTGTAAGGGGGCCTTGGAGGAGAGGAGATATCTAGAGAGCGAGGGCCTTGCCAAGGCCACACAGTAGTCTGAGTAGCACTGAGCTGGACTCCATACCTCCCACTTCCCACTGGACACTGGCCCATGGTCCTCCCACCCCCTTGGGCTGCCACAGCATGCTGTCCATAAACATCTGGGCAGATGTAGGACCCAGAGAGTGACCTTGGTGCTGTCACAGCACTGAGCAGAGGCTCCTTTCATTCCCACGCCCATGCACTTCTTAGGCTCTCGAGGAGGAAGCTAGGAGTGAGTCCTTCAGCTGGAAAAAGGGGATCTGGCTCAGAACTGCCCTCTAAATACACCTGAGTCAGAGTTTAAGGCTCTAATTGAGGTTTCCATGGTTCATGTCACATCCAATGTAACAGCTCGTGGGGCTTGGGATGAGGCACCTCTCATCCCCTTTCCATCTCCCCAGAACCATGACACGTAGGCCAGGAGGGCCTTTATGGATCATCCAGTCCAGCCTCCTTATTTTAAAGTGAGGAAACTGAGGCCTAGGTGTAACCACAGCAAGGGAATGGCATGGGCTGGGCTGGGACCCAGAGTCCCGCAGAAGTGCACCTAAAGTTGCCCTTCAGGCATCCAGAGCCCATTTCCCACCATCAGGGAGCCTGGCTGGAGGTAGGGAGCAGGCCTGGGACTCCTTCAGTATGGCTAGTCTGCCAGCAGGTTTGTGCAGCTAGACCATTGAACCAGAAAGCTCTGGCGGTGGCAGTGAAATCAATCAACGCCCCTAGCTCTGCCGCAACAACCTTTCTCGGTGACGAGCCACCAGACCGGTCCACTAGGGTCTCACTTGTGTCCCCACAAGGCTAGAGCAAGTATAGTCTGGTGGTCACTGGCACAGACCCTGGAGCCAGGTCCCCTAAGTGTACTGTCTTTCTTCTCTGCTAGTTAGTGCCAGTATGGCCTTGAGCAAGTTATTTGACTTCTTTGCCCTCAGTTTCCTCATATATAAAATAGGGACACTACTAGTCTCCACATCACAGAGTTATTGAGACGCCTAATATACTAAAGCATTTAGGATGGCACCTGGATCGTGGTGAGGCTCCACAGTGTTAGCTATCATTATTCAGTAGAAGAGAGAAGTGAGTGTCCTCCCCATGTGAAAAGCCAAGGGCATTCCTGCCAACTCCACCCATCCTGTCCCAGCTTCACCACCAAAGGAGGTTTGTAGATCCTCCTCCCAGCAGGTCTCAGTGACTTCTGGAATCCAGCCTCTTAGTTAGAATTCGAGGGGAGGAGTGTCGGGGGGAGGCACAGTGCCAGAATTCCCATCTGGCCCTAGAGGCCCAGAGGAAGCCAGAGGATCTGGTAGAGCAGAGCCAGGAAAGTGGTGTGGCTCCCAGCGGCCCTTCCTGCCACCTGTAGGGCACCCAGGGGTTAATGGCACTCTAGGTGCCTCTCCCTTCTTGTTAACTCTGCCTTATTTCACAGTTGACTGCTCCTGTGGAAATTGCAATGAGGATGAACTCCAGGCAGCTGGAAAAGTACCGGGCCGCCCTGGAAAGGCTGCTGAGCGAGGTGCTGCTGTCCACCCAGAGCGGTAAGGGAGGGCGGCATCATTGCAGTTGGGGCCTGGCCTCTGCCCATTCCAGTGTTCATATTCTAGAAGTGAGCCTGTCTGAGCAGGGTTAGGGGACTGTGATTTGTTTTTTTGCTTTGTACTTGAGAACATGAAGCTGTCTGCTCCCACAAGGGCGCCCCTCTGTCCCTGCGCCCAATCAGAGAGCAGGGCCTGCTCAGATAGCTGCTGGTGCCCAAGGGGCCCAATTCCCCAGTCACGGGCATCTCAAAGCCCCGCCTCAATGGCTCAGGCCCATTTCCCCACCATCTTTCTGGCAGAGGGCTACAATAAACAATAACAACCCACCAATCCTTCCCCGCTGCAGATACGTTTTCTCTCCCAAAACACCACTGAGGCTGGTGGGTACTCTGAAGGAAACCCTGGTGCATTCTGGCCACAAAGCCTGCATTTTTTTTTTTTCCATTATTCTGTAAATCGAAGTCCTGAGTCCCATTTGGCCTTGCCCAGTTCAAGGTCTGCAGTTACTTGTGCAAAGCTAGATCTGGTCTGACAAACAGCCATTAATTACTTCTCGCAGTCCCCTGGAGGAGAGGCAAAGGGCAGAGAAGAAGTGTTCCAGGTAGAGAAACAGGGAGGTTAAATGACTTGCCCCAGGCTACAGAGAAAGCTAGAGGTAGAGCTTCCAGAAACCTGGCAAAACCTGCCCCTCCCGGGTGCCCCTCCTCCCTCGGACCTACAGGCAGGTTTAGAAGGTGATTTCATAAGCTCATAAGCAGACTTGCCCACACTACTGAGCAGCAAACCTCTTTGCTTTTCTCCATCAGCCAAGTGACAGCCCACTCTGGGGAGAAGGTGGCCGGAACTGGGAGCCTTCTCTTACCCGAGAGAGGCCGTGTAAGTCCGCAAGACCCATCAACCGGGCTTGGAAGGAAAACACCCATGGAAGCAAATCCCCCTCCAACAAATAAAATGGGAAATATATAGAAACAACTCTTTTATTTAATATCTTAATTTCCAAAGGTCAAACTTAGGTCATACCATAAAGGGGGGAAAAAATAAAGCTCAGAGGGAGTTGGGACATAAATGGTGCATACATTAGCAAACCATGTGCCTTTTGTAACTTCTGTGTTCAAATATTTAGACTGACAGAATTGGAAGATTTACACCAGCCCTTCTGTTATAGATGAGGAAACTGACGCCCAGAGGGATGGCATTTTTTTGCCCACATACTGAGTCAGTGGCAGAGTAAGGACTAGAATTCAGGTCTCCTGGTCCATTTTCTGTTTACCAATGAGCTGGAGGTCTAACGAGCCAGAGTTTGAAGTCCTCTGCACTCAACCCCTTGCAGAGTAACTTCCAGCTTGCCATTTAACCTCAATGAACCTTTGCAAAAGCAAGGTCGTAATACTCACCTTGAGATGTGGGGACGAAAGCACCAGCAAAGAGCAAATTACTATTATTATTATCACCTTGTGACTACATGCTCCAGCATCTGCAGCAAAATTACACAGCCAACCCACTCATTTCTGCTTCTAAACAACACTGGATGGGAAATTTCATGCTAATTTAACATTAATGAATGTTCATTTATTTATAAGCTAAGGCCATATAGGAACCATAGGTTACTAGCAATTAGACACAGTGCCCATTCCATACTCCCACCCATTCCAACCACTGTGGGAGCTTAGCCGGATAGTAGTTATGGGAAAAGAAGACCCCAACCCTTAAAATGGACCCGCCCTTAGGATGTTCTGAATGCTCCTGAGGAACACACTCGGTGCTCCAGACCCAGACCCCACTCACACGCTGCACGTTCATGCAGTTTCCAATGCACATAATCAACCCAAGCACAGCTGCAGGTTCCTGGGAAATGCTGACAAGACATCTGGTAGTTAAAGGAGAGAGGGCTGCGGCAGGGCATGTGGGCGAGAAAGGAGGAAAAGATACAGAAATCTATAAAGCATGCGACCGGGAAGAACGGCATCCAAGACTCCTGGCCCTTCTGAGTTCCACCATGTCAGTCATTCCATTATCTGTAATGCGCTCCAGGAAGCAGAAAACCAAAATGCTGTCTCTTGCCATGTGGAAAACACAGATTTTGTTTCTTTTCCTCACCCTCCACTCAGGTCTGCCCCTACAGTGAGACCACCTTCCCTCATCACCAGCAGGAGGTGCCCACTTCTGGGGCAAGGACCCCAGCACCCTTTAGGATCCTGGGTTTGTAGAGCAGCATTGAAATAGGTACCATGGAGGGAAATAAGACGTCGAGATTTTTCCCCAGGTGGTCTGCATTTTTTTTATGGGAATTGGTTCACCAACCACAGGGGCACCCTGGGAAGTGTGAGGGTACTGCCTATTCTGCAGAACAGCCCTGTTCAAAGCTCAGTGCTGCAGGTGGCTTGTCCCCCACCCTCACCCAGTAGCCTCTGATGTGCTTCTCGGTAATGAGCCTCAACAGCGACCCAGCCACCTCTTGCATCTTCTATATGCACCATGCCCTGGGCCCTGTTTAGATGTATCAGCTCCTTTCTTCTCTCCTTTCCTTCCTTTTGCTGTGGTTCGATTTCTCACAATCGGCTCAAATAATTATTTTCCTCCAACGAGCTTCTCCAGTTTCTAGGACAGCAGACTCAATTGCTTATAGGATCTGCACAGCCTTGAAAGAAATTAAAATTGAGGGAGAGTCGGGGAGGACTCTGTGAGCTAAGCCAAGAGAAAATAACCATGTTTTCACAAAACAGAAGGAGAGATACATTCTTCGTTAAAGCTATAGAATGCCTGGACCAGGACCCAGCCAGGATCAGAGATGGGGAGAGGGCCCAGGGGAACCAGTCAGGTGAGGACGCAGCTCTTTCCCACATCTCGCCAAGGTTTATCCAGCAAAATCTGCAAGAATCTCTCCAGATACTCTGCAATTACGGAGTTACAGATTACCTGTCTTCATTTGGAATGTACTTTACACTTAGCAGGACCACGGGTAATTATAGGGCAACCTGAACCTAGCTGCAGAAGATGGAGATGATATTTTCTCGGTAACCACATCAGTGTGATTTTATAATTACTGAACTACGTGGATTTACTGTGAAATTGAATAGTTAAAAGCAAAGAGTAATTGCCTGATATCTGTACTCTGTAATTTAGTATAATCTAATCATGGACAAAGTCCAAAAGAAACTATTCTGAAAGCATTACATTTTTCTTCACACACAATTCGTTATTGACATCAGGGGATGTGTTCTATGCCTCTTAAGGAACTCTTACCCACAGATATCAAAGTGTGAGAGGGCCAAAAGAGTGAGAGTTTTGGTTCATTCTCAGTTGATAATGAAAAGCAGGTGACAAAACTGCCCATTAAGTCTGTTCTAGCACTTCTCTATGACCCTCTTTACCTCTTCATTAACCTAGAGAGATGGAAAGTGTGACCCTCCTCTTCCATGGCACTGAAATGAGGCAACAAGATGTTAGGCAGTGCTGGAGCCATTCCAGCCAAAATCTATGCCCCGAATGACACCCGTATTGTCCCCGCTTTTCGACTACATTCTCCTGGTGGCTCCCAACAGTGTGGCACTATCCATGACGTGGTTTGAAGGAACCTCAGATTAGCTGAGAGGGACAAATGAGGCTGGCGATGAAGCGGATCAAGGACAAGTCCATGTTCTCTGAGTATTTTTAAGACCTGATAAATGCGTACAGGGCTCTGCAGGAAGAGGAGGAGAATGGAATCCACTAAAAGATTTATGGCTGTTATTATTATAAGGCTCTGCTGAGACAGACAGAGGTCAACAGGACGGCAGGCAACGTGACAGCCCTCTGAGAATCCAGAGTGAACTCTGAGCAGCCCCTAACCTCTACTGAATGTGTGGATGTGGTTACTAAGTAGATTTTGACACTGGAGTTTGTTTTTCCTCTTTTGCTTTTAATAAATCAGAAAGACCGACCACAGCCTGAGCTACTCACCTTTACAAAAAAAAGCACAACACAGTGATGAGAAAGGAGGGCACACAGGGCAGCTGTTGACTTTGCGATATTGCCCTTTTCTTTAAAATATGGGTTCCCATACTGGACAGGTCCAGCTGAAGAACACTGATGAAGACACAGAAAGGCAGATTCTGAGAAGGCCCACAAGGGCCTCATGGGCCCCATGGCGGAGGGTGGCAATGAAGCACTGAGGCTGATCCCTGATGGAGAAAACACAAGGGTTGGTGAAGGAAGTATGGGGACAGTTGTGTGGAGGAAAGTGAACAGCAACAAGCTGACTTCACTAAAGCGGGTGTGACGGCATTGGGGACCGAGACTATTGATGGAGGACCAGAGAGGTTAGAAATCCAGGGAGGGGGCAGGACTGGAGCAGGGAGTTCAGAAGGAAAATGGAAAAGCAGAGACCTGGGAGAATGATTGACTTGTGAGGTTTTATTTAATTGACTTTCTCAATCAGATTGTGAGATTTCTTCTTGGAGGGGGTGGGGAAGGGAAGCACTGATCAGCAAACATTCTCTAAGTGGCGACACACAAAACCAAAGACCTGCTGAACCCAGCAGACAATGTCAGGGACAGCCAGAAACCATCATGGAGGCAGAAGGGTGGACCATGGGGATGGGATGCGGGGCAAAAGGTCACTGCAAACATGATGGGTTATAGGCCAGAAGGAAGACAAAGGAAGGGGTGAGAGTGGGTTGTCATTTGGCCCTAGGTATGTGGAGCAGCAGCAGCATCCCCAAATACAAAGAAGGCTGACAAACTGACAAAGCCCACACTGGGGACCACCACTCAGGTGGCTCCAGTTCAGTACATATTTTTAAACCGCCCTGAGATCCATTGTGATGAAACAAACCGTAACTCTGCAAAACGCTGTGACTTTAACTTTGTTTAAGCATCAGTTTCAAGCCCTCTTAGAATACACAGGGCCAGTATTGATGCAGAAAGGCTCATTCTTTATATATTGAACTGCACAGCTGCAAGGAGTTGCACAAATGTTACCAACTCATTTGTCATGCAAACAGTGCTTCAGAAAGAAATAAAATACTATTATGTGGTATATGTGTTAGGCAATCACTATATCAAATTCATGGCATTCCGTGCAAACACAGTCAGAGAAAAGGAAAACAACACTTGGTGAGAGAAATCGCACCACATGGGAGCAGCTAAGTCGGGGAGATGGGGAGACTAACAATGGAAACCTGACCAAGCAGAGGCTGTAATTTTCCCAGCAATTGTGGTTAGTGTTGAATACCCCTGTGGAAGAATAAGTGGCAGGAATGCAAACCACTGGCAGAGGGGCCTTGCTCACTGACTGGGACAGGGGACAAGGTGGGAGGTGGGTGATAGGACTGTACAGGAGGTGGGGAGGGGAGAACTGAATTGGAGGGGTAGAAACGGAACCCTGGAGACCCGTGATAAATGGGATAGGCAGTTGATGAGGGATGTGTAAGAAATACAAAGAGGAAGAGAGAGATGGAAGGAAGACCATATGAACCATAGCTCTATTTCCATTTGCCACTACTCCCCAGCTTCCTTTAGGGCTTTCTCACTGAGAGCTGTCAAGTAATCAAACACCGTGCCCTGTGGGAGGTTCTACACAGCAATGCTGCTGCAGAGATATGGGTTAAGTATAAACACTTAGGAGTACGTATCAAGCACTGTCCTAAGCACTTTATACAAATAACCTATTCTAATCCTCCCAAAAGTCTATGAGGTTTACTAACCAACAGGCTAGCAATGTTAATTGGATATGATCACACATCTAAGAGTGGTGGAGTTGGGATTCGAGAATCCTCAACCATCATCTACCCAGCTCTCATGAAAATCCCACCATCCAGCCACACACAGCCTCCTCCCAGAAGTCTGAACTGCCCACTCGGAGCTCAAAGGCATTTGGCTTTTCTGCCCTCTCTGAGGATGCAATGAGGTGTTCTGTCTAGCAAGAGCTCCCTGCAGGCCTGCGTTTGGCGGGGATAGGGCCTGCACTCCCTTGGTGCTTAATGTCCACGAGTGAACGCTGGAAAACAAGCCTGCCATCCAAGACCTGAAATCAGGTGAGCTCTCTGAGCATGCCTGGGGTCTACTCCACGCCCCAAACGAAGCCCTTTCTCGAGCGCGGAAAGGATCAACATCGGTCCTCAAGTAGAGAGGCAAAGAATCCGTAACCCCACTCTGGCAATAGGTCGCCTTTCACCCTTAAGCAATTCATCCATTAAGTCAATATGACCTTATTTGGTGCCTATCACGTGTCACAGACTGCGCAAGAGGCGGAGGAATTAGAAATAAACACTGCTTAGTCTTACGGGAAAGGAGAAAGAACTGGGCAAGGAGAAGAAAAGGAAAAGGAAGAAAACAACAACCCCCCACCCTCCGACCTCCCCAACATGGCGGCCGTAATAGCCGAGCCTGACCTCCTCATCATGGCGGCCCATCGGCTGGACTCAGACCTTCTCAACATGGCGACCACGGATGACCTCCCAATCATGGGGTAGGGCCCCGCCCGCTTCGCCCGGCTGCTGGCGAGAGCAGTTCCGGGTACGGTGCATGCCGGGGGTGAGCAGGGGGCGGTGTCCTGGCCATGGCCGGCCTGTCGGACCTGGAGCTGCGGCGGGAGCTGCAGGCCCTGGGCTTCCAACCAGGACCTATCACTGATACCACCCGGGACGTCTACCGTAACAAGCTGCGCCGCCTGCGGGGCGAAGTCCGACTGCGAGAGGAGGCCCGGCCGCGGGGCGAGGAGCGGTTGCGAGAGGAGGCCCGGCTGCGCGAGGAGGCCCCGCTGCGCTCCCGGCCCGCCGCAGCTTCTGTGCGGGCAGAGCCCTGGCTCTCCCCGCCGGCCTCGAGCTCGGCCTACGCGACCCCAGGGGCTTACGGCGATCTTGGGGCATCCGCGGCTTCCTGGTCTGGGAGCCGCGGCCTCGCCTACCCCGTCCGCCCTGCGCCGCTCAGGCGCCGTGCCTCGGTCCGGGGCAGCTCCGAGGAAGACGAGGACGCTCGGCCACTTAACAGAGCCGCGCCGGGTCTCGGGGCCCGTCGCTGGTGGGCCGCGTCCTCGGCGCGGCCGTCCACCGCTCTCGGCCCCGACCCGCGCCCGGGCCTGCGGGTGACGCGAGCTGGCGCAGCGGGCTCAGCGCGGGCCCGGCCCGAGGTGGGGCGGCGGCTGGAGCGCTGCCTGTCTCGGCTTCTGCTCTGGGCCAGCCTGGGGCTGCTGTTCGTCTTCCTGGGCATCCTCTGGGTGAAGATGGGCAAGCCCTCAGCGCCACAGGAGGCGGAGGACAACAGTACGTCCCGGGCCGGCGCAGGGGAGGGCCCTGGGCGCGCGTGTCCACCAGAACGACCACCTGTTCCTCTTAGTGCCCGGCTGCACATTCCTGTACTTTGGTCAGGTGCCTCTTGCGGTCTTCTTATCTGCAGACCTTGACTTTCCTTCCTCCAGCTGTGGGAAAGTGGGCCAGGATTACTGCATCTTCAATAATTTCTGTCTTCACTTTCTCCTATTCTTATTTTCTGCCCTAGCCTTCCCTACTAATCTCCCCCTCAACAATGTGCTGGAAGCAGTCTTCATTTGTTGTTACTTTTACCCTAAACTCTGGTTTTCCCTCTCTAGAAAAAGTCACACCCTCCTCTAACACAGTGTCCCCAACCTTTTTGGCACCAGGGACAGGTGCTCCTATGAGAATCATGCCTGATGATCTGAGGTGGAACTGAGGCGGTGATGCTAGGTGATGCTAGCACTGGGGAGCCGCTGGAAATATAAATGAAGCTTCTCTGGCTCTCCTGCCACTCACTTCCTGCTGTGTGGCCTGGTTCCTGATAGGCCATGGGACCAGTGCTAGCCTGTGGTCCAGGGTTTGGGAACCCCCTGCTCTAACAGACAAATCCACTCCCATTCCCTTTTATTTCTTTCTTCCCTTTTGATTTCTTGCTCAATAACACAGTGCCCATTTGAAGGCACTCCAGGTTTCACTGCACACAGATGAGATCTGGCTGAGGTCCTAGCTTTGCAGTACCAAAAAGGCCATGTGCTCCACTTCTTTGGACCACAGTGCCCTCATTTGTCAATGGGAGATTTTACTAGCCCTGCTTATGAGATATGTATGGAGGAAGCCGTTAAAGGATTTAAAGTGATATGATATAAAAGAAGACATTTATCATTGCTTGCAGCACCCTCATGGAGTGTGTTAAGAGGGTCCTGTGATTCAAGGACACTCCCAGCCATGCCAATAAGAGGTCTGCAGGATACTCATGTTTCCTGAATAGTTGAGGATTTGTGTTTCGTAAAAGGCGAATTCGCCTCTCAGATAATCCTGAGCTCTCATCTAACAGGAAACAACGTAGAGATCATGTCTTTATAAATTTAAGTATAAAGTGACATGGTAATTCCCCAACTTTAATATTCTTTGTAAAGCATGGATGTGATTAATACTGTTCCTAGACTTGAGCCAAGGCCATATCTTTCAACACCTAGCAAGAACAGCCAAAATGCAGGGGAAAGCTAAATTATGTCTTAGCTGTTGCAGCAGATGGATGTTTGGGTGTGTGAACAAGTCCGTGGGCACAGGGATCCCAAACTCGTGCACACACTCAATTTCTTGACTTCCGAGCAGTTTAACCACCCGCTAGAGAAATTAAACAGACCTGGGGGTGTCATGGTACTGTACTGGTACTGTAACTACGCTGGTAATGTCAAACAGTATACTGTCAAACTGCTGAGATTCTCAAAGACAGTAGCTCTTGGAGATATAATGGGATTTACCTCCCATGATGATATTAATCCCTGTTTAATATAATCCCTGTTAAATTGTTTATAATTTATAAAATTGTCATGCATGTGGCCTTGTTTGAAGCTAACTGCCTGAGTTAAGGAGAAAAGGCTTCATTGATCTTGTTTTACAGATGAGAAATAGGTTCAGAGTGGTTGAATTGCCCAGATCCCATGGCTAATCATTTTCAGCTGGGATTAGGACCCAGCTGTCCTAACTCCTAATCCAGGGCTGAGAAGCCCTTACATTTTACTGTCTGTATTTTAACAGGGCCTCATTTAGATGACACCTTTCTAATCCCCACCCTTGTGTTAGTAATGTTTCACTTCCCCTGAATTTTGAGAGTGGTCCCTTTTTGTACTCTTTCCTCAACCCACACTTTTAATTTCCTGTGTTTCTTTTCTTGGTCTCAGTGAAATTATTGCCAGTGGACTGTGAGAGAAAAACAGATGAGGTGAGTTTGAGTTTCTCTAGCTTTTATTCCTCCCGAGGATGTTAGCCTCCATCAGGAGGTAAACTTCCCCAGAAAAAGATCATAATAGGATCATTTTCAGGAGTGCTTCATGTAATGTACCAGAATCACATTGTGTTCTGTGATGTTTGTGTCAGACTCAATTGTGGCAGTGAAGGAGTACTTGAAACAGAGAATTGAACTCCCCAGATCCAACCCTAGGCTTGTTAAGGAAGCTCTCTCATCAATCGCAGAGTTGGGGACTTTGATCTTCTGCCTAAGTTGACCTAGGGGGATGCAGTAAGTTGTGGTTGAAGGACCTCTCAAGCTCCCTGGCTTTGAGAGGAAGGGCAGGCAGTTTTTAAGTGAGAGGAGGCCATGTTCTCAATCCACATTCTCCTCTCCAATAGTACATCTGTGGCTCTGAAAATTCTGTTCTGATTTGAAACATCATGGGGTGGGGGAGGTCGTTAAAGGTATCTGAAGTAGAATTGCCCTCTTAGACTATCAACCAGTTTTATGAAGCTTTAATGTTTCCTACAAATAATATTTGGGGAAGGTGAGCAGCCCTATCCACTTAGGAGTCATAAAAGGAGCATTAGTGAGGAGCTAGGATGCTGGTATAGGTGGTAGTCTGGGGAAGATACAAGGCAATAAATTATCAGGTCATAAATCCTATCAGGAGGAGCCTGTGCTGCCAGAGGGCATGACTTAGTAGTCTAATTATTATCAGATGTGCAATGCCAGGCCTGCTGGGCCCTCAGTTCATATCTCTGGCAGCCGGAGGGGCTGGGAAAGAAATGACACCTGGTCATCTCCATGCCCCTGCGTTGACTCTCTGACTCCCATTAATGAAGAGGTGTCATGGTGCAGGTACCCAGTTTTATTTATCTTTGGCTTCTGCTGTTTCATATTTGGGGATGTTTTATTACATTCATTTATTGCATTCATCCCCCAAATATCTTTGCTTTCCAATACTTTTGTAAAAGCAGATTTGTAGAAAGTTTCATCTGCCTTCCATCATTAAAACTGCAACTGATGATTAGAGGAAGTGGCCCAGAGACATAGGCGGCAGCCAGTGGAGGAACTAGAATTTCAAAAACTGAAAACAAAAACATAAAAAGAATAACTTTCTGTAAGACTTTTTCCAGTGATGATAGTTTTGTCTTTTAATTTGAAAAGGGCTCCCTGGTTTCTGTTTCTTGGTCCTTCACATCTCTAAATGTGTCATACCCATGACTGAATAACAGACTTGTTACCTGGTCCTCCTCTGAGCTGGATGTGCTTATGCCCCACTCAAGTGAGCCCAGACTGACACAATCCAGGGCCTTGCTAAAGACGTGCTTAATGAGCAGACTGGCTACTTGTAGCATCAGAGCATGGAAAAGCAGGGTCTGGGCCATCATTGTAGGCTCCATTGAGCTGAGATTTCATGGGGTACCCTTAGCCTCATGGGGGACGGACCAAGGAACAGGCAGGTTGGGAGGCACTTCTGGGCTTTGCCAAGGCCCTTGCTGAAAGTTTCATTCTTTGTGTGGCTCCAGCTCACCCAGAACCCAGCTGGGCATTTGAGTTTCTTTCCCTTCTCAGCTGACTCTGAGATTGTGTTTTTCTTTCTGCCTTTGTGCTGCTGAAAATGTAGGGGCAAGCTGGGAGTAGGAGTGTTGTTGTAATCAGGCTATCTTGTCTGGTACCTTCTGTCCTATTGTCGTTAGGTGGAATTGGCCCTGCTTTGCCTAAATGTTGAGTTTTGAACAATGTTAATTGTTACTGCTTTTTTTCTGATCGTGACAGTAATTAGTGTAGAAAATATGAAAAATGTGACAAAAATCACCCATGATTCTGCCCCCTAGAGATAATCATCATTAACGTTTTGGGAGCATTGCCTTGTCTCTGTATTTATAGAATTGGTATCTCCATATGTATTCAGTTACATTCAGTTACTTATTATCAACATTTCCCATACCATTAAACATTTTTTAAAAGTAGTTTGGGTACCTAACTCTACTAGTAGACACGTGAGTTGTTTCTGAACATTTATGGTCATGTGTATTAATCTTGGTTACACCATTTGGTACCTTGTAAAGGTTTTCAGATCTTTAGGCAAGATGAGGGACAAATTTTGACCTCTGAGAGTATTAGAAACCAAGTCCTTCACATTTCAAGTGCAGGCAGCAGATGAGCCCTGAGGAAAAAGGTGACTTTGGTTCCCTATGTAGTTGCAGAGCCAGGCCCAGAGGCCAGGCTCTTGGTTTCTGGTCCAGGGCTTCGCCCAGTGACACCTCAGAGGAGGCCGGATGTGTGGGGTGTGGACTTAAAGTTGACTGACCTAACTCCACCACTTAGAAGCTGTGGGATCCTTATGACTTACCTAAGGTCTCTAAACTTTGGGCTCCCCACCTAAGAAATTGGAGTACAGTAAGGACTATGTACTCACGTGTAAACCACTCAGACCAGCACCTGGCACTTTGTCCACTCTAAAGGAAGAAGAACCTTTTTTTAATGTTCCAAATCCAGTAAGTCTAGCAATATGGTGTCAATTCTGTTACAGGTTCTAAGGGACTAGATATGCATATATTTCTATTCCTATTTTCTCATCCAGATGACTCTTCTCCCCTACAATTTCAAGATTTCTAGAAATTTTACATTTTTAGGGATATCTAAAATCTAGTCTAAAATTAAGCATTTGCAGCAGACAATCCACAAAGCAGACAAATCCACAGGCAGATTGTGGACACTTGACTTTCCAAAAATGGGTGGAAATGGCCTGAGGTGGAGACCAGGTGCAGTAGTGCAGTGTTTTCTTTTCCCTCTGAGGAAGCGGGACTACTGCATTTCTCCACAACCACATCACCTCTGCTCCTCAGCCCCATTTAGTGGCCTTTATTCCAGCAGGAACCATGGGGCAGAGGCTGGGGAGCCTCTAGGAAGGCAGGCGCTTTGTTCCTGTGTCTGCTTACAGCTCTGCCTCTGCTTTTATGGAGTTCCTTTTCAGTCAGTGAACCCCATATTTATCGATCCTATCTTTGGGCCCACCATTTTGCAGAATTTCTTTCTTTTTTTTTTCTTCTAAGTGATAACAACTTAAGGTACTTGATAGTGTGGCTAACGAGGTAAAGCCAGGCAGATATACTCCCCTCTCACCCACCATCCTTGCTAACCACCTGTCCTGTGCCCTTTCAGTTCTGTCAGGCCAAGCAGAAGGCAGCCTTGCTGGAGCTGCTGCATGAACTGTACAACTTCCTGGCCATCCAAGCTGGTGAGTAGGTCTTGAGAGGCCCAAGATCCTTGTGAATGGGTTGTGGGCTGCTGCCGCGACCAGCCAGGCCAAGGGTGGCCAGCAGGCAGCTGAGACGCTCTGTTGTCATCTAGAAGACATACTCAGAATCTAAGTCTCCCCTTCCCCACTTCTTCACTCACACACATTTTTTTAAGCCTTGCATTTGGGCAAAACAAATTTGGTTCTCATATCACGTTTAAGGTTCCCAGCGGTCCTGGCACATGCACAGGCCTTTCAACAGATGTGCTCCCTCCTCCACATGCCCCCTACTTAATATTTTGAGGGTCCACATTGCACTGGAAAGTGCCAGGCCCCGAGCCTCAGAGTCAGGGTCCTTAAACCTGGAAGGCCTCCCTGCACCAGACAGTTGGCCAAGCCAGGTGGAGAGTCCTGTGCAGGTGGCAGGGGTCTGTATGGTAGGCTGAGCATATCCAGGCCCATTCAGCTCACCAAGGCCCTGGTATCACATCTGCAATTCTGATTCCCTTCCCCCCCCCATCTGGCGCTGCTGGGACCCTTGGCCAAGTCCTTGATATTCTCATGGCCTCGAGTTTCCTATTACTGAGTGATATTAGGTCTTTCTTTCTTTTCTTTTTTTTTTTTAACAAAATGAAAGTCTATTGCTGTACTCTAGAGGGAGGCATTCTCAGCACTCCTGGGAATGACCCTCTGAAAACTTACCCAGAATGCTTCCCTACTATTTTATTTGGTAAACACATTCTTTGAGGCCAGAGTTGTCACTTGCATTATTGTGTCCTCCCCCACACCTGGCCTCTAGGAGGTTCTCAAAATCACTTGCTGGTGACGTAGGTGAATGCCCAGAGCTTGTGCCTCGTGTTAAATATACTTGGCGCAAGAACCACATATAGCTGTTCAGTCTTATGGGATGTTCAGGAGGCATCTCTTACCTACGGCCAACTCTTGTCTAAGATTGTTGCTGGGAAGTCAGAGTTGGATGGACTTGTACTGGACCTTAAGTCCTCAGGGCTGATCTTGTGGGCCTCAGCTCTGTTACCTCCTCCCTCCTGACTGGTGGGAGACTGGAAACTGTCAAGGAGGCATCCACAAGCTTCTTGGCGGAATGCTAGGAGTTGGGGCTCCCAGATCATGGTCATCATGGACATTTCTCTTGGGCCCGGGTGCTTGGGATGTAAATTATGGCCTAAAAGGGTGTTCTAAACCTTTGTGACTCCAAGGACCAGCAGCATCAGTATCACCTAGGAGCTTATTGGAAATGCAGAATCTCAGGTCCCCTCCCAAACTTACTAAATCAAAGTCAGTATTTTAATAAGATCCCCCCAGGGGATAAAGTTGAGAAGCTCTGCTCCTAAACTGTGGATCCTAATAGAGATTTCTTCTCTATCCTGCCCCATACGTGGTCCTGGCTTATGCCATCAAGGAGCCTGGTTCCTGCTGTCCTCTGACAAGCCCCGAGGGTATGTGTCTAACTGAGACAGACTGCCAGGGAGTATGGGCTCTCAACTAGGCCATACTCCCTCCTACCTCCTATTTGAGATCAGCTATGGGCAGGGCAGTGTGCTAGCCTTTGTAGGATACAAGATGGCTCAGCCCAGGGTCCTGCCCAAAGGCTGCCTGTGGGCTAGTAGGAGAAACAGGCCATCTACCTCCTTGATATGCCATTGGATGAGAACTGAGAGGCGTGATGCCTTTTAGCTAGAGTAGTCATGGGGGAGGTGGCTTCTGTGCCAGTCCCTGAAGCCTAGGTAGGATTGGTTACATATGTGTGGGGAGAAGGTGGGACCGAAGAGGCCAGAAATTACAGGGTCAAGGATGGAAGCAGATGGCTTCATAGGGGAAGGATAAACAGAATGGAGTTTGGAAAGGTCAAGTGGGCTCCACTGTGGTTGGCCATGGATGCCAGAGCAACAGGGCACCACAACAGGGGAGTGGTGTGCCAAGAGCCAGGTGCTAGGAAGGCAAATGTGGCAGCAGCTTAAGTGGACTAGTGTCATTTAAGCAGAACCATTTTAAAGCTTTGATGACCTATAACATGTGGATGAGAAAGGGGAAAGAAGGAAACCAGTCAGAAGGCCATGGTGGTGGTCCACCAGGCCTAACCAGGTCAGGGTGGTCTGGGTGGAGGCAGGAGGATGGGAGAAGCCAACTTGGTCTCAGAGGATCTAGAGGGTCAAAATCAACTTTGAGGTAGGAGGAACAGGCTTCAGTTCATTCCTAAGATTTTTAATATTACCTTCAGCCACTCCCTGCCCAGCACACAGACACACAGAGACTGGCCATCTGATGACCCCAGACTGTGCCAAGTCAAGGGCAGTCAGACCATGTGTGAGGGTTAAGGATCTTTACGTGCTCTGTCTCTGGTCTCAAGGGGTCTAGCAGTGAAGCAGCTCATCGTGGGTGAACCACAGCAGGCGACCAAAAGCCAAGGGCTGTGGCAGGCCCCCAAGTTCAGAGCAATCTAGCTAAACAAGAGGCCCCAACAGGTTGGGGAATTTTCAGAGGAGGTGGCTTTTGGGCTGGACCCAGAAGGCTGCCAGGACTAGGAGGAGGCTCCCAGCTCCATCCTAGGTGGGAACTGGCCAACCAGCGTGCTCAGAAGGGAGATTTGGAGCACTGCTGAGGCCCTGCTTTCCACACAGACACCCGCTTCCTCCATAGGGCATTTTGGACATCCCTCCCAGAATTCCTCAAAACAGTGGGCCTGGTGTTCCAGGTCACCTGCCTGTACCATGCGTCAGAATCCCTGCAGTGCCTGTGGCCTCCCTGCCTTTCTTTTTCCCAGACTGTGCTTATTTATAGTGTCATTCCGGTACTTTCTAAAGCTATCTGTCTGATCCTTTTAGGGATCAATTGCAAACAGACCTTCGTATTGGGCAGCTTTTTAGTCATTTAATGCAAATCGCTGCACAGCTTTGCAGGTCAGGTTTTAATGATCTGGAATCGATCCAAGCTAAGTGGCTTTTGATCTTGCTGCAGAGTAAAGATGCCCCACAGAAGCCAGAGCGCCAGGCCACTTGCTCCCTATCAGAGCTGATGGCTTGATTCTTGCTGCATTTTTTTAGTCTGTTTCAGAGTAATTTTTTTCCTTCTTTGTGTTTGAATGTGTGTTTTTTCCCTCCTAGGTAATTTTGAATGTGGAAATCCAGAGAAGCTAAAAAGTAAATGCATTCCTGTAATGGAAGCCCAGGAATATATAGCAGTAAGTAGGCTGTAGTGTTCACACATCCCTGGGAGGTCCT
This sequence comes from Pteropus medius, assembly GCF_902729225.1. Classification (NCBI taxonomy): domain Eukaryota; kingdom Metazoa; phylum Chordata; class Mammalia; order Chiroptera; family Pteropodidae; genus Pteropus; species Pteropus medius. Next base: position 5,853,491 of record NW_024354886.1, read on the forward strand.
GGGGCTTTTGTATTGATCTTTCAAACCCTGCATTTTTTTCCCCCTTTTCATTTCATTTTGTGTTTGGTTTTTGGCTTTTTTGCTTTCTCCTATTTTTGTTTTTAAACAAAAATAGTTGAGTGCTAGGCTACCTTAAGAAGAAGCAGTGGGGGTGACTGGGCCCAAGGTGAGAGCTGTGAGCCAGAGCAGGCCTGCTGCATGGGTGCAGACAGCTCACTACTGACCAGCAGCTGGGCCGCTGCAGGCTGCCCCTTCTAAAATGGTCCCGTCACTTGCTCCTCCTTTGGTTTGCTTTTATTTCCTTCTCAGCAGATTAAAGGATACACATTTCACTTGTCTGTTCTCTCTCCTTATGAGTACTGTGTGGATTGTTTAGGGTCCACTGGATTTTCTGCATGGCCTTAGGATGATAGAATTTTGAGTGTTGAGAGCTGGCAGAAACCTTAGTCCAATTTTCATTTCACAGATGAGGAAACTGAGGCCTAGAGAGGGGCAAAGACTTGCTCAACGCCACACAGCTAAGACCGACTGGATGCCCGGCCCCCCCAACTCCCACACTTTTTAAAAATTTTATTCAAGATGAGCTGCCTCAATTACCTAATTCTTCAGTCCTTAAGAAAACTATTCTTTTGCCTGCCTCAGACCCGCACTGTTTTCCTGTGTGTGCTTCCGCATCACCTCCTCCAGTCAGAGCCTCTTTCTTGGCTCTCATCAGCCCCAGATTTCTTTCCTGCCAGTTTGTTGTACATTGAGCAGTACAGGGCTTTGGGGCGTGTGGAGGACACAGGAGAGGGCTTCCTTAATCCAGCAGCAGAATAACATTGCTCTAGCTGCTTTGTCCAGACGCAGAACTAATCTTTTCTCATCCCCTCCCACAGAATGTGACCGGCAGCTCCTTTGCCAAGTTTGAAGCCGCACTGACCTGGATACTGAGCAGTAACAAGGACGTGGGCATCTGGTCAGTGTGGGCGGGGCATCATGAGGTTGGCAGCACAGCCGTGGGTGTCTGCGGCCACTGTGCTCACCCATCAGTTGACTCCCTCACTCCAACAGAGGTGTCTCTGGTCTGAAGTTAGAGGGCGGATCTCCCAGCTGAGTAGTTGTGGGCTGGGCTTAAAGCTGGCTTTGGAAGGGAGAAGTGTTAGGAGCAGTTTCAAGATGAGACACAAAATCCAGATGTTAGGATATTAGCCTTGTTCCAGCTAAACCTGCGTCAAGTAACTCAGTCTGTGCCTTTTTAAAATGCACCAGCTCTGCGTGGTTTTCTGGAGAAGGCATTTTTCTACACACCCTTTCCTCGGGTGCTAGTTTTCATTTGTAGATGAAATGATTCTGTATGTTGGTTTCACTCAGTATGGAAATTGCGAAAGGAAATACTGGATTTTATTCTGACTGAGCAGTTCCGCCTCATTTCTGTCTCTGGTGAGCACTGTTAGCAGAGATAGCAAGCCCTTTCGCCTTCCTGAAAAGCCCCATCTGGCTGCTCAGCCCTTGGTGTGGGAGTGGGGAGAACCAGCTGATGGCCAGACACCAAAAATTTCCCTACTGGAAAAGCATTCACCTTGTCACCCAGCTCCCATTTCTCAGGGTTTGTCAGGGTCTCTGTTCAGGTTACAGCTCCTGATATTAAAACATGCTCTAGGGTTTTGTTCTCTTCCTCTCTAATCCACCCAGATTACTAATTCCATCAGCAGTGCATCCAGCAAAAGCCCCTAGGGCAGCTCAGCCTAAAGCTTGATAACTGGATGCATGGCACAATTAAAATTCATTGGCTTAAAAAAATAATAAAGCTTCCCTGAGTGGCTGAGCAATTTTCCTGTGTTAGAAAAGGCGGAGGAGACTACACAGCTGCTAGCACACGAGAATGATGACACTTGCCTTTTCACACTGGGGAGAGCAGCCTGGAGGGTGGCTGAGCCCAGCTCAGACGACCAGTGTTAAAAGTGGATTGTGAGAAATCGCGACACTTGCAGGTACCAGCCATTCCAGTGTGCAGTCCAGAGCATGAGCTTGTCCCCTAACTGGAAGAAGTTGATGTCGGCATCCCCATGGGTCCTGACGCCTCATTGCTGGGGGCCAAGGTGGAGGTGCTGTGGCTGGTTCCTGGCCTCAGAGAGCCCAGCAGTTTTTATGCTGAGCCTCGCAGCGCCCCACGTTCTCTATACTCAAATAGCTATGTGCCTCCTTGTCACAAAAGAAAAGCACACTCTTCCAGATTCTGTCTTTCATTTCTTAACCATGCAGTGCAAAACCAGCGATTCAGTAAACATTTTCATTTCTCTATGCTGGGAGGTGGGAATCCAATTTACAGTTTAATCTTCTGCACGCTGAGAGGGGCTGTCAAAGACCCAACAAGGGGGATGTCACTTTAGCAGTAGGGGTTCAAGCCTGCTGCCTCTTTAAAGCTTTATTCTTTCTAAGTAGCCAACATGGGAAAATTCTGGAAAGAGTATAACCAGGATACTAAGTCTATTTTGTAAGCACGTAGAAGCCTTGAAGCCCATTTTCCTCCTTCTGCTTAAAGTGGAGTTTAGACCGCAGCTCCTCAGTGCTTTTGGACATGTTTACAACCCTGTGTCCTGTTTCAGGTTGAAAGGGGAAGACCCATCTGAATTAGTGACGACCGTGGACAAGGTGGTCTGCTTGGAATCTGCCCGCCCCCGAATGGGTGTGAGCTGCCGGCTGAGCCGTGCCCTGCTCACAGCCGTCACCCATGTGCTCATCTTCTTCTGGTGTAAGTCCTCTTACCTCTATTCACCATCGGGACTGCTTGCACATAGCACCTCCTGGAAGCCCAGCTCATAACACTCCTAGGCATGAGTGATGCGTTACAGAAACCCAGCTCTTGAGAGTTCATTTCTATCTAGTGAACCTGAGTTCTGTCATAAAACAGAGGACATGAACAAGTCAGCCTCTGCTCTGAATCGTCTTTACCTATGGAGATTGGTGGCAGGAGCATGAGGATGACTAGAAAATGTCCTTGACTCAGCGTCGGGGACTGTCCTCATTTCTAAGAGGAAGCCTAGCCCAGGCTGGAGGTGGGCATTGCCACTTCCAGGACTCCAGAGTGCAGACCGCTTCGATGGGGAGATACAGCAGGAGCGTGGCTTAATTTTACTCCCTGAACGATGTAAATATCTCCTGGAGAGCTACGGATACCTGATAAAAGCAGGAAGGACCCAGAGTGCTGAACTGAAAAGCAGAGCATAGGCCTTGTCTCCCAACAGCAGAGCTGCCTTTGAGCAGAGACCTCGGGGTGTCTCTTAAGGCAAAGGGCCACGTCACAGAACCTGCTGGCTCTGCCAAGATAGTCGATTTACAAATCACAGGCATCTGGGTGTGCACACAGTTCCCTCACCCACACCATCAGGCACAGACATCGTTATTGGCAGCAGCATCTCAGAATACAAAGGGCCCAGCATGTATATATATATGAGACCCTGCGTTCTCGTTCACAAGGGAGGAAATGAAAGCCCCAGAATGAGGTTGGGAGAAGCCGAGTTCTGGACAGCTGGAGTTGCCTCTGTGGTGACAGCTGGCTAGGAGGAAGGTGATCACTTAATAGCCTGTCCTCCCTTTGCATTTCTTTGTTTCCTGCATGCTAGCCGTGGGCCGGATGCATAGTAGATATTTAGAACACAGTGGCAGCTTACCCACAGCCTCCAGCACAGCGACTTGCCCATAGTGAGACCCAGTGAGTGGCTGAACAGCCAGAAGTGATGTGAGTAATTAATGATGCTTTGTTCCTGCACAGGCTTGGCCTTTTTGTGGGGACTACTGATCCTCCTGAAGTATCGGTGGCGCAAGTTGGAAGAGGAGGAGCAGGCCATGTATGAGATGGTGAAGAAGATCATAGGTGTGTGGCCCCTGGGAAAAGGGCTGCTGACCGCTGTCACAAGGTCCTCGCCCTAAACAGTATCCTCTGTCCTGCAGATGTTGTCCAGGACCATTATGTGGACTGGGAGCAGGACATGGAGCGTTACCCATACGTGGGCATCCTGCATGTGCGTGATACCCTGATCCCTCCACAGAGCCGGTGAGTCCTGAGTCTGACCCCACCAAGTGCCACAGAAGGAGGCTCATAGCCTCGAATCAGGCAACCCCCCAGGATCATAGGTGGGGGCGCTGTCCATACCTCCTGCCCCTCCTCCAGCATTCGGCTCTTTGTGGCAGAATGCGGACAGGTATAGAAGCAGGTCCCACTCCTCTGTAGACATGGCAGCACCATCAGCATTGATACTGATTGGGGTGCTTTGGGTAGCAAATATTAGAACCACTCCCCTCCCGCAGTGGCTTAAGCAGGAAAGGGCCTGATGGGTTTCTATGAGCGGAAGTCGAGTCATGTAGGCTCCAGACAAAGGACAGTCAGGTCTCCGGCTCCATTTCTCTGTGATTCTCATGGTCCTACCCTCCTTGGATGTTCTTAGCTGGCTGGTCACAAGATGGTGGCCAGCAGCATCTGCCTTGTCACAGCCAGCAGGAGGGGGAAGTGGGCAAGAGAAAACCTCAGAAGCCACCAGTGACACACTTCTTGAGGCTCTGCTGGCTAGAATTGGTTACTCACCTTCTTGAATCAGTCACTGGCAAAGAAGAAATTGATTTTCAAATATTTTTAATTATGACCCACAGTCAGAAACACACGTTACCTAAAATATCATGGTCCAGTTCACACACACACACGCACACATGTGCATACATGTAAGTTGAAAGCAAAGTTTCACAGCAGCCAAGAGTCAGCGTCCAGGGTGCACAGCTTCATGGGAAGGGATGGCAGGCCTAGCATGTTCAACTGCAGGGCCACCTTCAACATGGGCTGCAGATGCTGGATAGATCCCTGAAAGAACCAGGGGTGGGTAGAGTTGGGGACCCAAGTCCCAGGAGGCAGTCCACAGGGCCTACCACAGTGCTTGCGGGCCCCTCACAGCAGATTTCACTGCAGTCTGTGGCCGTTTGCCATCATCTCTCAGATGGTCAAGCAGTCAAACTTGCCGAGTGTTCACTATCACCTGGGCACTGGTCTGAGCCCTCCACAGATGCAGACTCACTTAACCTTCACCATGGCCCCATTTTACAGATGAGGAAATGAGGCACAGGAGGTTAAGAGACTTGCTCAGAGCCCCACAGTTGGCGTTTCTGTGCTCCCTGCCAGGCTCTATGGTCCAGGTCGCCCCTTTCTGTGCAACCCAAGAGAAATTAAAAGAGTAGAAAGAATATTTAAGGACCCTTTTAAATGTGAAGATGCTTAATAACTGTCATGCCCACCCCACTCCCTGGGAAGGTACAGGCAGGAAGCTTAGAGCAGACTGACTGAGTTGTGGTGATTGGGCCTGCTGTTGATCCCCAGTGTAAGGCAGCCACTTGGCCCTCCAGCTTCCCCACTGAGAGGCCACTTGTTGTATTCAGACTCCCACCTAATTCTTGCTAGGAGTCATCATGGGACCGTTAACGACCTCTCTGAGCCAGTTTCCTCATCCATAAAACAGATAATATTACCACCTTGCCAGAGGGCCGTGGTGAAAAGAGACTGTCATTCACTTATTCACTCAACAAGCGTTTGTTGCCTACCTGCTATATGCCACGCTATCCTGGGTCATGCGGAGATAGTGGGGAGTGAAAGAAGCAAATTCCCCGCCTGCTGGAGCATTATTTCTAAAGAGGAAGATACAGGAAAAGATAAATAAGGAAAATGTATACTATTAAGTAGTGACAAGTTTTAAGGAAAAGGGAAGAAGGGTGTCAGGGAGATGGCCTCACAGCTCACTAAGTCGTTGCCTAGCACTTGATCACTCATCAGAGGGCAGCTGTTATTGCTTGGGCTTTAACTATATGCAACACATTCACTTAAATGAGAAGGCATTGCAGCTTGTCACAGGGCTGAACCACCGCTCCTTGGCTCCTTTGCATCAGCAGAGACTGCAGGCAGCCACCCCACGGGGTCTAAGTGACCTCAGGAGGCCCATGCCCTGCCACTCTCAGACTCTTGATTCATCTCCAAGCTGCCCCGTCAGTGCAGCCGAGCTCTGGACTCATAAGGACTCATGAGCTCCTGCCAGCCCTGCATCGGCACACTCAGATGCGCCCTGTGGATAAAGGCCTGCTTCTGAGAGACAGAGGGATGTGAAGAGCTTGTGTAGTAAGGAAAGGAAGCTGAGGAGAACAGCTGCTTGGCCACTTGTTCATTACCTATTTATAGGCAGCCTGAGAAGGATGGCCCCCACACAGCGCCACTTCCTCTGCCTCAGGGCCTAGCCTGAGGGGCTCAGTCTCCAGGCATGTGCGGCTTCAGTCTAGCCAAGTAGGAGCTGTGAAACAGCTATGGGATTTGGTTAGTGGCAGGACCCAGCCCCCAGAGAAGCAAGCCTCAATACCCCCTCTGCCTCCTGACTCAGGCCACCTCAGGAGCTTTTCTCCCTTTGCCCTCCCCCAGGTTGAGCCTTCCTGCTCCCAGTCATACACACGTTCACTCTGTGGGTTCATGGAGGTGTGGGTTCATGGAGTGCTGGTCTGCAGTGCTGACAAAACACAGGGGCTCATCAAAGGGTAGCCATCCAAGAAACCCTCCCTGACTGCCCTGGAGTCTTCCCATCTACTCTGGAGGGGAAGAGGAAATAAAAGGCTCTCTGAGGGGATGTAGGGCCATGATGATCCAGCAGAGCAGGGAGGCCTCATCCACTGTCCTGAGGCCCAAGGCCAGTGAGCTGGTAAGGGGCCTTACCTGGTAGCTCTAGTTCCAGGAGCGGCTCCAGTTTCTTAGCCTGCCCAGTTAGAAGCTTAGCTCATCCTCATCCCCTGAAGTGCTGTGGCATTTGGACTCAACAGCCCAGCAAACACTCTTTAATTAGCCCACATGAGGCATTAAGATGCAGGCAGCACTGGTTGAGGGCCGCCTGACCAGGCTGCTGCAGCAACAGGCCCGGTGAGCACAGCCCCTTCCCACTTGGACACCAGGGCTGCTCTGGCGACTTCTGGCGCCTTTCAGCTTGCTTTAATTGAATGCTTTTATAGCAGAAAATACTGAGGAATCATTCCTCCAGGGCCCAAGAAATGTCTCCCCTCTGCAGGAGTCCTGTCAGTACGTTGTGGCTGTTACTCTCATAAATAATTCTACGTGGGATCTTGGAGCTTTGTCCCGCTTCATACAGAGGGCATCCACAGACCAGCTGGCCTCCCTTGACAGTGTGTCCACTGAGCCTGGCTCCTCTCTTTGCAGGAGGCGCATGAAGCGGGTCTGGGACCGGGCCGTGGAGTTTCTGGCCTCTAACGAATCCCGGATCCAGACAGAGTCCCACCGCGTGGCTGGAGAAGATATGCTGGTGTGGAGATGGACTAAGCCCTCTTCCTTCTCTGACTCTGAGCGATAAACCCGGTTGGGGCCTGTTCCCAGTCACCCTGTCCCAGCCAGTCCCCTCAGGGGTTCGAGAGGGCCACCAGACCTGCCGGTGCTGAATTCACACTTGCCTTGACTTTCACCTCCTCCTAACCCTGGTTCCAAAGGTCTCTAAGACTCTTGAGAGATTAGCTCAGTAGGAAAGTGAGCTTTCTTGAAGGGCGGAGGAGAGAAGCCAGAGAAGCCAGGTGGGTAGCTTGTCTTCTGTATTGGTCCAACCCCCTCTGCCCTGTTTTGCTGGCAGAAAGGGGAAGAAGAGTTTGTTTTTCACGAATAGAAAAGATTAAAGAGCAGCAGCTGTGAAATCCTGCAGAGCAAGTGTGAGGTTGGTTGGGCTGGAGCTCTTCCACTGCCAGCAAGGAATGCTCAGCAGGGAGGTAGCATCTGCCTGTGGGAGGTGGGTCAGTATGGAGGGCTGGGGCAGCAGGGGTTGGGGAGCAGCTTGTCCATGTGCCTTCAAGGGGATGTTACCTGGGAGCTCAAAGGTGAGGGGAGAAAGCCTGTCCTTCATCTGGATGAGGCCCCTTTTATCCTGAAGGGAGAAGGTGCTAGAAATTAGAACTATAGGAGAATTAACTAGAAATGCCTGGCTCTGGCACTTAGGCCTTCATATCAGGAAATGCAAAGCTGCTGGTGTAGCCTCCTGGGAAGAACCTGGAGTAGTCACAGGTCCTGAGAGCAGAGAGGAGTGCTGAGGCTGCCACCAGCCACCATCTCCATCCACAGCCTCATTGAGGCAGCCTCCCAGGGGTGAACCTCTTCAGTGGTGCTTTTTGCAGAAGAGGTGGTTTTAGACCAGACCTGCGGCCAGGGCACTGCATCTTGCTGAGAGTGCCAGAGTGCCGATACCAGGACCTAGGGAGTCTCGCACTTCAAGTGTGGGACATTACCTCGTTTACAGCGACCACAGCTTTCTGCTCCTGGCTGTTTAACCAGAACTTCCTGCACCTGAGTTTCTGTGCGCAGATGAGGCGCGGTGGCTGCACTGCTGCCCCCTGCTGGCTTCTGGAGAGTGCCTGCTCTGCCTCAGACCTTCACAGCTCTGCCAGCTCCTCAGCTGGCCTGTGGGAATGCTTATTAAGTGCAGGAGCCTCTCCAACGGAGTCTCATCCCCATATAGTCTGTAGCAGGCAGGAGAGGGGGCAAACGGGAGATGCCACAGCTGCCTCCAAAAGGCATTAGCCACCCCTTTCTGGTCTTACTGGTATTTTTTTGTTTTCTTAATAAATTTCCCGTCTCCCTTATTTGAGCAATACTCTCTCATTTCCTCTGATGCTGGAATCTGAGCACCTGCCCCAGGACAAAGAAATGGTCTCGTAATCAGGCTCCAGCCGGAGAATAAGAAATGCAACAGGCTTCACTATCAGGGTTGAAACTTGGATAAATAAACGATTTATTAAAAATGGATGTGCTTCTCATCCGTGGCTCTTTCCCCCAAAGCCATATATAAGGAATGGCAATGTGCAGAGTTATTAGCACCGGCACCGGGAGAGGTCACCCGGAAGAGGCGGCTGGACAGGCTGAGCAGGGTCCCTGCGCCTTCCTGCATTTGGGCTCAGCCTCAGTGTTGGGGTCCTTGGGCAACCTGCATAACGTTGCAGAGCCTCAGTTTTCTAACACGGCGTGACAACCCTTCAGGGTGAACTTACAAGAGACCCGCCTGGTCCCAGTGGGTGGCAAGAAGTGGGGGTCAATAAAGCCACTTTTCTCAAGGCCCCAGTTCTATTTCCCCTCAAGGCCCCAGGTACCCCGTGAGACAGGAAAAAAGTAATGTGAGGTTGGATGCGGCTGCTCTGCAGCTAATGGTGTCCCCTGAGGTGGCAGGAGGTTGATGCAGGCAGCATTCCCTGCCCCTCACCACTGGAACACCAGTGCTGCCTGGGGGACCGCACCTGCAGGGGTGGGCCCAACTGCAGGGCAGAAGTAGTGTGCTTCAGGGGTCCTATTGATATCTCCATCAGCATCACCTCTACCCTGGGAGTGCAGCAGATGTGGGGTGAAAGCTGCAGGTGTTTGGGGTTGGTGCTGAGATCCAGAGGGACCTTTCTCAGCCTGGGAGCTGTGAGACCTCCCACTGCCTTGCTAACCACATCCACACTGGTCCCACTTGTGGGTAGTGACTGGCATGTGGGTATTCTGTCCTCCCATCAACTGGAAACTTGGTGGGTAAATTGATAATCAAAGGGCCCAGAAACAACAACCCAGAAAAAAAGAGCCTGTCTCCCTTTCCTGGTTTTCAGTGGAAGATTTTTCCTCCACCGCATTTTGTCTTAAGCTGGGAAGGGAGCTAATGCAGGGCTCTATTTCTGTGAAGCTGTTTGGAGAGCAGGAGCGAGATCAAAATAAACGGAATAACAAAAGGCTCCTGCCAGCCCGGCCCTTCCTTTATGGTACACAGAGTGTTGGCCACAAAGGCCCCGAGGTGCGTCCTCAGTGCTGCAGACGGCTCAGATCCAGCTCTGCAGCCTGTCTGGGCTTTGAAGGGCCATGTCTCCCTTTTAAGTAGCTCTTATTTCACAAGGGACAGGGCTCGTGGTGGGATCTGCCTGAGGCAGAGTCCTAGGGCATCTTTGGATTAGAGCCCTTGAGAAGATTCCTTTCCTCCGCCCAGTCCCTTCTGAGTGCTCCCCAGGTCATAGACCTGTTTTTCCTCAGTGACAAACAGCTTCTAGTCTTGGTGGGCACCCATGAGGAAGCTTGGGGGTGAGGGAGGAAGAGGCTCTACCCACAATTCTCAGCCATGGATGTCTACCCAGGAGCTCCAGGCCACCTTCCAGAGTCTCTGCTCAGGAAAAAGGTAAACACAGCCATTCGTCACTGACTTATCATAAGAACTGCTGTAGCAGCTGTTACCCCTTAATTAATACGCCATTGACTTTGAGCCTAAAAAAAAAAAATCTCTTCATTGAGGCGTGTGTGGACTCACATTCATTATCCTGTCAGCCCCTTCCCCAAAGGGAAGGAGTAGGGAGCAGATTATGCTGTAAGTTTACCCGACTCTTCTAAAACAGACCAGCTTCTCCACCCTGTCCCCAGAGAGAGCTCTTGAGTCAGAGAGAATCTGGCCAAAGGGTCCCACAATGCACCAGGGAAAAGAGAGGCAGAGGGGATTGGCGGGGGGGCACATGCTGCCTGGTACTGCCATGTTTCCCCAGGGTCGGGGTGGGGGAAGGAGGATGGTGGCATTGCGCTGGAATAATGTGGAGTTGGGGACTCAGCATCCTCAGGACTGGCTCTGCCCTTAATTGGCTGGGACCTCAGGCTAATCACTTTATCCTTACAGCAAGGGAAATTATAAAGACAGAAATGATAAAATTAGCCAACACAAGATAGCATTACAGCATGCCCATAGTGAGATATAGCCTACTGAATTCTTACAGCCACCCCATGGGGTAGATGTGTTGTTGTCCCCTTTATAGAGGGGGAAACTGAGCAACAGGGAGGTCAGGTAGGTGGTGGAGCCAGGGTTTGAACCCAGACAGCTAAGCTCCAGAGCCTGTGTTCTCAGCCCTGCTCTCTTACCTTCTCCAAAGAAAGAAAGAAAGGGAAGCCACTCTCAGGTTTGTTGTGCTGCTGTGGTTTTGCTGGAATGGAATAAAACCACCTTGGTCTTGAGGAAGAGCCAGGACTTCATAGGTTCTGGGAGGCTCCTCTCACCTGTCTCCACCAACTCTGCTCAAGCCATATCTTGCTATCGTTGCCCTCACCAGGCCCGCGCCTGCCTCCGAGCCTCTGCACTTGCTATTCCATCCACAGTGCTGTTCCCCCATCTCCCTGCTCTTCTCGGACCATATCCCCTCTTGGAGCTGGAGCTGCACCTGACCCCTCACAGCCTCTAGGGCCCAGCCCTCCTTTATTTCTCTCCTAACACCAGATGTGCTACATATTTCACTTACTTACTTGTACCTCCCCACTGCAGGGTACCAGCTTGCTACCCGTCTCCTGAAGGGTCCATACGCCCTCCCCAGAGAAACACTGGCCATAAGGGGAATTGGGCTGGACTGTCTGAGATAGGGCGGAGCTCTCAGGCAAAGAAACAGGGAGGGACCAGCCTTCCCAGACCAGAGGGTATGTGTTTGCTGGGTTTCCTCACTTGAGACACTGGAAGACCCGCCAGACCACAGTAGGAGCCGTGGTGAAGATGGTCTGGAAGCCAGGCCTCCTCCCCTCTGCCAGACACCAATCTAGATAAGCCCCAGGCTTTGTGTAAGTCACTGGTCAGGGGCAGGGGCCTTCGTCTGAAATGCGACTTCTCTGCAGCCCTGGTGAAGTGAGTGAAGGCTCAGAGCAGAGTTCACATGATATCTAAAGAAAGGGACAGGGTATGGGCCACTCCATGGCCAAGACCCCTGTGAAGTCAAGGGTGATCCTCTCGACCTCGTGGGGATGTGGTGAGCCCAGTAAATCCCGGAAGGGCTGCCGTCCTCGGGGCCAGCACTGAGGTGCCCGGCCAGGCAGATGAGGAAGAAGAGTCTGGAGCAGGGTCTTGGGAGCGGAAAAGAACTGAAGAGGCTCTGAGAAGAAAGGGTAGAGAGGTATGACTGCAGATTACAGCCCAATTTCTAAGCTGCTTCTGTTTAGTGAGGAGATGGGAAAGTACAGTAATTTTCTTCAATGAAATAGGCAACAGAATTCCCTTTGCCTCATTCCCCTTGCAATTAAGCCCTTCTCTGCAAATGAAGTGATTTGGTTTTCATAGGGACTAATTTAAGCACACTGGAAGGGCCGCTGAACTTTTTGATTGTAAACACCAGCACGTGCAACACAAAATCCCACGCAGCAATGCCAGGCTAGGGAGGTGGGCCTGCTGTGGAGCGGTGCTTCGATGGGTGAGATTGGAAGAGTCCCAGGTTGGGAATCCGGCTCTGCCTCTCATTCCAGGTGTGGACTCCTCTTTGGTTGACTCTCTTGCCCTCTCCAGACTCCCACATCCCAAGTGTGGAGTCTGGCTCCCTAGGAGGAAGTTTCAGAAGGCTCTGGCACATTTGGTGATGGCCATGAGTTAAAGATGCCACGCTTCCGCCCCTCCTTTCATTAAAAGGTGCAGTCTATTTCCTCTCCTTTGAAGCTAGGGTTAAAGATGCCACGCTTCTGCCCCTCCTTTCATTAAAAGGTGCAGTCTATTTCCTCTCCTTTGACCCTGTGACTATTGTAACCAATAAAATGTGGCCAGAGGGATACTGGCGATTTCCAGTCCAGGGTCCTGGAGGCCTTGTCACTTCTGCTTTCACCCTTTTGGGCCTGGAGCCACCAGGTAAAGAGGAAACAGTTGCCCTGCTGGAGAGACCTTGTGGGGAGACAGAGGCCCACCAGCCCCCAGCTGTTCCAGCATCCTCACTGGCACACCAGAGGTGTGAGTGAAGCCACTTGTACCGGCACCATGTGAACAGAGATAAGCTGTTCCTACCTAGCCCTGCTCAGACGGCAGAATCATGAGTAAATACACGGTTCTTGTCTTAAGCCACTAAGTCCATATTGTTATTATAACTTTTTAATTTGAAATAGTTTATGACTCACAAAAGATTCAAAAATAGTACAGAGATTTCTCGTGTACACTTCACCCAGCTCCTGCCAATGACAATATCCCACATAACCATGGAATATTGTCAAAGCCAGGAGATCGACCTTGATACGATATTAACTCAGGCACAGACCTTATTTAGGTTTTACCAATTTTACATGCACTTCATGATGTGTGTGTGCGTGTGCAACGCACATATGTGTAGTTCTATGAAATTTTATCACACAAAGCCACCAAGTTTCGGGGTGGTCTGTTACTCATAATAGATGACTGATGTAGGTATGGATGAGATCCCCAGGTGTGTGTATTACTCAGCATTCCGCAGTTGAAAGTGACAGAAATGCAGTTCAGACAAACTTCAGCACAAGGTGGACTGCATTGGTTCACATAAATCAATGAACTGAGAGACAGGAGCGGGCAGGCCCCAGAGCAGCCCATCTAGGGGCAGGGGAAGCACGAGGGCCTGGGTGCCAGCCACCAGTTCTCATAGGGCTCCTGCACCTGGCTGCCACTGTGCTGAGGACATCCAAAGGAAGAGAAAGAAGAGGAAGCAGGCCCACCTGCAATCCAGTCACGGGACAGAGTAGGTCAGTCAGAACTGAATCCAGGCCTCCCTTAGTCAGAGCACATCTGTACTGAAGATAGGAGGCGGGAGGAGCACCTCTCAAAGGAAGGGGTAGAGTGCTGAAATGGGAAGAAGAGAAAATATGTGTACCGTGGGTAAGTGAGAAACGAGGGCAAAGCCCTGAGCACACAGGCTCCAGGGCAGGAAGTGGAAGAACATTCTGCACTGGACTCAGAGACAAGCATCTGAGTGGGGTGCTGGGGACTCAGTGGACCGGAGGGACAGGGACAGCTTATATGCAGAGCAGTCACTGAGGCTACTTGCCCAAACTCCTGGTTAGATTTCCCCACTCCCTTTGAAACTGGGCATGGCCTTATAACTGGCCTTAGCCAATGAAATGTGAATGGAAGTGACAAATAGCACTTGGAGGCAGAAACGTGAAGAGCTAGTATGCCATCTGCCTCTTTTCCTCTGCCGTGGCGAGATGCTGCAGGTGGGGGCTGCTGCATCAGCCCAAGTCCCAGAGCGACAATGGCTGGGACCAGAATCCCTAGCTGACCCACAATGCAGTAGAGTGAGCAAGCAATCCACGTATATTGATATAAGCCACCAAGAATCTGGGGATGTTTGTTACGGGCATCAGCTGACTGACACAGCTTTTGCTACCTTCCCTGGGGGAACACAAAACAGCTTGCATTGTAGTAGGGGAGGTGTATGCCTGGGTCTTCCACACTCCAAATTCCAGTCCTAGAGGCTGGGAACAGACCAGGAAACTCTGGAAGGTCTAACCAGGCTCTGGGATCTTTTTGTTCTGCTAAGGCAGTGCCCAGTGGGCTCTGTAGTAAGGATCTGGATCTTTTCCTGCTACGCAATTACTGCAAAGACAAATTTGGGGTCCCCTGAAGAAAAGGATCACAGAAATGGCAGGCAGCAGGCACATGAGCAAGGAGTGTTCACCCCATGCACTTGTGCTGGCTCCACCACCAGCAGCCACAGCCATAACCAAGAAGAGAATGCACTGTGCATTCAGGTGCTGTATCTGTCATGTTTAGATTGGAGGGAGGGCCACACCACTGTCCAGAAGAGCCCAGGCCCAGGCTTGGTGGAAGAAGCCTCTGCGGGGCACGGCCAGGTCAGAGGCTGTTTAAATGGCAGTCGGTAGAGGTGAGGAGCCGTGGACATCCCCACAGCATCCCATCCCCCACAGGGACGCCTGTGCACAAGTGGCTCCTGAGCCCCAGGCCCTCTGTGGGTCACAGGGTCACAGAACACCATCAGGATCTTGAATATGGCTGGACAGAGCTGACAAGCCTCAGTCAGAGAAGGAAGTGTGTGCATATGTATGTGTGTGTGTGTGTGTGTGTGTGTGTGTGCATGTGTGTGTATGTGCATGCGTACACCCTTGCTCCAGCCAGGAGGGGGCTTCCTCTGAGACAAACATGCTCCATATACTTTATCAAATTTGCAGATGCCACACAAATAGGGGACAATGGCAAATATGCCAGATGATAGAGCTGAGATCTAAAGAGAAGTTGACAGGCTGGAGCAATGGGGTGAATCTAATGAGATGAAACTTAACAGGGACAAACGTATTTATTTTGTTTTATTTATTTATTTGTGCCCTGCCTCTATGCGTGGAGGAATGGAGGGAACAGGCTCGCAGGAAGAAGTGTAACGCCTGCAGTCGGGGCCACAGACCTAAGTGTGCAGACCTGGGGGTGGGAAGGGGGATGGGGGCTGAGCTCCAGCATGAGCTTGGGGGTTTAGGGGTGATGGTCAGTTCTATGAGCAGGAATAGGAGGTGGGTCTGTGGCTGCATCACTGGTGCAGCACTGGCTTGAGGAGGATATTGGGGACTTGGGAGTCAGAGCACTGGAATCTAAACCCAGTACAGTCGGGCTGTCCTGTTGGGCAGCGAACTTTCAGGCACACAAGCCGGCCACCCTTCCCCTATGCTATTCACCTAGGAATCAGGCCCCCATGCCTATTTCTCCCTTCCTATGGCCACGTATCCCCAGACATCCTCTCCCTTAAAACATGTCCCAGCAAGAGTCAGGCCTGCGCCTCCAAGATCCCCCCAAAGGTGGAGGGCGGGGGACATAGGTCAGTTCTGCCACGAACTCTCTCCCCACTCTCAACCCCAAAGTTGATAGGGCTGGGCTCAGAATTTCAGCAGCTCAGCTGAAGGTTGAAAGTGAGATGCCTCCTTCCCCTCTAACAAGCACCTCCCAGTTTCACTGAGAGGTCTCTCTCCAGTCCCCTCTCTTGGCATTGGCTGGCAAGAAGATATAGCAGGAAGATGGTCACTTGCTTCAAACATCATAAGGGAAAGGATTAGGTTGGTTCTGAGGACCCTTGAGGGGGCAGGGTTGGGCCTTATGAGCAAAACCTCAGGGAGACAAACCTCAGCTCTGCGGGAGAAGAAAGGCCTTTGCTATTTTGAGCCTTGGGCTGTCTTGATAGGTAATGAAACTCCCGTCACTGGAGGTTTGTAAGTAAAGACTACATGGGCACTCAGCACAGATGCTAGCATGGAATGGGTAAACAGAACCAGATGAGTTTGGAAGTCTTGCCCTACACCGAAATGGCATGATGCTAGGTTAAAGCTTTTGGTTAAAGTTTGACTGCATTTAAAAGAATGAAACTAGACTGTTGTCTATCAGCACACACCAAAATTAACTTAAAATGGATTAAGGACCTGAATATAAGACCTGAAACAATAAGATTCATAGAAGAAAACATAAGAACTAAACTCAAGGACCTTAGACTTAAAGAGGATTTTATGAATTTGACCTCAAAAGCAAGGGAAGTAAAAGCTAAAATAAATGAATGGGACTACATCAAACTAAAAAGCTTCTGCTCAGCAAAAGAAATTGTCAACAAGGTAAAGAGATAACCGTCTGAATGGGAAAATATGTTTGCAAGCAACGCCTCTAATAAGGGCCTGATATCCAAAATATACAAAGAACTCGTACGACTCAGTAACAACAAAAAAACCAAATGATCCAATCAAAAAATGGGCAGAGGACCTGAACAGATACTTCTCCCTAGAGGACATACAAATGGCCAACAAATATATGAAAAGATGCTCCACTCGCTAGCTATTAGGGAAATGCTAATCAAAACCACAATGGGATACCATCTCACACCTGTTAGGATAGCTATAATCAACAGGACAAGTAATAACAAATGTTGGAGAGGATGCGAAGAAAAAAGAACCCTCATACACTGCTGGTGGGACTGCAAATTGGTACAGCCACTATGGAAAACAGTATGGAGGTTCCTCAAAACACTAAGAATAGATCTACCATATGATCCAGCAATCCCTCTACTGAGTTTTTACCTCAAAGACTTGAAAACCCATATCTAAAAAGATATTTGCACATCGATGTTCAAGGCAGCACTATTCACAGTGGCCAGGACATGGAAGCAAGAAAGTGTCCTACAATAGTTGATTGGCTAAAGAAGCTGTGGTACATATATACAATGGAATATCACTCAGCCATAAGAAGAGATGAAATACTGCCATTTGCGACAACATGGATGAACCTCGAGATAATCATGCTAAGCGAAATTAGCCAGACAGAAAAAGTTGAAAATCACATGATGTCACTTATATGTGGGAGATAAACCTAAAAGCAACAAATGAACAGGACAAACAGAGACTCATGGACATGGACAATAGACTAGTGGTTACCAGAGGGGAGGGGAAAAGTAGATGGGGTGAAAGGGGTCAAATATGTGGTGACAGAAATCTAACTATGGAGGTGAACACACAGTGTAGATGTATATATGCCTTACTGTTAAAAAAAAAAAAGTTTGCATTTTTACCCATGGGAACCCTGAATGTGGTACCCTTCCTTGGGGTCTCAATAATTGGACTAAAAAATGAAAGGAGCTTGAAGTGGCAGCCAGGGGTGAGGGTGCCTGACTGAGCATGTCCGAGGGCACTGTGGCTATGGAGTGCGGCCAGGGGTCATCAAAGGATGGGGGCAATTCCAGACCCCAGGTAACCAGAGGGTCCTGTGTCCCACTCCTGACACACTCACATGGTTTCTCACCCTGTGTGTGACCTGGTGCTCTAAGGGAAGGCTGGAATTCAAGAAGCCTCTCCATGCCTTTCCCTGTTCCTTTTCTTTCGAGGGTCAATAAAGTCAGCGCCATCAGCCTTGCCCTCTCAGCATGGCTGAGACCCAACAGAACCTGGTGTATAGGGGGCCAGGCCCTGGTACCAGCCTGCAAGAGGATGCCACTCCCACTGCCAAAGGCCCTGCCACCCTGCCAAGGGTCAGTATGAGAGCAGGCCCAGGCTGGCCTTTCAAATGCTGGGGCCCTGCTAGGCAAGTAGGGGCATCAGTTCCTTGACTAAAGCTTGGTCTGGAGGGGACAGGAGCAGCAGGAACAGACCTCAGCCATAAGAAGAGATGAAATACTGGCATCTGCGACAACATGGATGTAGACGCTCCCTACTGTGTCACCACAGACCCACCCACATCACAGACATGGCCCCGTTTTCCCCTCCCCTCCTTTCCTCTCCCTGTTAGGAGATACCTGGGCGAGAAGGAAGGCTCTCTCCTTACCCCTTGGCTGTGCCGAGAGGGCTTCCTGGAGGAGGAGTTAATCCACTGCAGGATCTGGGAAAGAAGGTGTGTGTTTGGGGCAGCAGGGCCTGGCAGGGAAGTAAGAACAAGCTGGATAGGGGAGACAAGCGGTCAGTAGGGGTGGGATGGGCACATCCCTAAGTGGCAAGGGTGTGGGCTCTGGATTTGAACCCCAGGTTTTGCGGCTTCTTGCCTATGTTACTCACTTAAGTGACACTCACTTAAGTGACCTCAGGTTTCCCACCTATAGAATGAGGATGACACAGGTATCAACCTTACAGGTGTTGAAAGAATTAAATGACATAATACACTGTGCCTGGTACATAGACAGAAGAAGAAAGGAAGAAGGAGGAGGGGGAGGGGGAGGGGAAGAGGAAGAAGAAGAAGAAGTAGTAGTAGTAGTAGTAGTAGTAGTAGTAGTATGACTCAAGAGGGTATAACTATGAATAAATAGGTGGAAGTAACCAGTATTCACACTTCGGCTAATTTCAAAGAACTTTTCTAAGAGAAAGAAACATCTCTGCCTGGAGCAGGCTGCTGCATGAAACAGTAAGCCCCCTGTCCCCAGAGGCATTCAAGCACCAGCACCCTGTGGAAGGATGCCCATGCAGGGAGGGGAAGCCTGAGGGTGTTTGTGGATGGCCAGCAGGGGTCAGCAGAACAACAGGAGGGAAGGGAGGTGGCCAGCCAACCTCCCCACTGTCTCTGCGGACTGTAGTGAGTCTGGGCCATGGTCCCTTGTTTGGGGGTAGACAGGATCCCCACCCACAGGCTCTGGTCCAAGCTGAGGCATGTCTTGCAGGGTCAGGCCAGAGTCCCGACACCCCACAGGCTGGGCTGGGCGATGGGAAAAGGAGGGCTCTGAGGCTTCCAGTGAGGAACCCCAAGTCTAACACATAGGCCTGTGAGGGCTCTGGGCAGACTGGGGAGGCCAGTCTGGGGTGCTGGCACCCTAGGAGACAAAGCTCTAAGTACAGGCTCCCAAGTGGCCAGAGATGGCTGAGGAGGTGACTAGATCCAGGAAGGACTAGGGACTCAGCCATGTCCCCAGAACCATGTCCCAGCTGACATAGCCAGACAGAGAACCCCCAAAATGATGTTTCTCCCTCTTCACCCTCTGGGTCTGAAGAGCATGGGGCCTGCAATAGAGTTGCTCTGGGAGAAGAGGGGTGCAGTGGGGTGGGGAGCAGGGCACAGAGGGGAGAGCCTGATACCTCCCCTGAAGCCTGCCCTGGGGCGCAAAGCCTCCTGATGGGGGCTGATGGGGGAACCAACCTGGGTCTGAGGGTAGATGAGGGGTTTATTCCTTCTCCATTCAAAGAGAGTAGCTCTAGGTCCAGGTTAGAGTTGACACTGTGTCACAGCCATTGAACCATACTCAGATATGGCTCAAAGTGTCCTCTGCCCAGCCCTGATCCTGCAGGAGACGGTGCAGGTCACACCTGGCTCCAGAATGCCCCCCACCTCCCTCTGGGAAGGGGTGCCCAGACCAGGCAGGGCAGGAGGGAAAGGGGCAAGCTGAAGGCAGGAGCAAAGGAGCAGAGAGTGGACCCTCTCTGTCTGAGGGTCCATTTTGGAGCCAGAGGAAACCTATAACACCACCCCCCACCACAGGAAATGCTCTGGCAACTAATGGGGAGAGTGACCTGGCCAACAGTGTCCAGGAGGGAGCCTGGGCCTTTGAAATGGCTCCAGGGACACAAGGAAGCTTCCCTGACAAAACCAAACCAGAGCCAAGCAAATGAAACCTCTCCTAAGAGGAAGAGGCCTGAAATTCCACCATTAAAGATTCATTTCTTTAGCTTAATACTTTATCCAAACCTATCAAAGCCTCACCCAGAAGTAGATTTATCAAAGGAAAGGAGAGAGAGAATGCATAGCATCCTGATGAAGAAAAACATGAGTTGGGGGCTGAGTTGGGGGCTGGGGGTTCCCAGGATTTATTTTGCTGGCTACAGAGCTTTGGCCAAGAGCCAGCTCTAAAGACACCTACAGGGGAAGGGAGCCATTGCTGTCTGCAGGGAGCAAGACAGGACAGAACAGACTCACTCCCCTCCACCCTAAGACACCATTCACACATGCACACACCCCCAACATATGTGTAAACATGTGTACACATGCTTATATGAGAAAACGCACACGCAAACATGCACCCACCACCACTCTCACCCTCCAGGTGCTGCACGTGACATGGAATCCAGGAAACAGAAGACTCAGCCCAGGTGACCTGACAGGAAGGCAGGGGGAGCGGTCTCCACCGACCCCTCCAGGCACCTTTCCAGACAGTCGCCCTGAGCTGCACCCCACCGGGAAGTGCTTTCTGATTTAGGGTCAATGCTTCCTCCAGTGAATATTTATGGGGAGTCTACAGGAAGCTGCGGAAGTGTTCTGGTGACATCTGAGAGGCAGAGCGATTAACCCATTAGCTAGGATTAGTTTCTCACATTAACGGCTGCCTCTGACCGACCTCCCACCGTGTCCCTCAGCCTCTCCGTCTCCTCAGCCCATTCCACCTGCTCAGATCCACCTGCACCAGTTATTTCTCTGTGGGCGTCAGCTGGGCAGGGCGGCTCCACTCTGGTGCATCTTGGGGCCCCTTACTTTCTTTTCCTTCTTTTTTCTTTGAAAATTGTGGTAAAATACCCACCCCCTCTCCTTTTTAGGTAAGTTTCATTTTTTATAAAAGTAATGCATGGAGATAGTTTTGAAAACCAAATAGTATTTCATGGCTTATAAAGGAAAAGCAGCTGTCCCCTGCCCCACCCCCAGGCCTGCTTTCACCTCTGTGGCCATTTTCTTCTGCTTCCCGTCTCATTTCTGCCTAACATGCATATCCTACGAATTTGTGTTTTTCTATTTTAGGTTTTACCTATTGACTTTTTATTGTAGAAGATTAGAATTTAACTTCCCATTAAGAAGGGCCCTGCACTTGGTTTAAAGCTCTGCTCTCACCATTTTGAAATTCTTAATATTTTTTAACAAGAATCCCAATATTTCATTTTTCACTGGGCTCTGCAAATTATGTAGCCAGTCCTGCCCCCACTAGTCGGTTCCCCACTCAGCAACAAAAGTGATCTTATTAAAACCAAAGACCACATTCCTCCTGGGATTAGGGTTGACTCCCATCTACTCAAAGTAAAAGCCAAAGTCTGTCTGTCTGTCTGTCTCTCTCTCTCTTTCACACACACACACACACACACACACACACACACACACACAACTTTCTACTACCCTCCTCAACATCTGCTCTGTTTCCTCCTTCCTGCCCCAGGGCCTTTGCACTTGCCCTGACATCCTCTTACCCTGGTTTCTACACATTAGCAATCTCGCCTCCTCAAGTCTCTGCTCAAAAGACACTTCTCAGTGAACAACTGATTAAATAATAACCCCATGGGTTCCTTGTGAGCCTTCAGTAGGATGACAGACACACAGCACTTAGCACACAGTAGGTGCTCAGGAAAGAGGAGACCCTCCTGATGACTCTCCAGCTCTTCACAACAGGGGTACCCAGTGAGTATGTCAGGGAACATTTAACATCCTGCCTGACAGGCTGCAGCCAAGAGCTGCAGGAAGGGGCAGGTAAAATGTGGGAAGCCCAGGAAGTATCTGAGCTCACCTGCATCCAGCCCGACCTCAGCTCTGGCCCCTCCAGTCAGCTGGGCCTGCCCTTCCCCGAACTGCTATGGGGTCGTTATGACTGCCCAGTCTGGGAAGTTGAACTGGCTTCTCACATTCCAGGCCTAATTTTATCTGCCTCCTCAGAAGGGCTATAAATGGCACCAGAGGAGCAAAGGTCAGAGGGCCAGAGTTCTGGGGACTGAAGTGGCTCAGGCCTGAAGGGCCTCCTCCTGCCTCTGAATTTAGGCCCCAGGCTTCTGCCCTGGTCCTGCCCAGAAGGGCAGCTAGGCTAAAATGGGCCAAGAGGTGAAACAGAGAAAGCATGCAGGGCCCTGTGGGATCTTCATGGCCAGGTCCTCACCATGCCTCAGTGCTGCAGCCCCTCGTGCCCCCCACTCAGAATCTCAGCACCTTCCAGGACTTCTCAGTCCAGAGCAAGGAGCCCAGAGCCATACCTCAGCTTCTTTACCTGTGAAATCTGGAGATAATAATAGCATTGCCCTCACAGGGAGATTGGAGGATTAACTGAATTGATACTATTAATGTCTAGAACAATGCCTGGTACATGCAAGGGCTTCACGTGTGTCTACAAGAGGTCCAAACATCATGACTTGAGCCCCAGGCGTCCCCCTGTGCTAGTACCTCCTAGTGCCCTCACTGTTTGTGGCAGCCTCCAGGGCCTGCCTGGGACAGAGAAGGGGGCATGGGGAATGTGCTGCCAGAGAACAAACGCCCTGACCACCATCCTCCCCAGGGCCTGCCAGCATGGGGACAGCTGCCAGGGGACAGGATAGGGTTAGGCCAAGGATGGATGGCCACTCCAGCCCCACTTACCCAGCTCAGCAGAAACCAGAGCCTGCGGTAATGGGCTGGCAGCCCCCAGCTGCAACCAACTTCATTTTCTGCCACAATTAAATGATCGCCTGCATTTGCTCACACTCACTTATTCAATTACCTTCTTGGCCCTGAAGGACTCACAGGGAAACAGGCATAAATAACACATGTCAGCCACCCCCGGGCTGTCAGCCCCGCTCATCACTCTCTCTGGCCCAGCCCAGACCTTCCTGCCAGTGTGGGACCATCGCCTTGTATATCCCAGTTCCCCAGGTAAATCTTCCCCAGCTCCTGCCACCTTGTCTGAAAGTCAGTCCCCAGCCTGAGAGTCAGCAGATCTGGGTCCCCAGCTGGTTCTACCTGTCTAGCTGGGGGCCTTTAGGGAGCCTCCCCTTCTCCAGGCCTCTGGTTTCTCATCTGTGAAATGACAGAAAAAGTCTGTGTGAGCTGTCAAGCATTGCTCTTGCAAGAGGCTGTGGTCCTGGCTTTACAGTCAAAATGTAAACATTCCTGAAAGGGGAGAGAGACGAGTTTCCTCCTTCCACTTGCCCCCACCCCCACCTCTTCTCCAGGCACCCAAAGTCTTGTGGAAATGCCATGTTCTCCTATGCCTCCGTGCCATCGTGGATGCTATTCCCCTTGCTGTTCCCTTCATTCACGTCACTGCCTGAGGACTCCTATGCACCTTCAAGGCCCTGCTTGGAAGCCACCTCCCCTGAGAGCCCCAAAGCCCACCCCACATGGCAAACAAATTAACCTCTCCTTCCTTATTCTCCCACAGCACCTTATATGTGCCTCTGGGGTACCTGTGGATCCTCCATTATGGGTCACTATTCCATAATCATGTCAGGCAGGAATCTGAATTCAGGGTTGGAAAGTGCAGCCACTATGGTTGCCCTCCCCGACTGAGGTCCAACACAAGGCCTTGCTAGCCGTTTATAATAATAATAAGAGTAGCCAATACTTTGGAGGCCTGTGTCAGACACTATGCTAAATGTTTTTACTTGCATTGTGTCATTGAAATGTCACAATAACCCTAAGAAACTTATCCCTGCTTTACGGATGGAGAAAATGAGGCTCAGTGAGGTTAAGATGCTTGTCCAAGGTCACATCACCAGGAAATGGTAGAGCTGCGACTCGAACCCAGCTGTGTTCACATCCACATTCCATGCTTTTCACCATTACTCCATCCTATGCAGCAACAATAAACGGCAGTCATGAGACTTGGGTTCAAGTGTGGCTCTTCCACAGGTAGCCAAGTGACTCTTTGGTCTCTCCTCTCCTCTAAAATGAAAAGATTATAACAGGTAGCCTCTGAGGGACCCTCCAGCTCTGATGTTCTGGGGTTTCATTTCTTTCTGTAAAGCACTGCTCACACCAGCAGAACTGACAAAGCTGTTAAAACTAAAGGCAGGAGTGGTGGGTTCATCCCCCCAGGGAATGTTCTGGGGCAGGGCCCTTCCCAGTGCTCTGACCCTCGTGCCCAGAAGACAGGTGGCCTGTTCTCTTGAGGAGGGCAGAGTGGCAAAGTTCTCTGGGGATTCTTAGGCAGGGAAGGATTCTTCCTCTGACGGCTTTTTATGTCAGCCACCAGGGAGGCCTCATAAATGTTACACGCAGATTGTTTAAAGAGACACATGCTGCAATACTGATGGTGTATAATTGGGGTCTCAGTGCCACACATTGGCTCTTCCTTGAATTAACCACCACGAAAGTCTGTCCTCCTGAGAGCTACCTTAGAGAGGTGTCCTCTCTGAGCCTCAGCCAGCTGTGAGCTGGGGGATGTGGCTCAGAACCCAGCGCTGCTGCGAGAATCAGCTCCATGCCAAGTTTCCTGCCTGTGTCCATGTGTGGGGACCAGCCAACACCTCCCTCCTGCCACCTGCCCACCTGTACCTGGCCCTTGGGCTTGGCTGAGGAAGGGAGGGATCACCTCATGCTTTCCCCTTGGCATGGGGATATGTTCTTGCACTGGTGTGTGACTGCAGGGCTGCCTGGTGAATAACAGAGTGTGCTTAAGAGTAGGGGCCCCAAGTTCAAATCTCCACTCTGCCACTTATGAGCTGTGTGGCATAATGCCTCTCTGAGCTCCTGCTTTTCAGCTATAAAATGAGGGTAATAATGGCCCCAACCTCACATTTGAGAGAGGATCCAATGAGGTGATGTGTGTGTGCAAAGAGCCGGCACCCCTGCTGAACAATGGCCAAGCTGACAGTTGGTGGCTGTGGTGGCTCCCTCAGTGCCTCCCCACACCCTACCCCCAGCCTGAGCCAACACGCCCCACTCCCCTCAGCATCTGGCCAGTATGTCAGGTGTTCCTGCAGTTGCTCCCAGGACTGGTTGATGACATCCTGCAGCTTCCCAGTCAAGGGAGCCCAGCTGACTTACAGAGGGCTTAAGATCTGCCCTCGCTGTGCACAGTCCCCTCAGATTTCAGGGTCCCCTGTGACAGATGGAGCCTGAGGAGTAGAGAATGGCTGCTGTGGCCTGGGCCCCTCTTCTCCAAGGGGGAGCCCAACAGATGACCAGTCAGGCTCTGGGGCAGAACACTGGACAGGATCCAGGCTAGAAGTTCCCAGGAGGGGTCAGGAACTGGAGGCGGGGTCAGGCTGACACGGTTCTGGGGAAGCTGCCTACCTCTGGGCCTCAAACTTCCTCTTACTGTGAAGTGCTGGACAGTGACCTTCCTCAGCTTGTGCACCATCCTGGGCTTTCCAGGGAGGGGGTGGTAGGTAAAGAAGGAGGCCGCCAACCCCTAGAGGGCCCAGGGCACCACCATCCAGGGAGATTCTAGACGGCTCGGGGGAACTGGGAAGAACAACGAGTCAACCACGAAGAGAGCCAAGGGGCTCCATCTCTAGGATCTTGTTGTGGGAGTCACTTTTGGGCACCCAGGGCTTGTGTGAGGTCCCTCAGTGCCCAAGTCTCCAGGCAGAACCCCATACCCTGCCCTCCCCAGAGCGCGGGTTCCCAAAAGCCCGCTAATTAGGACACACCTGTTTAGCTCAATGTGCTCCTCTGTGTTGAGGCACTCATATATCCACACTTGAATGCATACCTGCACCCACATGCTGCACACTCACATGCAAGCACACATATACACTCTCACATCCACACCCACACGCATGTACACATACATACCCACACTGCACTCACACATGGCTGAATACAGAAGAACGGGAACAAGAAGTATCAGCAAAAACAGAAGAGGTAATGAGAGAAGGTGAGAGAAAAACAAAAGAAAATTCAAAAACAGAAAAGGCCAAAACAGCAGAGGAAATAACAAACAGGCAGGAAAAAGAGGAAGACGAAGAGAATTATGGGGAAAATCACAAGACTGAGTGTGCTTTCCCTCTGAGTCTCACCATCCAGGCCTGGGAAATGGGGCTTCTAGCACCACCGAGAGGGGTCGGTGGATGGGGCAGTCCTCACACTTGTCTTGGAGGCCCCCCACATGGTCAGGGAGAGGGAAGAGGAGAAGGAAGTGGAGGGCCAGTATGCCAAGAGGAGCAGAGCAAGGGGGAGCCCAGCACAGGGGAAGAGGGCCTTTTGCTGAAATCTGGGCAGGTCAACAACATCGTAGCAGCCATGATGTTTACACCAAGGGAAGGGGGCGATGACATGTCCTGGAACATGAAGGGTTGTTGTCATCTCCAGAGAGGGAAAACTGGGTCATGAAAGCAGTTTGGGGTCAGAGAAGAGCTGTTAAGGAAGAGTTTCACAGGGCCACAGTGATCAGCCCGAGGCCTCTATGCCAGGGAACAGGAAGAGGGAAGGAAACCCAGAGACCAGACATGGGCTCCTAACTCCACACACTCCTGGTTGTGAAAGCCACAGCATCAAGAAGATGGGAGGGCAAGCCAGAGCCCCAGAATGGGTTCACACATCACATTCATCCATTCATTCACCAAACATGTACTGGGAGGCTGGTGCTGTGCTACATGCTGGGGACAGAGTGTGGAGCAAAATAAGCCTAGTCACTGGCCTCAAGGAAGACAAAGATGCAAGGAGCAAATAATTGCATAAGTAAGTGTAATTACATATGGGATACGTTTCTAAAGAAAGGTACTGGGAGGCAGACAGTGTCGGAGAGGTCAGAGAGGGCTTCTTGGAGGTGATGCTTTAGCTGGCATCTGAAGGGTGAAGAAGAGTAAGCCAGGTGGAAAGGTGAAGACAGGACATCCCGGGCAAGAGGGACAGCAAGTGCAGAGGCCTAGCGCAAGATGTGGCTGGACCACAAAGGCAAGAAAGCACTCCATGGGATGAGGCTGGGGAGGTGGGCAGAGCTGGGCCCGGGTGAGGGGGTTACTTTGGATTGTGTTCTAAGGACAGGGAGCCACTAAAGAATGTTAAGGAGTTTGGAGAAACATGGAGGAGTGAGAGACATCCCCAGATCTCTCTCCTTGAAATAATAATAAGCTGAACATCTAAAATTCAACAAAAAACACCCAAATTGCACACCAGCACATCTGAGCGTGGGATCTGTGCATCAGAGCTACCACAGCAAACTGCATCAAACTAAAATAAACTTTTGAATTAAAAAAAAAAAAAGAATGTTAAGCAGGTAAGTGACAATTCCTAAATTGTTTTAAAACATCGCTCTGGGGAGAATGGATTGCAGGAGTAAGAGAGGACACCATGAAGGGTCATCGGTGAGGGAGATGGTGGTGGGCCAGGGTGGTGGCTGCGGAGACGGAGAAAAGGGGTTCAGTTTGAGAGATGAAATCAACAGGATGGACGTGGCGATGGATGACCTGCCAGAGAAGGCAGCAGTGAAGGTACAGGTGCTGAATGGTCAATCAGGCTGGGGTGGGAGAGGCGAAGGGGGAGCTGCCAGGGTGGCACTAGCTCACCCCTTTCTCCCAAATAGCTGGTGTGTGCTTATGAGCCCCAGGCATTTTCTGCCTCCAGTGGTGGCATCTAAGAGCTGGCCTGGAATGCTCTGTCCACAGAAAGGCTGAGCTGTTCAGGGCTGATTTCTCAGAGGAGGGAAAGGAGCCAGGTCTAGAGGGTGGGCCGGGTGTTGTCACTGGGCAGAGATGCGTCACAGACATGGCTGTGGAAAGAGGTTTAACGGCAAGCATCTTACAGGTGAAGCCAAGCTTCGGAAAATGAACTTGGCCACTGTCAGGAAACAGAAATAAAGTGGCCTGTTTGATTTCGTAACAGAAAACACCAGATCACCAGCTCTGTAGCAGCGCGGCCTGTGTGTTTTATTTACTGTGTCTTGCATCGCATGTTAGGGGCTCAAAACTGTTGTTAAATAAGTGGGTAAATAAGAAGTCAGATGGAACCTTGCTCTTTACAATAACAACAAAACAAAAACAGAAACCAGGTACTAGAATGTGAACGGACCCTCCCGAGCCTGTGGTTCACCCAGGCTCAGCCCCTCATTGGCCATCAGGCTCAAGTGGGAGGTCCCTTCCCCTCTGCACCCCTAAGGTCCTCCAGCTCAGCCCTGTGGTGGTTTTAGGGTTCCCAGGACAGGAATTTGAGCCCAGCCAGGTGGAAAAGGGGAGATGGGGTAGGCAGAGGAGAAAGGAGGTCATACCTTCTTTTTCAGGGCTAGGTAACCAGAGCCCAGCACATGGTTGGGCAGTGTGAAGGACAGGGCAGGCAGGAGGCTTCCAGGGCAGCCTGGCCATCTGCCCTCCCAGGTGAAATGCGATCCTTGGCCACGGGCTGAGGAGTGGGGTGGCATGCATAAGATCCTCACCCCACTTTAAACCAGGCCTCAGGACACCCGGAAATTCCTGGCATGCCTCAGGGCTCTGCCCTGTCTGGGTATAGGGAGGACTCGAAGTGGGGACAGGAAAGGATGTCTGTCACAGGAAGGGCAGCTGGGCTGGTGAGTGGGCAGCCCTCCAAACTTGCTGTGGCCTTCCCAGGACGCCTTGTTCTTTGTCGCTAACATATCTGTCGAGTACCACGTGCTGTCATGCCGGGAGTGGGTGCAGAGAACACTGAGTGGACAATGGCTGAGGGGACCTCTGGGACAAGGGCCAGGAAACCTGGCTATTTGTCCTGCCCTATCTCCCATTTCACCTTCTGTCAAAACCCAGGGTTCCTCTGCTGGGTGATGAGCAGTGAGTGAATGGGGAGAGGCTGTCTGTATGATATGAGTTCTCCGTTGGACACGAGGAAATGCCGAAAGGGGGAAATGGAAAAGACAGTATGACTCAGTGCTGGAGCAACAAGCCTGGTGGGACCCTGTTAAAACTAGGAGACAGATGAGGGGACCCTGGGAAAAGCAAGGACATAGGGGATGTGGCCCAGAGTCAGAGAGAAGCTGGGCCAGACCTAGGACCCAAGGAGGCCGAACCCCAAGGCTGCTGCTGGGCCTCTGGGGGCCAAGGACCGGCACAAGGAGAAGCCCAGGAAGGGACAGGCTGGGCCCCAGGAAAGTAGAATACCCAGTGCCCAAGGGAACTGCAGCCAAAAGTCTGGGGTACCTTGAGCTGCTTGAAGGGCAGACTTAGACCTTCCTAGTATTTGGTCCAGAGTCACTCAGACCTCAAGTGACAAATCCCTGTCCTTTGCCTCTACCCCATTTCTCCCTGTCCACATGTCACCAAACCTGATAAAGCCTGCCTCCTCAACATCTTCCTTCCACTCCCACTGCCACTCTCTCCCTCAGGTTAGTGTACCTGGAGGGACAGCACCTGGGGCCTTACAACGTGCCTGCCTGCCTTTGATCCACTCCTCCCCAATCTGCTCTCGTCAAAACAGAAAGAGCTCTGAACACAAACCTGAAGCCAGCCCTTCGTGTCAGAAAGCCCTTTTGTTCCTCCTGAGAAGCTAAGGAAAGTTCTGGGATGCCTGTCTCCCCTGCTCCCCAGCCTTATCTGTTGCCCTTCCCCACTCCTTGCGTACCCCAGCTGCTCTGAGTGCCTCCACCTCCCTGACCGCCCCCCACCATCACTGCCGCTGGGCCTTTGAATGTGCTCTTCCCTTACCTACAAAAAGCAATCTTCTCAACACCCTCCCCAAACCCACCATGGTTGGCCCTATTTCTCCTTCAGGTCTGTTGGCCATTTCTCCCAAGATGCCTTCCCGGTCCCCACTAAGTAGGTGAAGGGGCCCCCCTAAGCGCCACGTTCTCCCACCAAACGCACTGGAACTGCCCTTTGACTTGCTGAACACATCCACCAACCCACAACTGTAACCCCCTGGCAACAGGCACTGGGCTGGCAGGTTGGCTGTCTTGTAGCCTGCCTTTCCTTCTCTCAGGTGGCCACAGCTTGAGGAAAATGGGGAGTGAGCTTGTGGGGAATGGGGTAGGGGCAGGGAGGCTGGGGGTAGGGATGACCCCTGACCCTAGCATGACCCCATGAACAAGGAATCAAAAATAAACAGGGGCCTTGGGCAACTGCCCCTTGGTGCACAGGGCCTGACATCCATCAGGCAGAGGAGCAGAACTCTCTTCCCTCTCTGTCCACTCCTTCCTCCTCTTCCTCCCTACTCCTTCCCAGGCATCTGGCCCTGCCCAGATTAGCAGATACCAGCTGACAGGTGGACATGCCAGCCCTTGCCAGCTCTTCCCCAGGATCAGGTGACATCCCGTCCCTAGGCCACTGTAGCCCGGCCCTCAGGCAGACCTCCCCACCAGTGCTATAGTGGGCAGTGACTTCTCCACACTGAGACCCTGGGAGGGCCTTTGCCCAACGCCTGAAGTCAGTGGACACTGAAAGAGGAGATTACTGGACCCTCCCTTCTACACACTCCTCACGACCTCACCAGGAAAGAGGCCCTGGTGAGTGCTGCCTTGGGGGTAGGGATGGAGATGGGAAGGGAGAGCCTTGCTGAGCCTTTGGTGGTGCCTGAGCAAGGGGAGAGAGGGTCTCGTGGCCATAGGGCCTGTTCATACTGCGGGTTAGAGGGGGTGGGCCCCATCTCCATCCAGGGCTGACTAAAGATCTGCCCTGTGGAGATGCCAGTGTGTCTGTGCGTCTGTCTGGACATCTGTACGTGCCTGTGCGTTTATGGGGGCAAGCTGCAACAGTTCAACTACATAGAAATTCTGTCATCTGTTTCTCTCCCATCTTTTTCCCCTTCCTCTAGAGCAATTCCAACCCTTCCCTTCCTGTGGCCCTTGTAGGAAGGCAGGGGCCTGGGGCTGTTGGGCTGAACTGGACTACAGAGGAAACTGTAGGGGCAAGTGCAGGGGTTAGAGCCAATGATTCACACTCTGCACCAAGTTTAACCCTTAACAAAGGCAGCTAGCTGTCCCAGGAGCAGTGGGCACCACCCCCTGGGCCCAAGAACATCCTGTCCCAGCAGCCCCGCCCTTCCACCAGGTGGGACCACGGGACTGGAAGACATCATAGCCCGTGGGCAGTGGCCTGGGGCCTGGGTGCGGGTGGACCTGGGCATCAGAAGCATGTCACCCTGGGCAGTGGCAGGGTAGATCTGGGCATCAGAGGCATGTCACCTGGACATCAGAAGCATGTCACCCTGGGCAGTGGCAGAGTCTTTGGGGCCCCCTTCCTGTGGGTTCTTCTGGGCTCTCCAGTGAACCTGAGACCTGGACTGGGGTCTGCCATGGTCCTCGGGATAGCTGGGAGCCTAAATACGTCCATGCCAGGCCTTTCCCCAGAGATTCGGAACCCATGGGACATGACCCAGGCTTCTACAGCTTTTAAAAGCTTGCAGTTTATTTTTTAATCTTTTTACTATGAAAAACTTTAACCTTACAGGAAAAAAATAGAGAGGATGATATAATGAACACTTGCATATCTTGCATCTGGATTTAAATAGTTGTTTGAGTTTTGCACTATTTGCTTCATCAACTACACTAAGGCTAAATCGTTTATAATAATTTATAGTAATTTATAGGCGTCCCAGCATTCCTCCCAAGGTAGGTTCTTACATAAGCCCAATGCTATTATCCCACTAACAAAATTAATGACTCACCAAAAACATCTACGTCCAATCCATATTCAAATTTCCCCAATTGCCCCCTAAATGTTTTTTACGCATTGTTTAGCCAGGATCCAATCAAGGTATGTCAGGTCAGTGTGTCTCCTAAGTCTCTTTCAATGTGGAAACATCTCTGCCAACCACACCCCACACCTGATTTTCCCTACCACACTGACTTGCTGAATTAAAGGGCCAGTTGTCTCATGGCAGAGTACCAACGTGGCTGGGTCAGACAACCCCCAGTACAGAGAAACTGAGGCCCGGAGTGGAAGGGATAGGGAGGCTGGGGCAGAACCAGGTCTCCTGGTCTCCCTGCCCCGCCAGGGTCCAGAGAGTCAGCTCCTTATCAAGGATCTGAGAAACTTATCTGCAAAGGGCCTGTGGCCCCTGGGACCCTCCCTGTTCTCTGCCCCAGGGCATCCTGGGGGTGGCAGGCCAGGATGAGCTCACTCCACTACCAGCAGCTTCCCCATGCTTCCTCCTGCTCCAATCAGGGCACATGAATAAATCCTTCCTAGGCAGAAATCTGATGGTTGCTGTCTTGTTGACCACAGCCACAGGAAGGGCAATCAACTTTACAGCATTAAAGATTGGTGCATAGGGTTGTCCAGAGCACTGGCTGGGGTGGGGAGGCAAGGAAGCAGGCAGAAAAAGTAAGGTGAGAGGCCCAAACACCCAATGCCACATTGGCAGCCCTTACCTCATGCTGAAAACTCTTCTTCCTCCCGCTGGGCTGGCCCAGAGGCAGCTTAAGGAGCCATGGGGTCTGCCTGCCCTGGGAGAGATCTGTTGGGTAGAGATACTGAAGACCATGCATTCTACTCTGCTCAGATGTGTCCCCAGCGCCCTCACCCCACCTCCTCCTTGGCAAGCCCTGTCCCTGATTTGGGGGTCCCACCCACATAAATAAAGGCAGGCACCCCACTCATCAGAATGTGCCTCATCCAGGGCAGGAAGCTCCTCCCAGCCAAGCAATCTTTAGAAAAAGCAGAGGGTGGTGGCAAGAAGGGAACATGATGATAACTTCTGAGCTCTTTAAAAAGAGCGATCTGGAAAGTTAGAGGCACTTTGCCATCTGGGCTTTCTGAGGACAGGCCTGGCAAACCCAGGGCAATTCAGGAATGTATCCCCTGGTGAGGCCAGGAGGTGCTTGCTGGCTGTAGAGTTTTGGTCTGTGTGACTCCCTCTAAGGGAGATTCTGCATGTCTGCTGCTGCCCTCTGCTGGGGAAAGACTCGCTGGCGTTCTCCCCAAGAGGCTCACTCTTCTGTTGGCCAGGTCAGCTCTGCGGCCTGAAAGACCATAACCATACACTCACGCATACACGCAGTCGTCTACATACTCACACACAGACACTCTCTCCACCCCACTATTGTGTTTTGACCTTAAAAAGCTGTTTCTTAAAAAGCTGCAGCCATAAAGTTGCCATGCTAACCGTGGGCCACACCTATCTCTGGCTCATAGGTCTCTCCACAAGGCAGGTGGCTGGTTTTATTACTTAGAGAAAGGTGGGGAGGTGTGGGGGCAGGATGTTAGAGGTTGAGAAATCTGCAGGTCTGGGTGCTTAGCAATATCCAAGATCGTAGGTGCATCTCAAGGGAGCATGGCTTGGCAGGGCTGGTATAGTGGTTGCTGGCCAGGCCCAGGATTTCTGAGGACCCAGGGTGTCATCATGAGGTCAGGATATGTTAGGGCCCAGGGAGAGAGAAGCCCTCCCAGCTCCTGCCTCTCCCAGAGCGGCCCTCCAGCGGCTCAGCTTCTTGAGTCATCTTTGCCCCATGCGTCTCCTGCCCTGACAGGAGAACACTGCTGGTGCTGCTAAGGACATTTGTCAGTGGCTGAAGGGCTTCTAAACGAATAATCGCTGTATTAAAATCACATTTCGTCCTCAAGCTGGAGGCACGTTGGGAGATTTTAAATGTTAAGAGAAAAGGAGAGGGGAAAAAATCCTTCCCTCAAAGGATAAAATCAGCCTCGAAATAAGTTGCTGCAACTGAGGAATATGAAGTATTGCTCTGCAATTCTGGAGATCAAGGCTTCCCGGGAAACGAATGCTCTCCAAAGCCGCATATTTCAGCCACAGCTAGCGAGGTGATGTGTGAAGTCCCCCGGCGTTCAGTATTGATACCACAGGGCCAGGGACCATGCAGACAGAGGGCACACAGGCCTATAGCCCTTGCGTCATTTTTAGAATGGATTTTAACACGTGATTTTTTTTTCCTCCAGAAAATTATCCCAGCCTGGGTGGCCCCAGATGATACACAACCTTCCACCCCGTGAGAAACACCAAAATTCTGCCCATTACGACCTAAGTGGCTTTAAATGGTTTTCAGGTCCTCTCATCTCTAATAGATTAAAAAATGCTCCCTTGGGCATCAAGAAGACATTGAATGGTACTTATACCAAACCTCTGGCTCTGAGAGGCCTGCGAATGTACGTCAGAGCTTCAGAGGCGAGCGGGCAGGCCATAAACCATGCTGCCTCTGAATCTGCAGTCTGACACATTTTATATTGCAGTCTTCTTTCACTACAAGCTGTTTAATTATCTCCTCCCTAGAATGCCCCCCTCCCTCTGGATTTACTGAGATGTGGTCCGGAAGGCTTCCACACCCCAGTGATCTCAGGCAAATCCCTCCTCCCTACACTGAGCTGGAACCAGACGGGCGCCCTCTCTTGTCTCTCTGTGCCAATGACCGCAGCGCAGTGTAGAGGGCATGAAACTGGGCCAGCCCTATGCAGCATCCTGCCTCTTCCTCCCCACACAGCCCTCCCTCTTCCCTATTGCTCCCTGCACATACATTCCCCCAAACTGGCCCTCCTCAAGCTCCCCCAGGCCAAGCTGACCTCTCTCCCCATCTCAGACCCCTTCCCAGACTCCTCACACCATCGCCATCTCGGCCGACAGCAGTATCTCTTCTAACCTCTTCAACTAGGACCCATTTTTCAACATAATTTTTCCATGAGTCCCCTTGTGATACTCATTATACTTTTAGTATCTGTTGATTGAGAAAATAGATGATGATAAAAACTACTAGGAATGCAATAATGCCTTTAAATGAATTTGTATTTCGGTAATCACCAAAGCATTTACATACACTTGAGAAACGATCGTGCTCTGTGGGCATTATGGTTCAGGTCTTCAGAGAATGCTGCTGGTGGTATGGCTTTGGGTAAGGTCTCCACCGGCCCATGGGGGAATCCTTCACCCACGGCACTGAATCCACCTGCCAAGCGCCTGGTTGAGCCTGTCCACCAGCAGCATGCTGCCCCTAAGTCTGGCGCTCTAGCTGCCCAGCCAAAGCAAGCTCCTGAAGGCTCCCATTTCTGATGTAGACCTCTAGAGGAACACAGCCCGGACAGGGCCTCAGAGAGCACCCTGGCCCAAGAGCCTGACTTGAGTCTCAGGACCCCAGAGGAAAACTGCACGGTGGGGCAGAATGTGCAGGAGCCTTAGAATAAATAGACTCACTGTGGCTGAATCCCATCTCCAGTGCTCTGGACCCTGGGAGAACTCTTTATTTTTCTCCATCTGAAAAGGATTCTTTTGAGAAACAGAGCTGGTGATTGTAAAGCCAGTGGTCCACAGCAGATGCTCAATAGCGGTGGCTATTATTGTATAGATATCTTTGTTCAATGAAATATTTGAATATCTGACTCAAGTGAAGTTGCTTTCAACTTAAGGACCCCATACTAGGTATCTGGCTGCCAGCTGGTGAATTAGTCAGGACAGACTGAGCTGTGCTGCATAACAAACCATCCCCAAATCTCTGTGGCCTCATATAACAGAGGTTTATTTTTGTCATGCTACATATCCAACTCAGTGAGTGAGTGACCTTCACTCCCATCCACGTTATGCTGGCCAGAGCAAATCATGTGGCCACACTTACCTTTAAAGGGCAGGAGAAGTGCAGTCATACCATGTTCCTCTGGGGAACCCCAGAATTTTTGTGAGCAGCCCTGACAATGACCACGGTCAGCCAACTTGTTTCCAGATATAAGGAACTGATAGGCTTTGATATATCGTCCATGATTGATTTAGTCCAAGTTTGAACCCTGACAAGTTTGATTTGTGGTTTTACCTGCCATCTTCCATAAAATGGGAGTGTGAAGTATGAAACAGAAACAAAAAAAAAACCTTCTGAAATTTTTAATGAACTCAGGTTTAGCACATGGGCAGGGGTTATACACACACAGGCTCTCAGGAAAGAGCCTATCTCTTGGTAGTAACAAGCCACGATGTACTCACCCACCTCAGTGTGATGGGTGGCATCTGTCATTGTGTCTGACATCCCTGGTATTGTCATCTGTCCCTACTCTGGAAGCCAAATACAATCACAGGCCCTGCTGTCTGTGACCCTCCTTTCAGACCAGGGAGTCTTGCAACTCAGCAGCAGTCTGGCTGTCACTCAGGCCCCGCAGGGCTGCACTGACACAGACAACCCAGGGCATTTAATAACCAGCCCAATGGCCAGGACCCATCAGAAAAATTAGCCCTTGAATCTCCTAGAGTGAGGCCTGGAGTTATGTCATTCAGGACATAACTGCCCAGTGACAGAGCAGGAGGACACAGACCTGAGGCCATTTGGCTATTCTTCCTGAGGGAGGTGGGTCTTTAAGCTGAGCTCTTCTGGCTGGGAGCATCTTGCCTCTTCCCTCCCTCCCTCATCCTTACTCCCTTTTGTCCCTCCCCAAGGAACACTGGGAAAGACGCTGGATGCGGGGTCTGGGCTGTGGGGCTGTGGGAGGAGGCTGGGCTGGAGAGGGGGATGTTTGTTTCCCTTCAAAGCACTAAAGGGAGCCCAGGGTATTCAGCAAGTGTGTCAGAGGGGGCGTGAGGTCCTGTCTTAGACAAACGCCTCACCCTCCTTCCCAGCACTCAAGCTGAGTCAGTTCTGAGAATCACCCACGCAGTGACAAACTTCGTGGAGGAGATGCCTGGGAAGAGGCCTCCACAAAGGAGTGCTATGCCTTTTGTCATCTGAGCATCATGACAAGGCTGTGGCAGTGGGTGGAACACTAAGACATAGGACTGTTACCCAGTGGATGCCAGGGGCCTCGGCAAGCTGGTAGGAACACCTGGAACAGACCTGGGCTCCTGTGTCCTTGCCCAGTGCTCTTAGGAAACAGAAACAGGGCCCAGAGGCATTGATCAAAGGCCAAGGCCCATGCCAATGACAGAAGTGCTTGCATGTGGCAAAAGGAAGCTTGGGCTGAGAAAGGTCTGTCAAGTTGAATTATTTATTTGGGACTTCCAAGGGAGGAATGGTAAGAATGGAGGCCTTCCCTGCCTTTGTCCTACAGAGCAGGAGGCTACACACAAAGACAGCAACAGATGAAAAACCTCAAGCTTCCTTGGGAATCCAAGGTCAGCATCAGTGCCAAGGGGAAGCCACAGAATGCCTTCCTGAGCAGCAGCAAAGCCTCCTGTCCAGCTCAGGCAGGTGCTCTGCGTATTGAAGCCACTGCCCATCCATCCTCCCTCCACCCCTTCCCACCAACCTGAGCAGAACCGCAGCTACACAGCTCAAGAGAGGGGGGAGTCTGAAGAGATGTCACCAAATATACACCCTAAGACAATCCTTGAGAGGAAAGGCCTCAGTTTCCCCAGCTGTTGAGTAACAGTTTTTTAAAAAGTACAAGTTAACTACCCAGCAAATACCCAAACGCTACCGATCTACCTCATGTCCAGGGACAGAAGAGTTTGTGTCACTGTGCTGTGCTGCAGGCTGTCTCAGAGGCCCAGGGTCATCCTGGCTTGCTCCATGCTCTCTGAGAAGGTTTAGCCAGGGTTCTGAGAACATCTGGGAATGACAGTGCCTCTCAGGTCTGGTTGACACCCGTAGCCAGAAAGCCCTAAGATCAATACCAAGCCCCAGGTCTAGGTGGGCCTCCCCCAACCTCTATTGATGGTTTCCGAGGTGTGGAGCCCACCCACCTCTAGGACATGCACTACTATCATCAGGCCTGGGAGACGAGAAAACCTGGGTTCTGTCCTAGTACAGCCAATGACTTACAGGTGACTGTGGTTAAGTCCCAGCTTCCTTGGGGCTCAAATTTCTAATTCTCAAAGTAGATAAATGACAGCCCTCAGCCTTCCTGCAGCATGGTGGGTAAGCACACTCTGAGGCTAATGTTCAAATTTACTCGCATTCAAATCCCTGCTCTCCTCACACTAGCTGGGTCCACACAGGCAAGCTACGTAGCTTCTCTGTGCCTTATTTTCCTCATTTGTAAAATGGGCTGATAACACTATCGCATAGAGTTGTTGTAAGGCTTAAATGGGTTCGTCTATATAAAGCCCCTAGAACATTGCCTGGCCCACGGTTTGATGCTATTTTGTTATTATTTCCTCCCCGCACTGTCGCTGTCCTTAGAGCTCCGTAGGGAGACAGGGCGTCGGGGGAAAGAATGGCAAAGGGACCCCCCAGCACGGGAGCAGGAGGGTCTGCTAGGACACTGCCTGGATACTTGCTCAGTAAGGCTGGTTAGTGCTGGGCTCAGCCCTAGAGAGACATGTGTGAGGGACAGGACCTAGACTCCTTCCAAGAGTGGCTATAAATGACTTTTACAACTTGGCTGTCCCTCTGGTCACCAGAAGAGCCTCTGACTCCCTCTCCCCAGGGACACATCAGCTGGCAAAGGCCGACACACAAGTGATCCCAGCGAGGAGTGATGTTGGTTCACCTTGGTTTTTCCCTTCTTTCTTCCTGTGGCCTTTGCCAAACTTGCAAGTAGGATTGGGTTTGCCAAGCAATTGTGACATCAACTCATCCCTGGGCCGATTCTGATTTCTCTCTGTATCTAGATGCCTCCTACCAATTCCTTTTCTCAGAGACTGGAAGAGGCTACCAGGAGGGCTCACCTCTATTTAAAGCAGAGCTGGGGAAAGGCCTGGGCACAGCCCCTTGGCCATCGGGCCTCTGGCCTCCCCACCCAAGTCCTTGCCCAAGTAACTCTACCCTACCCAGCCACGCTCCAGCCACGCAGGCAGCTCCTGGGAGCCTCAAACTGCATCCAGCAAAGCAAACCCACAAATCAGCCAGAACACCCCCTCCCCCATTCCAAAGGGCGCTCTGCAGCCTGAAGAATAGTAGCCAATGTGGGAGAGGCGCCCTGGGGAAAATGAGTGAGCCAAGCAGAAGCTTTCAGTGCCGCCTGGTGTCAGAGGTCTGGGAGGCTGGTGGGAGCCTCTCTGAGCCAGAGTCCTGAACAAACTGATAGGACACTCTTATGCATGGAGCCAGCCAGCCATGCCCATGGTCTGAACTAAAGGTCATTTAGAGGGTTCATCATACCCAGCTATGCTTAGTCTGGTCAAATCCTCGGCTGGGAGTCCAGCAGAGGAGAGTATTAATAACTTGGCGGTGATGGGTACCGCTGTGGGAATGTCCTCTCAGACACGACAAATACCGCCAGAAGAGCCTCCCCTCGCAGTGTCTCCTTGGCACTCTCCTGAGACAAAGTCAAGATGTCTTTAGGAGCCACATTTCCAGCCCAGAGTCCCAGCAT
Organism: Pteropus medius; assembly: GCF_902729225.1. Taxonomy (NCBI): domain Eukaryota; kingdom Metazoa; phylum Chordata; class Mammalia; order Chiroptera; family Pteropodidae; genus Pteropus; species Pteropus medius. Next base: position 5,892,444 of record NW_024354886.1, read on the forward strand.
TTGCCTGCGGTCTAGCAAGCCCACCCTTTGCGGGGAAAAGAGAGCAGCCGGGTAGCAGAAGAGAAGGCCCAGGGACAAGGAGCCCCGCTTTACTTCCACCTCTGCTCCTGGACCCCACCCGGCCCCAGGCAAGGCACTTCAGGCCTCTCTTTTCTCACTTGCAAAGTGGTGGTGAGAAAGTCTGCCTTCCCTACAACCCAGAGCTTTTGGGAAAATATGAGCCACCAATAATGCCAGAAAACCGAGGTCCTGTGCCAGTACAGCCAGTGACTTGTAGGTGACGCTGGTTTAATGCCAGAAATAATAATGATAAATCACATTTATTAAGCACTTAGCTCTGGACCCTGGGCTAACCTTCTCATGGGCTTTATCTCAGTTCTGTCCATGAGGTAGAGATCATTATTATCCCATTCCACAGATGGGGACACTGAAGCTGAGAGAGGTTTAGTAACTTCCCAAGGTCACACAGCGATTACTTGTGGAGTCATGACATAAATTGACAGTGCACAGCTATGCTATACAAAAATGAAGCATTCCCGTACTTTCAAGCCCCTGCCAGATGTCGACTGCCCCAACAGCAGGGACTGCTCTCTTCTTGGGCCTGGGATTAACGTTCCCCAAGAAAAGCAGGCAACGTGACAGAAGTTAAGACACAGTCTCTGTACTCTGGAAGCCTACAGTTCTGTGTACTGTTTTTTAAAAACGTTTGAATATTTAAATGCTAAAGGTATATAACCATATTTAGAAAAAAGTCTTCCTCTCAGCTCTGCTCCCTGGAGGCAACCACTGTTACTAATTTCTTACAACAGATTATTCCAAAAGTAATCGATGCATGTTTGTAGTCTTGTTTAACTATTGCTGAGTTATGGCTGGGGACTGGGGGTCCTTCTGAGTGCTGCCCCGCAAGACACTGTCTCCCTCACATCATTTCCACCTTCTTCTGCTTTTCAGGGTCTCTGCTGAGAGTCCATAGCTGGGAAGACAACTATGCTATGACAACAATAAAGCCCAAAGAGAAAGTTTGAGGACTGCTGACAGCCCCGCCTTCTGTCCTAGAGCTACCATTTCTACCTCAGGCCATGGTTGTGCAGAATAGTGCAGATGCTGGGGACTCCAGGGTGGGTGTGCAACTGGAGCCCTTCCTGCATCAGGTCGGGGGACACCTGAGTGTGATGAAGTATGACGAGGACACTGTATGCAAGCCCCTCATCTCCCAGGAGCAGAGGTTCTACGAATCCCTGCCGCCGGCCATGAAGCGGTTCACCCCACAGTACAAAGGTGAGCATATGGGCAGCATATGCGGCTCGGGGCCAACACACTGGACCAACACACTGGGCTTGTCTGCATGCACCCACCACTTCCTCAAGCACTGCGGTGTGTGAAGCAGTTGCCATGGAGACACGCCCCTCTCCTGCAGCCCAGCTGGCCTTCACTGTCCTAGTTTCTCTGAACTTTTCAAGCCTCCAGGTCTGAAGTATAATAGAATTTGGAGCCACAAGGCTTTGAGGAATTGAGAATGGAATAAAATGAGGCATTCTAGTCTGTGCTTTGGGAGTGCCATGGCTGGATCCTGCAACTGTGGTTGGTAAACATAGGATAGGTAGAGAGGCCTTCTTCACCTCCCTCTGGAGACCTAGGCAGGGGGTGAGAGCTTTGGGCTCTCAGGACATGGAAGAGCTGGGACATGGCAGGTTTAGGAAACCAGAATTCCTGCCCTCATCCAGAGGCAAAGCCAGAGGCATGGGCTGCCTGCCAGGTGTAGCTGGGGAAATTGGGCATGGATCAGTGTGTGCTCTGATCTGAGCACAAGCTGGGTTCTGGGGAGAGAAAGCTGGTGGGGAGGGCTGCCTAGTGAGGGCCTTCAGGCGGGACTTCCAGGCAGGACCTCCAGAAGGGACCTCTGGACATGGCCTTCAGGCTGTTTTGTCCATACCCAGCCTTTGGTAAACACAGTTCACACGGCTCAGGCCATGACTCTGCCAGGCACCAGCCCTGCAATGGCATGAGCACTCAGAGAAAAGATCCCCTTTAAAGGATTTTAGCTGTCATGACTACAAGATTCTGCTCTCCTCGTCCAAGTATTTGTAGTGAAGGCAATGATAACATCCAAACAAGTCAGTCAAAAACTCCCTTGCATTTCAATGATTGAGATAACTGGGAAGGATGGAGCCTATCTACATCAGTGTTTCTCGAAATGTGATCTGGGATCAACCAATTTTACCAGACTCGCTGGTGTGTATGTGTGTGCATGTATGCGTGTGTGCAGGTTCCTGGACCCCAGCCCAGACCTGGGAATCAGAATCCCTGATGTCATCATGCTCTAAATTGAGACCCATTAGTAGGAGGCCAAGGCCTGTGCCCTAGGCACTGCTTTTGTCCCAGCCTGCCAAGCCCTCCTGAGAGTCTGAAACAGGATGGCTGCGAAATGGGGATGGACGGCTGGCGTGAAGCCTGTATAGGCCTCCCCTGGGCCTTCTGGGGGCCCAGGCTAGTGTTACCCATTGCTTATGGGTCACTGCCCATCTTGTCAGAATACCCACTGGAATTAATGTCTATCATTTCAAAACTGAACTCAACCCAGCAAATGGTGGCAGATCTTTGCGTGGGGCGGCCTCCCACCTGCAGCATTTCAAGCTTCAACATAGCTCTGGAGCTGAGACAGACTGCCAGGGCAGGCGCAGGCAAAGCAGGAAAGTGAAAGAAGCTGCTTGGTCTCTAGAACCCTACCCTGGTGTGCTCCCTGAGCCCTATCTGCATGTGCCCATCCCCCTTGGGAGTAGGACAGCACCACTCTTGAGTACGCTTGGGCACTGGTCTACTGTCCAGACCCCTACTCTGCCCTGTTCCCCGCTTCAGGTTGGGCCCATCCCCAGTGCCAGCTGCTCTGGCTCTCTGCTAAAGGTAATGGATTAATTTGAGCTACAGCATCATAGCTACATGAATCGACAGCCACAGAGGACAGTTCAGTCTCTGCCTTCGGGCTTTACTCAGGAGATTGTGTTTCCAGACAACTGCTTCAGGGAACTGCAGACACCCTCCAGGTGAGACCATGCAGCCCAGCCGAGGGTGAGGATGAGGCAGAGACCCTGGGCTGGGGTGACACCCAAACATGAGATTCCAATGATGCAGAAACTGATTCACTCACTAGCCACAATCCAGGCACTACCTAAGAAAATGCACGTCTATGGAGACACTACAAGGCCCAGAACTAGGACCCTTACTCTCAGACGCCTGGGGTAGGTAGCTGAGATCAGGTTTTAGGTGGGAAAGGAACCCTCAAAGGGTGCTCAGGTTGTGTAGACTTCTTGTTTCACCTGGTAAGAAAAGTAACATCAGCTAACCCTTAGTGTTCCCTCAGTGCCAAACACAACTAACTGTAAGTAGTTTCCACGTACGAATTCATTTAATCCTCACAACCACCTACTGAAATGGGGACTATTATCCCCATTTCGCAGGTAAGGAGACTGAGGCAAGAAAGGTTACCTGACTTGCCTCAGGCCACACAGCCAGTGAGAGGCAGAGCCAGGATTCAAAGCCGCAAAGTGTGGCTCCCAAGTGTGGCTTTTGACTCGAGCAGATACTGTTACTAGAGAGATGGACTCCTTGAATGCCAGTGCTCAGAGATGCATCTTGCCCAATGAAGGAGGGTATGTGACTTGCCCGGGGTCACTAAGCTAGAGACTTCAGGTCAGGGAGACTCTAGTGCACACAAGCCTGCCATAGGGGTCTCCTTTTTTCTCCCCGATGGGAATAGCCCCAGAGAGAGGAGCTGTTTCTGGAGTGACCACTGAGCACACCCTCTTCCTGCTCATCACCCTGCACTGTGATGGCATCGGGGATGTTGGGCAGAGATGTCATTCTCAAAGGCGGCCTTCCCGAGCCAGGAGCTCACCCTAGACCTTTTACGGGGCTCCTCAGGTATGATGACAGCATCTTGGGGCTGCACCCCTCTTGCTTCCTGTCAGCTTTGGGTTAGTGAGGACATGCTCCTAGGTCCGGCTGGTTAACAGATAAGCCAGATTCATATTACAGATAGTGGTGAATAAATGCTCTCAAAAGCTTAAAAAAATGATGGAATATGCACAGAGGCTGAGGAAGCTGCTCGGCCAAACTGAAATTGCTGAGATGTTCTGGGCATGTCAATTGTGGCAGGAAGCACTCTTGTCTGCCCAGTTAGCATGGTGGCAGGTCAAGGTGCTAGGGAACAGCTGACGAGCAGGCAGCCAGAGGCTCTCACTGGGTCCCCGATTTTCTTGGCCAGGCAGGGACAAGAGCATGCTCGGAGCCCACGGGCCTGTGAGGCCTAGTCCCCATGGACATACAAGGTAAGCTGGAGGCCAGGGCAGGACCAACATGGCTCTTAATGAAATTAACTATCCAAGCCCCTAGCAGCCTATATTCCACTGAGAAGCTGCTCCTGTGAAGAGTAGGAAACCCAAGATTGTTTGCAAGGCCCTATCTGTGCTGGGTCCCAGGCTTCAGAGGGAAGGGCTAGGCTGAATCATAGAGGGGTGTATGGGAGAGGGAGGGAAGACAGGCAGAGACACATAGTCAGTCAGAGGCATGCAGGAAGACGGAACAAGAAGGCAGGGACACGGAGCCTGGCTGTGTAGCTCTGACAATATGAGAAATAGAAATGACTTTTGGGTTTTATTGGTTTTGGGTTATTTATGCCTCTGCTCACCTCCATTTATTTAGACAATCAAAACAGATGAGATAGACAAGAGCTGGGACCTGGGGAAGTGAGTGAAGGTCACATTTCTTATCCATCCAGAGAGGCATCCTGAGTCCAGGCTCCCGAAGACTGTGTAGTTTCTGGCAGGGCCTCTACCACAGCGCCTGGATGGGAAAGTCCAGGGGTCTGCTGGATAGTAACTTGAACTTTATAAGATCTGGAAGGGCCTTGCCCTTAGCTGCACACCTCTTGGGCTGCCCAGGCAACCAGGAGGCTCCAAGCACCCCAACAATGATCACAGATGCCAGTGAGCTCTCCCCATTCTCACACGTAGAGAGTAGGCTCCGGGGCCTGGCGGTGGTTTCCAGGTCAGCGCCCCTCCCTAGAATAAGCACAGCAAGGCTCCTGCCCAGGAAAACAGAACTGGAACTATAAACCCTACATCCATGGGCTTCCTGGTGCTCCCAGTCCCTGTGCCGATGACCCTGTCACAGGATGGTGGGATAACAGCTTGTTTGTTCCATGGCATAGAATGACCAGCACATGCACACGACTGAGTAACAGCAGAGGGGTCCTCATCCACACACAGGTAAACACAGTGTGACAACACGGACTCTCCCAATAAAGTCCTCAAGTCCATGTGACAGTTTGTTCCTTCTTTCCCATCTGTGTCTGGCATGGATGGCCTTCTTGGAGCTCTGCCCCTGTGTGGCCTTGGGCAAATTATTCCATCTTTCTGAGACCCAGTGACCACAGTCAGGCTTGCTACTAATGCTGGCACATAGTAGACATGAAAGACATGACAGTGATGATCGCTATCACAGTTATTTCCCCGGCCTGCCAACAGCCCCTGCTCTCATGCATAGACCAGCTTTGGTGGGCCTGGTCTAAGATGCATGCTGGTTTTCAGATAAACCATAAATGTCAGGTTCAGGCACAGTATTATTGTTAGTATCATTATTACTTTATAGGACACAGGGGCCTGGGATGAGCTGAGGAAAAGCAGAGTATTTTTAGGAGCCAGAGAAAACTGAATGTCACTCTCAGGTTGCAAAATTAGGGCACTGGGAATCTAAGATGACAGGACTGGCCCAGGGAGACGGCTGAGCTAGGCACAGATAGCTCTGAAGAGCGACTTGCTGAATTATAGAGCAGCCTCGAAAATGAGTGTCTGCACTGACCAGCCCCCGAGGGCTGGGCAGGACACAAGCAGGAAATCAGCTGTCTTGAGTGCTTGTTCAGCAGAAATTACCACTTAGGATGGTACCAAGAGAAGGTGACCAAGTGGCAGGGAGAGGAAATAAATATCTTGGAGGACACGATCACATGCAATCTACCTTCAGTCAAGGTCCCAGCAGAAAATGAGAGGTACATACAAAGAAGTTCAAATGAGGAGAACTTTTAAAAGGAACTATGTGCATAAGTGCATGCAGGATAAAGGGAACAACTGGGCATGGTGAGGCACCAGGGACCGGCAGCACTGGAAACCTGTCACCACCCCTAAGCCTGAAAGATCAAAGTGTAGGGATGGCATTACTGACCCAGTGAAAAGGAGGCCACAGAGGAACATAGTTGTGGCAGGGCCACACTGCAGCAGGGAGAGAACCAGCGGGATAAACATCTCGAACTTCCTCCCAGCTCTCGTTGCTTGCCAATATCTGCCATTGGCCAGACCCACTGGTTTGCTCCATAGGGTCAGCCTGTTAGGCATAAAGCAGGGTGAACACTGGTAAAGTGTGTGGGCTCGCGGGGGAGGGAGCAAACAGAAAACATAACATCAGCTGCTGGAAGAACAGGGAACCAAGTACTCTAGGTTTCCAGTTCTCACAAAACTATTAGGGGGGGTGGTCTCCTGTGCAGCTACCAAAACTATCATTCCCTCTTCATCAGAACTCTGGTGAGGATGGGCAACTGCTGGATGCCGAGCCCCAGGGAGGAAAGCCTGGTACTCTGCCACCTGAGTGAGAAGTCCAAAGGGGAGGGCCACAGAGCCATGAATATATGTGTCAGTGCTAATTACCCGATCTGGCTGACTTCCCAGAGAAGAAGCCCAGTTAGCACATCTGTTCATTGGGTTTCCTCACACTCGTCACATTCACAAGTGGAAGAGATCATGCCTTGATTATAAATGCCAATGGTTAGGAGGTACTGTAAGTTGGGGAAATCTCACAAGTCTTTTTATATCAAAGAACCATGTTCCACCAATAATCTTCATACGTTGTGCATCTAACCAAAGAAAATAGCAAGCATCGGTATGAAACCCAGAGATGGGTGAGGATGGATGAAGTGGTGACAAAGAGTTCCGAGCCCCAGCAGGCTGAGGTGGCTTCCTGGAAGAAGCTGGTCAGATAGACAAATGGAGGAGAAAGGATAATAGAAGAAGCAAAGGACAAGGGCGAGGAACGGATGGGCCCCAACTTCCCTCACTGCCACTCTGAGGCAGGGGCCCCTTTTTGCAGAAGACCAGCTCTGATGTCCCAAGGCTGGGCCCAGGTGGGACAGCTGTGGTGTGACTGGGAAGGCGTGACTGTGCACGGAGGAACTAGAATGTGAGAACAAAATGTACAGGGCTGGCTTTGTCTGAAGTGTGAAGGAGCAGAAAAGTGCCATAAAGGAGCGGCCGGGCCAAGAGAGGCCCAAGGCTATTTTCTGCAGGCTCCACAGCACTGAGCTCATTCTGGAACAGGTCGGGCTCAGGCTAAACCAAGCCAATTGCTATAGCTCTTCCTTGAGAGAGGAATTGGGGAAGAGGGAAGGTTGACCATTGTCATTAAGCCACACTTCAAAATGATTTCACCCATTATGTCCAGTCAGGTAAATTCCATCTGGTTTCTCTGTGTCCAGTCAGGTAAATTCCATCTGGTTTCTCTGCCCATCCTGTCCCTCATGTGCTCTGCAGGCACCATCACGGTGCACCTCCTGAAAGACAGCCTCGGCCATCTCAGCCTGGTTGCCAACCCACTGAACGAGAACCGGGAACCCTTCGAGGTCTCCACGGAGTCGGCGGCAGTGGCAATATGGCAGACACTCCAGCAGACCACCAGCGGCAGTGGCGGTGCCCATCCCCTCTCCCAGTGGCAGCATTCCCAGTTGGCACATTCACTCAAGGAGAGGTGAGGGACACCTGGCAGATGACAGAAATTGGGAGCTCGTCTCTACCTGGGACCAGCTCTACTCTCACCTGTGACAAGGCCAATGGCTCCTCATGAAGGCCCAAGCAGAGAAAATGAGAAATTCAGATGAAGGCTCTGTCTAGAATAACCAATGTGATCAAAGAAAGGAATACATCTTCTTCACACTGCTCCTAGAGGGAGGACTGTGATGCATTTATCTCAGATGCTGATGCACATGCAGAGCCCTATACAGAGCAGGCATTTGGCACATATTGTTTAATTAAGTACCCATTTCACTGAGACCTTGAAGTGTCTGAGGGGAAATGTGCAGAGCAGAAACCTCAGAATAGTTGACATGAATGAAAAGTGTGGCTAATGTCTCTGAAAAACCATCTTTTCTTAGCAGTCCAGAGGAGATGAGGAGAGAGGCCAACGCATCACTCAGTGGGAACTCAAAGGCACAGGTTGGCTCAGGGCACAGAGGTCCCTAGAAAGGTCTCCAAAACCTCTGATAATGTCAGCCGACCTTTTTCAGGTGAAAAGAATCCCTGCGGATTTTTAAAACATGTATGGGAAACAAAAGAGAGCTAATGCAACGAAATTATCTTCCTTCCCCAAGGAGCACAGACAATCTAATTAAGCCTCTTGGCTCTGCATCAGGAAGCTGGTGCACATTATCTCCATTTCACAGATGGGGAAGCCAAGATGCAGAGGGCGGGAGAGAGGGAGACCAGGGACCTGTGACTTCTACCCTCTGTGGCATTTTGAGGTCTCAAAGGTAACAGTCTAAATCCCCTGCCTTCTGATTCCCTACTGTGTCGCCCCAATAGTGAGATAATAATCCAGATCGCTTATAAGTGAATTTAGACCATCTCAGCCTTCTGAGGGGGTGACACGCTCTAATGAGTTCATCTGAATTTAGAGAGTCCTCACCTGCACCCCCACTCCAGAAGGTGGGGGCTGCAGTGTGGCCTGATCCAATCTGGTGCCAGGGCCTGAGTTGGGGCAAGAAAGGCACTCTGAGGCCTTACCAGTGTCCTGGAGAGTCTGTGTCAGAGTCCAACCAAGAGAGCACAGTCAGTCACAAGAAAGGGCATCTTTCCCCAGACCTCTGACCCTGGATACCGATTGTCCTGTGCTTCCCTCACCTGCAGCCAAGCCACAGCACTCCTGAGGTCTGAGTTCCACCTTAGCACCCACGTCTCCTCCCTGGTAGAAGACCCTGATGGGAACCAGGCCCAGGACGAGAGGAAGAGCTTCAACCCCTGGGGTCTGCACTGCCACCAGGCCCACCTGACCCGCCTGTGCACCGAGTATCCAGAGAACAAGCGACACCGTATCCTTGCCCACCCTTTCCACCACAGGGTCCCAAGGACAGGAAGGTGTACCTATGAGGGGGTGGATGGGTGGAGGGGAGACCAGGGGAGTGATAGAGACAAAGAGATATTATTGGGGCAGAAGGGAGACGGGGAGGGTCAAGTAAGGGGTAGGAGGAGAGACAGATGTGAGGGAAAGTTGGAGACATGAGCCTCAGACCTGTGACTAGAAGAAATCAGTTCTCTCCAAAAGAAAACTCAGAGATTATAGGGGAATCAGACTGGGAATTAAGCTGAACACAGTGCCCCTGGTGGGCCACTGGCTGTATCTCTGTCACCTGAGCAGTAAGGATGGTCTGGGCTGAAGGTTTCTGTGGGCAGATAGGAATGATGACTGCCATGCCTGGCAGGGGGCTCAGAGGGCTGGGCGGGTCCCCCACACCCCAACCTCCTTTCTATCCTTTCAAATTCTCCCCACAGGGGTCTTCCTACAGAGTTGATGGAGGGGAAGGGGTATGGCTCTCCCTTAGGGAAGTGCCCATGGGTGGACCCTCCCCTTTGTTTCCAGGTTCTCAGTGAACAAATTTAGGCTTAAAATGCCCCTTTGTCACCACTGGGCTCCTCCCTGCAAAAGGGCAGCTGGTTTCAGTATTTACTAAGACAAATCTGCAACCCTCATCCCTAAAGAGCTTTTGCAGGATAATTATTCCACTAAAATTAATATTCATGCAATTCACCTCTGAAGCTAACATCAACCCACTTCTCTCAAAAGGTACTGGCCCATTCAGTGACTAGAGGTTTTAGCCTTATGATTTTCTGCCATAAAAGGAAAACCAGAGGAGAGAAAGAGCAATTAGGGGGATCGTTTTATAAACTATAAATGTCTAACCAAATGTACTGTATACTTGAAACTAATTTAAAAAAAAAAAAAGTTTGCTGTAAAACAGAAAAAAAAATAAATAAATTGGGCAAAAGGCCTGCCAGGGATTTCAGACTTAACATTTAAGTTTCAACCTCAGAGCAAGAAGGAAAAGAAGCGTGCGTACTCATAAATTCTGCCTAAATAAAGGGACCTATTAAAGCAGCCTGCAAAGCTACTACCTGGGATTCTTAATAGCAACGATGGGTTTGTCTGTAATGAAAAAATGGGAGTGAAGGAATAATGCTCAGAGTAGAGAATCTCTAGCCAGCTTCGGAGGTGTGCTGCCTGCCTCCTGTGGGGCAGTGGTCTTAGTGTCTTTGGAATCTTCCTTAACTTAGTGTGATCAGGGTTCCTGTTGCTGGAAAATGTCGTGTCACAGTACAAGTATCCCTGCATCCTGGACCTGAAGATGGGGACCAGGCAGCATGGGGATGATGCATCTGAGGAGAAGAAGGCCCGCCACATGACGAAGTGTGCACAGAGCACCTCAGCCTGCCTGGGCATGCGCATCTGCGGCATGCAGGTGAGTGGCAAAGGACCCACTGCAGGGCTGGGCATCCCGGTATCTCCACTGTGGAGCAAGGATGTCTCCCATCCAGACACCACTGTCCCCTGCAGAGCTCCCCACTTTGGGGGAAGCAGCCAGGTACCAATCTTCCACCAAGGAAGTGCACATCCTAATCTATGACACACTGGGTTTTCTAAAGAGCTCCTTTCAGGGTAGCAGTGTCAAAACTCCACCATTTTTTAACTTGGTCTCAGGGTCTTTGGCAGTTGAAACTTTCCACAGTGGCCACATGGGTCCTGCCCACATTGAGAACAGAGCTTTGATGACAGTGTGTGAGCAGAGTCTGGGGAAAGAACTATATGCCAAAGAGCTTCTCTGTGCACTCTGTGGATTCCTCATTCTCTAAATGATAAAGCCGAACTCCTTCTCAGATGTTATAAGGCAGTCTGTCTCTGAATTTCTATTCGCCATTCTCTCTTCTTACTCCACCTATTCTGCTTCTTGCTATCTGTTCGGCTTAACAAAGTGGGAAGGTAGTAACCTGCTAAGCCCAGGCAAAGCATTGGTTAATTTTTATTGCTCAGACTCTGCACCTTGTTTTTGCTGTTCAGATGTGGCTTGTGGCAGGGGCTGCAGGAGAACAGTTGGAAATAAACTTCCTCCATTCGTTCACTCCTTATAGTCTATCTACTCAAAGCAAAACCAGATACCGATTTGACGGTAAATGTTATAGCTTTCTTTAATTGAAACTGCCACCCCTTGAAGCTGGAAGTTGAGTCTCTAAATTTGTTGCACGGATGTTCCTTAAAAGGCTTGGAATGCAGTCCTCAAGAGAATGGGGTGTGATGATTTGTGGTGTAAATGGAATCTCTCTCTGGATCTTAAACCTTCTGAAATTGATCTGATTTATTTAGAAAGTGATGCCTATCATGTACTTAAGATGGCTAATTTAGCAGCCGATCACTAACCCTCCAAAACCACACCTAGTCTATTATATCCTTCTGATTTTTTTCATTACTGGTTTCCCATAAACATATCATATAATCTGAAGGCAGGAAAGACCTGAGAAACTGTCTTGGCCAGGTATGGGCAGCCCTTCCCAGGTGTGCCAGGCAGAGGCGTGCCAAGTCATTCCCTGGCAATGCCAGCTGCTGGCCTCAGTTTAGCTTTCGCTGCTGCTTATGCCATCCAAATTAAAAGGGGGATGCTTGCCACTGTCCCCCCATCAGTGTCTCTCTTTCATCTGCTCCCTTCTGATGGCCAAGACATGACAAGGGAGGGAAGAGGGTCTGGTGCCAAGGAGACGAGCCACCAGCTCCACAGAGCTGCTGTGAACTTCCCTATATGCAGGATCCCCTCAGCTACACTGGCTGCCCAAAAATTCCATCCACACCTGATCTAGCCTGTCTTTTATCTTCAAATAATTCACCCTCTTCCACTCCAAGAGCCATTATTTCCTTGGAATCTGCAGAGAAAGAACTTTATAAACGGTTGGGGAAAATTTAATCTAGTTGGCTTTCCAAGGCCATTGGCTGTGACTTCAGATTCCTACTGAAGCTTTCTAGCTTAGGTTAGCTAATATTTGAATTGAGGAGGGCCAGAAGCCAGGATTTAAATCATGATTTGGAGGCTGACATTGGAAATTCACAAGAAAGGAAATCCAACTCTTTTCCTCATGGGTGGAGGGTCACCTTTGTAGGGTGAGGATCTTTAGACCTTGGATTTCTATTAGAGGCTTGCACAGAAAGCATTTTAAAATGTAAAAGCCAATAGGTGCATGATGAAAGATCATCATTCTGTTCATTTTAGCCATTTTTGCCCTGTGTCTCCTGGAAATCCGTTTATATATTATGTTAGCTTGTGATGCTGCAACTGCAGCAGATGCAATTTTTTTGTTCGTAATTCTTCACATGTTCTCTTTCTTTTTAACATAAGGTTTATCAAATTGATAAGAAGCACTTTCTCTGCAAAGACAAGTACTATGGAAGAAAACTCAAAGTCGAGGGGTTCAGACAAGCCCTCTATCAGTTCCTGCACAATGGAACCCGTCTCCGGACAGAACTGCTGGAGCCCATCCAGCGCCAGCTCCAGGCCCTCCTCTCGGTCATTAGGAGCCAGAGTTCATACCGATTCTATTCCAGCTCTCTCCTCATCATCTATGATGGGCAGGAGCTGATGGAAAGAACCCTGGGTGGCCAGCATCCTCAGGAGGCTCTGCAGACAGCCCACAGCAACTCTCCTGGAGGTCTTGCTAAAGTTGACATCCGGATGATCGACTTTGCTCATACGACATACAAGGGCTCCTGGAATGAGCATACGACCTACGATGGACCAGATCCAGGCTATATTTTTGGTCTGGAGAACCTCATCCAGATTCTGCAGGATATACAGGAGAAAAAATGAGGTGTTGGGCCTATCCATATTTTTCTGGAGTACAGATCTTAAGAGGGACCTATTGGTAGTGAGGGTAGTCTAGACACCCCCTAGATATCTTTGTAATAATCATATCTACATTCAAAAGCCATCACTATACATGGCAGGCTATATTAATATATGCTAGAAAAACCAGCTCTGGAGATAATTCACATACCTGGCATCTTGTGCTAATGCTGGTCACCACAGACTGGACAGTCAGTATGAAATGGCATCATCTTGGAGTATACTGGAGGGGTGCAGCATGAGTTAGAGGCCAGCATTACGGTGAAATTCTAGAGTATTTGCATTTTAAAATGCTTCCTTGTTATCATGCTACAATCCTTGCAAGCTGTGAGGCAAAAAAATCTTACTTGAAGAAGACTTAAAGAATGAGTTAACAAGTTCACGGGTTTCTGCTTGCATGAGCTGCCTGCTCCAAAGGCAGACAGAAATAATGAATGCCTCTTACCTTCCTAAGAGGCACTGTAGGTGGGGCAGGATGAAGTGGGACAGATCTGCCCATTTCACCAATTTTGTACCAGGTTCTGAAGGGACAAAGACAATCCCAGACACAGCACTGGCAAACCAACACCCCAGATTTCCCATTTTTACCTGTGGAGAGAAAGGTCTCTTTACAGACTTCTAAGTACCTATTGGAAGCAACGATTCTGCCAGAATCTAACCTCAAAATGCCTCTGAATCTGACCATGAAATACAGCTTTCCAATGGTGGTGGAATGCACATGAGGAGGAACCACTGATGTTAAATTACACTCTTAGCTTTCCATTTATTTATTGGAGTATGTGGGGGAGGAGAGGAGTCAGAAGTAAGGAGCCTGAAGAACTGAGGAAACCAGGCACAATGTTTACAAGACCAGTGGACAAGTATAAACATGGAACAAACAATTCCAATGAATTCTTTCTTCTGCACTGTGGAAACCTATTACAATGCCTGATTCAAGCACTGAGATACATTACCCAGTTAGAGAAATAAATTTGTTAATAAAATTACTAAGGTCACCAATGATTATTTGGTGTACTTTATTACCCTTTCTGTTTATTTTTTCTGATCATCACACTGTATGGTAGCTCTAATTTATGGGAATACAGCAGGAACAGTTCACCGATTTCCTGCTGTCTTTCGGGGAACTTGGTGGGAAATGGTGGCTAATAAAATATTTGCATGTACCTACAAGGCAGGCCCCAGACCTGAAAAGTAAGTAGTCCTTTCACTTGAACCTTATACAATGCAAAATTAAATAATTTCTGGATTCCCGTGGCTAATTACCATCAACTTTCCAAAATCCTAATAGAAGAGTGGCCTAGATAATAAAAAACTTTCATTTAATTTTGTGATACATTATATGGATTCCAAAGCAAGTTAACTTCCCTAATTATGTTTGGCTGAAGTAATGACAAAACTAATTTGCATGCTCTGTGCCCTTGGTGGGAGGTTTGAGTCAAAGACTATTGAGCAGCAAAAGGGAGTCAGTCGAAAACTAAATATTTGCTAATGACAAAATAGAGCCCTAAATACTGCTTTTTCAAGCCCCTTCATTGCTTGAGAACCTGGTTCCACATCAACCGAGTCCAAAGCTTCCTGGCTCACCTTCTGACTCTGCCACTATTAGCAGCCCTGGGTGTGTGGGACTTGACTGATAATGAGGTGGGAACAATCAGCTGAAACCTAAGTCTTTTAGGGCTGGCCACCCACATCACTAACTATGCTAGAACCACTCTCCATGGGCTGGCTCCTTATTCCTGCCCATGTGATGCCCCTCTCTTAGCTACTCTTTTAAACCATGGTGCCCTTCACATGAGGCTTTCTTCCTCCTTACAAATCATTCGAGGCCCAGCCCAAATTCCAACCTGCTCCTGAAGAGGTCCCTGATGAAAGAGCAGTCTGTTGCAAGGGACAAAGTTGGCTCCTGGTTTTAGACCATTCTTACTGGACTATCAGACTCAGAGGGGTCACCATGGTCTAGAAACTTATACAGCGTGCTGTCTTTTAGGCCTTGTGGTGGAAGATGGTGGTGTTACAAGAAGGACAGAACCTGGGTTCCTTCCTTCTGGATAACTGTGAAGAGCAGAGGCTATCTGTTGACCATGCTGGATTATAATGTTAAGCTACTGATATTTGGGGATTGTTTGTCATAACAGTTAGCCTACCCTAATACCTGTGGACAAGAACCAGACATGTGGCCCTACCCAGATGCCAGAGGGCAAAGATATAGTTTGTGTGCCTAGAAGAGGAAATGGGTTTGATGAGAACTCAGCCTCTACTATAACCTCTTTCTCCATATCCGCATGTTAAATTGATATCTGACTTAAGAAGAGAGAAGCAAAGATATAAAAAGCAAGTGAGGAGACAGCAGGGGCCTGGCAGTGCCAGAGCTGTGGGTTCTGATCCAGATCTTTCTCCTAGCCATATCTTCATACACTGAGTGTGCCCAGAGTGCTAGTAGATTTGCTTAGCATCTCCCCTACCTCAGTTTCCTTATCTACTCTAACTTGGTCCTCAAGACAGGTGATGTTAAAGAACAACCTGCTCCTGACCTCCCCATCAAGTGGTTGGGGATATGGGCAGCCTGAGAGACAGCCACCCAGCCCCATTTCTGCCCCTCTGATATTCCTGTGTGACTGAAAAGAAAGCTAAAGAGCAGAATGTTATGATAGCTGCTCCATAATACAATGTCATCTGGAAGCCCTGGGCCTCTGGGCAGCACCCTGGCAGCCCCATCACTCTTCCCAGCTGCATGGAGTCTTTTAGACCATGCTGGAAAGGGCAGGAAACAATCTAATAAAACAAATGGCAAGGCAAGACCACTCATCAACAGCTCTTCAAAATGATCTAAACTTCTGACTTTTAATTTAAATCTGTATCCTCTGTGGCCAAAAACATAAAACCAAAAGATGAGGGAAAAAAACTAAAATGAAGGTGTGGATGCCAAGAATTAGAGGGTAGGAGGAAGGGAAAAAAGCAGCTCTGGGACAATAAGTTGAACACCAGCCAGGCAGGCTGACTTGCAGCCAGGTTGGGTCCTTTTCATTATGTTTTTCTCCCTTCTGTTACTAAGCTGCCCTGAAATGGGACAGGAAATTTGACAGCTAATCCGAGAACAATTCAAATCCAGAAACATACCTGCTTTTGATTTGCCCTTCACCTTTCTCCCTCAGCTCTCTAAAGATGAGAATTTTATAGGGGAAGGGGTAGGGAAGGGGACAAGTGGACGAGAAGACCTGGGTTTATAGTCTAATGTCATCTTTTTTCTTCAGATTCATTTAGTGAGAGATTACCATGCACCAGGACCTATTGTCAAACAGTGCTTTGAGGCAAAAGGGGACCAAAAGTGATGGGGCTGCTACTTTAGCTCAGGGCCAGAGGCCATGAAATGCCTCTCTGAGGTGATATGGACCAGAGAGCAAAGTGAAGGGAGGGGAGCAGATGAAAAGATGTCCCAACAGAGCTGATGGGCTCTGGAGATATTGGGGTACACTCTAGGACCCCACTGGAGTCTGTCCCAGCATACTTCAAAAAACCTGTGTCTCTTGAAAAAAAAAGCTCATCTCCAGAATAAGGCAGCAATGACCTTTCTAGCTACCTTTATACGGGGGTATTAAATGACTAACTACTCCGATGCAAGTCTAGACCCACTTTTTACGGTAACATATGAGTGTTGCAGCCAATCATTTCCTCTGGTTGAATAGTTGAAAGAAGAAAAATCAGGCAATCATGCCCTACAATACAGCTAAGTATTTAATTCCTTTTTAATGTTTACATTATTAACACTAGCATTACAAAATGATATTTTTTACTTTCAAGCAATTAAAATGTGTGATTCAGTGTCTCAATTACTGGGATCGTTATAACTTGAAAAACTGAAGCAGCGCTCCCTTCCTCTTCTCTCCTCCCCATGAAGGTGCCTCATTTCTATAAAGAAAGATCAGGGCTCCGTAAAGCTCAAATGCCCATTCCAAATGGTTGGAGAGGTGAGGCTCTGGTGGGGATTTTCAAGGAGCCAGGAGGGCTACTGCATTCTGAGTGGAATGAGTGACAGCTCACAGGTGGATGTCATCAGCTCTCTGAGGGGCTGCCACTGCCCAGGTCACATTCCGGGCAGTGCTTATTAATGTGCTCAGAATGACACTGGGTGACTGACAAGCCAGTGAGCCCAGATTCTGGCTCCAACCACCCACAGGCATGTGGACATGGCGGGTGGTAGGCTAGGTAAAACAAAGTCAGAGAGGACCCTAGAGCCCCCAGGAAACTATAATGCGTACAGAAACACATCTGGCACACAGTTCACAACCATAATGCTGCAAGGAGGCCAGGAGAGGCACCAGGTGGGCAAGAGGATGGACTCTGAAACTAGTCAGCGGGGTTCAAGTCTAGGCTCTGCCACTTACCAGTTGGTGACATTGGCAAGTCCTTATCTTGTCCTCTCTGTGCTTGTTTCCACCTCTATAAAATGGGGACGAAATGAGTCAATATATGTAAGGCATTTAGAACAGTCCCTGGCACACAGCACATACTTAGTAAATGTTCATTTATCACTATAATTCCCATTTTAAAATGAAGAACTGAATCTCAGAGCGATTAAATAACCTACCCAAGGCTGGTCTCTCTGAAGGCCTTTGCCCTTGCTGCTCCTCTGCCTGGAAGCTGCTCTTGCCTCTCAGGTGACTCAGGTCTCTCTCAAACATAAGCCCCTCCAGACTACCCATACCCTACGCCTGCCCTAGTCACATGGACCCCGCACCCTGACTTGATCTCTCCCTGAAATTATGTTGTTTATTTAGCAAATGACTTCATACATATGAAGCCCTTTATTATTGTTATTGTATGTTTGCTTGGTTGTTATCTGTCTCCCCTAACTTAAATGTAAAACCCATGGGATCAGGGCCCTCATCCGCCTTATCCACCACATGGAAGTAGTTCAGGGCTGTCTTCATGGGTGTGTGATCTGTGCAGTCACACAGGGCTCTGTGCTCTGAAGGGCACCACATTTGGTTTAATGATCTGCTCTTACTGTCCTAAAATTCTTAATAATTTTTTAACAAGGAGCTTCGCATTTCCATTTTGCATAGGGCCCCTGCAAATGATATGGATTTGTCCTAAATAAACAAATGAGTGAATGAATGAGCAAGCCCACATTTCAGCTTGGGTCTGTCAGACTCCAAAGTCTCACTACTGAACCATCAAGACAAAAGCATGCTTCCAGTGGGGGAAAGAGAGGTGGGTAAGGCAGTCTGAACCAGGGACAACCCCAACCTGACGCAGAAGATGCTTTGCTGGTGAAGGGAGAGCCTTAGGAGGAGGCACTGGTTGGGCTTTCCCCTGGCATCCAGTTGTTCTTCTCAACATCTCGTTGCACTGTGCCTCAAGTGTGGTGAAAACCATTTGCTGCCACCTAATGTTACTCTTCCTTTTGCCTAAGACAGAGGGACCTCAGTCCCTGCCTCCCAAGACAGCTGTTCTCAGCCTGCCAGGTGCTCTTCAAAGCCACAACTGTAGTAAGGCCTCAGGCAGAATGACAAGGCTTCTCCAGGCATCCAGCACAGCCTTAGGTTCCTACTGCTTGACAATAACAGTTACAACCCTGGCATTTTGGGCTGTGAGGCAGCCATCAAAACTATGCAGCTATAAATACAGCTGATGGTAAAGATGGAGCAGGGAGGTATTGATGGGCTGGAACATGGTGGGGATACCCTTGAATGCATTTTCTACTTCCCCTGAACTCTCCTTACCTCAGGTGGGTATCCCCTGAACTCACTTACTTCAAGAGGGCATCAGAACAGTTCAAAGTTATTCCTTGTTAAAACCACCCATTGATCTTTCCCCAAATTAGATTCCTCCCTCTTCCTCTCTCTCCCATTCCTGCACCAGGCCTGGCTCTTGAGCTTGTACCCTTCCATTCCCACTTACCCACGCCCTTCAGATGCCATCCCTGATCTTTCTCCGCCCTGCTCTCCTGAACAGCCAGAAGTACTATTTCTTTCTTCAAACTCCCTTGCATTCTTTATCACTTCAAGCCCTTGTCACTTTTAACTTTGTGTTTTGGTTGTGTATTCACTCCCCTACTCAAGGCAGGAGTCTCCTGGACTCCCCTTGACAAAATAAGTGGAGAGAGAAAGACAAGGTTTTGGGGAAGCATGTATGCATGGGACAGTCCTGTCTGGCTAAATGTAGGACAGTAAAGTGTGTTGGGGGCGGGGAGCTGAAGCTTTCTTAAGAAAAAATCTGGTAGGTGGGAGGATCTTTTGAAAAGAAAAATCAGGACATTCCACATGATGATGCAGCTGGAGATTTATGAAGAGACTTGGTAAAACATCGTTTTTCCATGCTGAATCAAGTTTTTCCCAGCTGATGCTCAAGCTAGAGAATCTGTGCTTCCCGGGTTAAAGTGCCTGGCTTGGAGAGGAAGGGTCCAGAGGGGACACTAATAGGGGTTGGGGGAAAGGGACAAGAGCTGAGGAGCATTAAAGAAGAAATTGTGGCAGAATACCAAGTGGTAGTGACAGGTACAGGTGCTGTGAGGAGAACGGAGCAGGAGGGGGTGTGTGAACCATGTGTGCGTGCTACGTGATTAAGTTCAAACACATTTTCATCCAATAACAACTTGTCGTTACATGCAAATGTGTCGTTTATGCAAATTAGCTGAGTTCGCCGAGAAGGGTTTTTTCAGTCTGGAGCTTGCGCAGTCACTGAAAAAGAGAAGCAAAGCTGTCTTTAAGGTTCTCCACGTCGGCCTTGCCCCTGGTTGCTGGGCTGGTTCCTGGAGAACCACGACGGAATTAGCCCTGCTCTCAAACACAAGCCAGCAGCGCCCCTACCAGGGGATCTGCGTGGAGCCAGCAAAGTCGCGCGTGCTCACTCGGCCCGCCTCGCCTCCACGGACAGGCTGCGAGCCTTAGTGCGCAAGCGCCACAGGTCTGGCCGACTCCACCCTCCGGGGCGGGACAAGCGGGGCCCAAAATGGCGGCCAGCCGCTACCGGCGTTTCCTTAAGCTCTGTGAAGAATGGCCAGTGGACGAGACCAAACGGGGCCGGGACTTGGGCACTTACCTGCGGCAGCGGGTAGCACAGGCGTTTCGGGAGGGAGAGAACACCCAGGTGATCGGACTGTGGGTCTGCCTTCGGCGGGGAGGTGGTTGGGGCGAGGGGAGGAAAGGACGAGGCAGGGGCGGGACCTGCGCGTGCGTGCGCCGTCCCTCAGGCCGCACGTGCGTGTGGACCCCATTATCCCTGGGGAACCTTAGAAAACAACGACCCTAACTTTTACTCAGCGCTTTCAGCTGGCTGCACTTTGAGATTACTGGAGAAGCTTTTTGAAAATCTAGGAGCCTGGACCGTTCAGCCTTATTAAATTGAATCTCTGGGAGTGGAACCTTGCTCTATTTTTTAAAGCTCTACAGATGATTCGAGGTGCAGCCAGGGTTGAGAGCCACACCACTAGTGGTAGGCTTATTTCTCCCCTGACATTATGCCATTACTTCGCAGTATTGTGCACTGACTGAGCTGATCCCTGAGGACTTCTGCAGGGCCCCCGCTAAGCTTTTACTTGCTTCCTGGGCCCCTGTAAGCCTTTGCAGCAGGTTTGGGTCCTCAGCTCGTGCGTGTTCGTGTGCGTGTGCGTGTGGTAGACGTATGTTCTTGCTCTCCTCCAGGTTAGCTGCTGCTCTGGAATTCCATCATTTGTATAGCATATATTTATTGAACATCCACCACGTGCCAGGAACTGTGTTAGGTGCTGGGGCGACAGCAATGAACTAGACAGATGAGGTTAAGTTCACATTCTAGTTCAGGACACAATAAGCAAGTAGACATACATAAGACAGCCCAGATAAGTACAGTTCACCCTTGAACAATGTGGGGGTTAGGGACACTGACTTCCAGCCCAGCAGTCAAAATTCCACATGTAATTTTTATCCCCAAAAACTTAACTATTAATAGCATCCTATTGACTAGATGCCTTACTGAATATAAACAGTCAATTAACACATTTTATGTATTATATGTAATATATACTGTATTCTTGCAGTAAAGTAAGCTAGAGAAAAAACGTTATTTTGAAAATCATAAGGAAGAGAAAATACATTTACAGTAGTGTACGTATTTATTGAAAAAAATCCGTGTATAGTGGACCCGTGCAGTTCAGACCTGTGTTGTTCAAGGGTCAACTGTGCTATGATGAATATAAAATAGAGTAGCATGATAGAAGGGTAATAATTACAATAGTCACATAAGGCCATACTGTGTAGGCAACGCATAGATGAGACCTAAGAGAAGAAGAGCCAGCAATGTGCTCTTACTGGAAGGGCATATCAGGCAGTGCAAAGGTCCTGCAGCAGGAAGCAGATTGGCATGTTAGAGGACAGGAAGAAAGCTAGAGTGTCTGGAGAGTAGTGAATGAAGTAGAATTTGCTAAGAGTTGAGGTCAGAGGAAGACAGGAACCAGGCACGGTAGGGTCTCTGGTCAGAAGATGGCTTTTAGAAGGCCAGGGAGAAGCCATTGGGGGAGTTTACCAGGGGGCTGATGTAACCTAATTTACTTTTTAAAAAAAGATTACTCTGGTTTATGTGGTGAATTATAGGGGATTAATAATAAAATGAGACTAGAAGAAAAGCTATCATTGTAGCCCAAGCAAGAAAATGGTGGTGGTTTTGATAAGGGTGGCAGCACAGGAGATGGAAGTGGCTGCATTCGGGTTGCAATGTGAAGGGTACATCAACAGGACTTGCTGATATATTGGAATTGGGGTAAAGAGAAAGAGAAGAACCAAGGATAACAGCTAGAGTTTTTTGGCCTGAGCAACTGGGTGGAAGTTGGTGCCACTTACTGAGATGTGAAAAATTAGATGAGGAACAGGGGGGATGTGGAAAAAAATATCTTGAGTTTAGTGTTAGACATGTTAAATCTGAGATGCCGAGTGGACTTACTTCCAAGTAGAAATGTCAAATAGGCAGTGAGATATTTGAGCCTGGGGCTCAGGCAACAGGTCAGAGATGTGACATGTGACACACAGTCTGAAGAAATGACTTTTGCAAAATTTGGCCAATACCTGTCAAAGCAGGAACTTGTTTTTTTGCAGCTTAGCCCAATACAGAGCCAAGCCAGACCACCTACTGGAGCAAGAATATGCCCAGTGGGATCACTGAAACCTAGTGAGTGGTGGGCATGAATGAAATGTCTGGCTCAGTGCTTTGGGAGTGGGGGTGGTCACACTATACTGAGTGTCCTCATACCTCTTACAGTGGTTTTCACTGCCCCAAAGCATAAAGATCTTAAAGGCAAGACTCAAATCTAGTCCCCACTCTGCAAACCCCATAGGCTTTCTAGGGCTCTGCTCCCTACATATTTTTAGCATGAGCTTCCTCAGAATAGAGATGGTGCCATTTTTATCTTTCTCCCCCCTGGTGTCTAATATAATTCTTGGCACATAAAAGACATTCAGTAAGTGTCTGAATGAATAGATAAATGATTGGTTATGGCTCATGAGACACATCATTTGAATATAGTTACAGATGTAGTAGAACTAGATAGAAGTAGTGAAGAGTGAGAAAGGATATCTGTGTGTTCTAAGTGGAAAGAATTTATTTGAGAGTTTAGCATGTTGGGGGGACTGCAGGAACTACAGAAGAGGGACATAACCTGGCCCTTACCACCAGTGAGCTTACACTTGGGCAGACACATGACTTTAATGAAATCCCAAAGGCGAAACCAGTCAACAGAAAAGCCAACAGAGGCTAGATCCTTGGGGAGGTGAGAGAACATGACATTCACCTACTCGACTGTAAGTGTAAGAGGAGCCAGAATAAGAGGATAGAACTTTCTCCTTTGGTGTTGTCATCCTTTGTCGTCACCTAGGGAGATAGTTCTGATCAGTAGAAGGCCCACACAGATTTGAATCGTGGCTATAGATGCAAGTCATAGTTTGGTTGATGGTTCTAGAGCAGCTGAAGAATGCATCTCTGGTAGAGTGAACCAGTGCATTACAGTGGCAGCATGCACATTACTCAGGACCACTGTCATGGTACCTCATCCTGATGTCACTTGAGAACACTCCTGGGCTTAGTAAATCTTTGTGATTTTTGGAGGGAGCAGCTCCTTGCTGGAATTGAGAACATCACTGTGAGTCACTCCCACTGACACCCCTAGATCATTTATAAAGACCTTGAGAAGAAAGATGGTTCTGGTAGACTCTTCATTAAGCTGGCAGCCAGCAGCAGGCATTTGACCCAAATGACTGATTAGTGTAGAATTCTCCATTGGTTATGCCAGTCGCCATAAAGACAGGACTGGAGGGGAAACAGCTCTGCTTCACAGCCTTTTTGTTCCTATGAAGGAGAGGGGCAGGCCCCATGGCCTCCTCCATCTTAACAATAACACTGAACACACTCTTGGCACACTTTTGCTTGTATGATCTCATTTAATTTAATCCTTTGTGCAGCTGTGTGAAATAGTCATCTCTGTTCCCATTTTACAAATGAGGAAGCAAAATCGGAAAAATAAAACAACTTAGAGTCCCCTGGGAGTTAAGTGGCAAGATAAAACAAGTAGAAACGGACCCAGCTGTCCTGGCCTGATCTGGCTTTGCGTCCTTGGTGCCTGATCAGTCCTCAGCTGCCATTCCACTTCAGTTCTTGTTAGAAAGGCCTCTTGTTCCATAAACTTCAAGTTACTCCCCTCCCATCATTCCCTGATCAAACCTTTTTGGACCATGGACGTTTGGACAAAGAATTAAACATCTTCCTGTGTTTACCCACTTGCTCTTCTTTGGCCCAGTCACTATCTTCCCCAGTGCAGGTGGGAAGAAAGATGATCCTTGAGTCGGACACCAATGTGTAAAAGCCAGACTCACTAGAAAGCATGTTCATCATTCAGAGTCAAAACCAGAGTATGAAAACTACTGCCACCATTTATTTCACCTCAGATTGCCCTCTGGGGAGTATCACGGTCCACCCTGAACCCACCAGGAGGGAGAGGGTGGTGGGAAGCAGGAACACACTTAACACCTCTTACATATATCCTCTATCCTTTTGTGCAGTTTTTAAAAGTTAATGTATATGGGGTTTGCCCCCTTTGAATACAGTTTCCTTAAGAGAACACGTGTCCTCTGCAGCACTGAGAGCTTGATAAAAGAATCACAATATGGGGAGAGGTGGCAAAACAACAGTCATTGTTGACTTAAATACAGGGAAAGAAGCAAATCCTTCTAATAACCTCATTAGGTACAAAGCAGCTTCCTAAAAGGTCCCTGACTGCACACCAGCACCCACTTACCTAACCTGGAGCACAGCTCTGAGGAACAGCCTGGAACAGCCTGGGAAACACAGCCACCCAGGAAGGGCTCACCCACCAGTGTATTTCTATCTACGTTTAAATAATACCAGCCCCATTTGAGAGAAGTTAAACTTTGTCTTGGGTTTGCAGTAATATAAATGATATTTCCAACTGCTCAGAGGAGAATTCAAAGGTTTTATATAATCCTGGATTATCAGTCATCCAGTTGAGACCTGGTCTAATGCATTCTTCAGTGGGGCAGGGAGCTGGCAGCAGTGACACCATCTCATTCTTGCTCACCCCCATATGTGGTCCCTGAAGTCAAGTGTTTGAAGAATGGCCCAAGGATAGGTTATGCTATTTTTAGTTATAATATGAAACACACTGCAAAACAGGAGTTGTACAGAGAATTATTATCCATCTCTTTTTTTCTCTCCCAGTTCCACATGGAGTGAGAGTGAAGTATGGTAGTATTTAGACCAAGGGGTGGTACTTTTCTGTGCATGTTTAAAGAGGGATAAATTCTCAACTACTTTCAGTAAGTCTCCACTTTACTCAAAGATCTTTGGGTCTGCCAGTTGCCTCCTGGACAACTGGCAGGCAGCTTTGTGAGGCCTTCACTGTCCTCTTATCCTTGGTCCCAGCCTGTTTCATGTCTTATCACACTCCAGCCCTTGCCCCAGCCTCAGTGAGGGTGTCCTCTTATTCCTTCCCACATTGGCCATAATGTAAGTGGTTCTTAACTTTTAATAATCTAGAGCGCTGTGAACACCACCATCCTCCCCCGCAAACACATAGAGCTTGCCAAGAATTTGATGGCTTCCCTTGAAACGCTCCTTGGCTCAAGACCCTGCCTGCCTGAAACATCCTTGTCCTCCTGCCTCTTCATGCCTCCTCCCAGTCACTCCCATATTCCCATTCCACCCATGCTCAGGTCCAGCTCTGAAGTCTACACTCCTCGAAGTGAAGGACTCTGGTTACCCCTTACTCTGAACTTGTCACTGCAGTAGACCTGAAGACCTTCCCCACCACACCTGTCCTGTTAGCCAGGCTTGGTGACCAGCTCCAGCCTCTGATCTCCTATAACTCTGACACTCAGTTACACACTACCCTGGCTATATTCAATGTTTAATCTGTGCATGTCTTGTCTCCTCAGTGATTGCCAGCTTCTCCAGGGCCAAGGCTCTCCTCCCACAGCTTCCCCTTTACATAGTAGGTGCTCAAGAAATACATTTTCAATTGAATTGAAGGGAATAGGCTCCCATAGCAGAATGAACTCATTTGAGAAGTTCATTACCAAGTCATGAAAACCTTTTTTTCATAGATCCTCCTGGACTGCATCCAGCTCTACCTTAATTAGCTAAGCAGTTTGCAACACCCTTTCCCAAAAGTGGTTTTGCGTCCCTTTGTGTGACAAGAATAGGGCCGCTGTACCAATTGCTGTCACCACCCAAAATTCAATTTTGAAAATCGAAATCAGTGCCTGTGGCACTGATGTAAATTTGTATGTATAAAAGTTTAATATGGTAAAGAGAAATTTACTGACGGCAGAGCAGGGGAAATGTGAAAGGAGCAAAAATAGAGCCATAAAGGATACTTTGTCAGCTGAACATCTATTTTATTCACATTTATGGAACAGAGCTGAATTTTTCATCATGTCTCATCGCTGCCTTTTTAAACCTAGCACTGCTATTAGTCCTAAAATGTCCATAATCTCATTAGGTGTGAATGCAAAATCTGGTAATTTAAAGCTTGCATGTAAGAATATTTCTAAAGGTGCATGGTACATTTGTCAGGAAAACTATATTTTAGAATTCAAGAATGTTTGTGCTGGAGGACGGAGGATGTAGGTGTGTGGCAGTACTTCTAATTCTGGAATTAGAAGTATTGATTTGTATTGATGTCCTTTAAAGTAGTAAACAAGACTACTTTTTAATTGCTGAGCTTGGCTTGGTTATGACTAGGAACCCAGAAGTGGCTATGGCTCCATCTCTCCTTAAGCAGTAATAACTTGACTAGAAGCTGGCATACCACAAACTCTCATCACCTCCAATGAGCCACTTTTACAGCCTCAGAGAAATACTTTCTGACCTCAAATGGGAAGTTGGGTGACAAGTTCTTTTTTTGGTGATTGGTGAATTATTAGTGTTTAGGTATTTGGTTCCTTCTTAGGTTATTAATTGAGCTCCAGGCATTATGTGAAATAATCTAGCAGACTGTCTCTTTATTACTGAAGGAATTTTAAGAGGTTGAGAGAGTCCAGAGGGTCACTCTGTTTTTTCCACTCAGACCCTCTGCTCTTTGCCCTCATGGGAGCAGTTCTCTGCAAGGGTGACCCCTCCTCTCCCTGCCTTGCTGCACTATCAGAGATGGGAAGATGGGAGGAAGAGGACAGCCTGCTCACCCCCTTGAGGGTATAGTAGGAGGTAGCTGAGCAGCCCTCTGTGAATTCTCACCATGAGAGAAGATAAAGAAGCAGCAGGAGGGGAACTTGCATTGGCAAGGTTTCTGAGGGCGAGGATCTGGCCAGAGTGTGGGTTTGATGAGGAAGCACGGTCTTGGTGGCCTGGAAGCAGTGGTAGGAGCCCAGGACAGAGGTGCTGGGAGAAAGGCATGTCAGTGGTGTGAACGCCTTTCCTAAGACCTTGATTGGGAAGGTGAGAGAGGGGACAATCCAGAAGAGCAGCCATCAGGTGAAGAACAGGTGCAGCAGACAGCTGCTCACTTGGCAGAAACCAGGGGTCAGTATTTGAGCCCTGCTGAGCTGACCACAGAGTGCTCGATATCCACTGAGAACTTTGAGGGTCAGGACCAGAGGCCAGTCAAGTATGGAGTGAAGCTTCAGCAATTTTCTGTCCCTTCATCACTTCCACCTCTATCCTCATACCAGCAGTCACACCAGCAACTGATAATTTCCTGCCTGCCATTCCCTGGGCATGTGTTAAAGCCATTCCTGTGCCTGGAGAGCCCTACTTCATTCTGCTAACTCCTGCTCATCCTCCACTGTGACCCTCCGGCAGGTCTTCCCTGCCTTCTCTGGCTCCCCTGGCAGCGTCAGGGGCCCCCCATGTGCCCACAGCACCCTTCATTCCCCCATCGCCAGGATTGTCCTGAACTGTTCAGTCTCTTCCCCTTATAGCAGAGGCCTGTGTTTATACAACTGTTTACTACTAATAATAGTAACAGAAACTAATCACTCACATCCTCAGTGTTCCAGGTCCCGAATTCAGAGCAGTCTGGATTACCTCATTTACCCTCACACCACCCTCAGAAATAGGGACTATTATTATCTTTTCTGTTAAAAGAAAGGTTAAGTTTGCCAGTAAGCTTCAAAAATGTCAGTGCTTGAAAGACAAAGGCTGAGCAACCTGTCCCAGCTGAAATAAGATACATGACAGATAAATGCTGTAGGTGATCCTAGGCTGAAAAGGGTTTTTTTTTTCTTTAAAGATTATTACTGAGACAATTGACAGAGTTTGGAATATGGACAATGGACTAGATAAAAGTGTATCAATGTGAAATGTCCTGAATTTGATCAGTGAACTGTGGTTATATAAGAGAATGTCCTTGTACTTAGGAAACATCCTGAAATATCCAGAGTGAAGGGACATTATGTTTCAACTTACTCTCAATGCATCATAAGGAAAATATGTATATATAGATACACAGAATGATAAATGTGTCAAAAAAATTTTTTTAAGCCAGGGGCAGGAGGAGATTATGTGATTTGCCCAACATCCCAGAGCTGATAAGTGATGGTGCTGACATTAAAACCCAGGCAGTTTGACTCCACTGCTCTCCACAGCCATGGAGACCTGCTCATACTTGGGGCTGAGCACACTGTAGGTTCTCGGTGCATGTCTTTTAAATTCATAAGGGAACACATGTCCACAGGTATGAAAAGAGCAGGCAAAAGATGAAATGCACAATCATCTTTTGATAATTTATATAATATTCTTTAAAATTTTGTGCTGTTATTCTTTTTCCTTTTGTGTCTTATACCTTCTGTTCCTCTATCTTCTGGGTTATGCATGCCCTGCTAAAGACATGATTTCAAAATGCTCTTCCCGAGTGAGTACTGCAAAATTCTGTTCCAGCTGGGCTTTCCCTGGAAAGAACGCAATCACATTCTCACATTTTCCCATCCATTCTTTCTCTTCAGCCTTTAGCCCCAATCCACTTAGATAATGCCCAACACTGGCTACCGCCTCAGCCCATAATCCTTTCTCTTCTGTTGTGCTACCTGGCCATTCTCATGATGAGTGGCCTGAACCTGGGGATGAATCAAGTAGGAACTAAATTAATGGATCATCTTTTTTGTTTGTTGTAAAGTGGGGACCTCGTTTGATGCACACATAGTGG
Source organism: Pteropus medius (assembly GCF_902729225.1). NCBI lineage: Eukaryota > Metazoa > Chordata > Mammalia > Chiroptera > Pteropodidae > Pteropus > Pteropus medius. The sequence goes on from NW_024354886.1 coordinate 5,921,039, forward strand.
CAGAAGTGGAGCTGCCTCATTAAAACGCTTAACTACTGATTTATCTATGCTCTGCCCTTTGAGAAAAGATTTATATTGGAAAAATCCATCATTTGAATTCTGGATTAAAAAAACGAAGAGAAAGTTTTGGTCTGGGGAGCTTTCAGAATTCTTGGCTGAATAGTATAAGGAACTATAGATAAATAATAGCAAGGGCAGAGGAAAGGGGAGACTAAAAAGGTCTGAAAGGTAAATAACCACCTCTCATCTGCACGTTGCCCATCTTTCCTGGAATTTCTAGCAGGAGTACTTCTTTGTCCAGCACCCAAAGTATTTTCTCCTTCCTTTTTGCAAGGCCTCAGTGTTCAGGGCCTTATCCTTCCTAGCAGGGCCTAACTGGACTCCCCCTGTTGGTTCAATTCACCTGTCTCATCTTAATATACTACTTTCATGTTTCTTTCCTTGCAAATTTCAACAGCTCTCCACTTACCATAGATGAAAGCTCAGATAATTTTTTTTTTTTTTTTTTTTTGGCTTTTCATAAAAGAATCTTTATTTAATGCATTTCATATTGAAAGTTTAACTCAAAAGCGCTTTCTGTTTCTCCAGGCCAAGTTCTTTTACCTGCATATTCAGGCCCTCAGCCAGATAGTCTGGTCTAAAGCATAGGTAGCATTACTGCCTCCTCTGCCTTGCTCTTGCCGTCCCCTCTACCAGGAAGGGCTTCTCCACTCTCCCTTCTCCCAAACTCCTGTGTATCCCTCAGAACCCAGCTCAGTCTCGCTTCCACCATACAGAGACCACTCGAGCACGTGGGGATTCCCCTTTCTCTGACTTCTTGTAACTCACACTGCCCCTAGCACTCCCTTTATGAGATACGCCCTTCCAGTATTGTTTTTATTGTGACGTCTCCCACTGCAGCTGGTGTGGTTCACAGGTCACAGATGCTCAAGAAATGTTTGCCTGTTGATCAACTGAGTTTTTTCAAATTAGGGAGTTGATTAGGTGGAGCCTTTACTCCAAAAAGGTGATTTCTGATAGCAGGAGCTATAGGCCAAGTTTGCTTCCCATGGAGTGGCAAAGGTAGTGCTAAGCTGCAGGTCTGCTTCATGTGAATGCCTTATTTAATTGTGTGTGTGTTTGGGGGGGGTCCTTTCTGGAGGTGTAGACATGATGTGGGAGGCAGGGCATGATTCTTCACTTCCTTGGGGGTTCTTTGTTTTTCAGATTGCAGAGCCTGAGGCCTGTGATCAGATGTATGAGAGCTTAGCACGACTCCATTCAAACTATTACAAACATAAGGTGAGTGGGCCAGTCTTTTATATTCCCAGCCCTCTGACTGGAGAGGACCAGTAAGAACAAATGAAAATCTGTTTATACAGTGTTTTGTAAAGAATTGCGGATTTGCTTCTTTCAAATGTAACCAGTAATTTCTTTCAACCAAGCCAACAAAAGGCACCTGGTAGAGACTTTTAGATCACTTAAATAAAAGCTATTTATAATTCCGAATAAAAGTCATATATTTTTTATACCAGTGTATGCTTCTGGGTATATCTGATAATTATTGGATCTTATACCTATTTTCCTATCCACTCTGATGGAACTGGCATTTCCCCACACCCTGGTGATAAAGATGGGGTGATTGGGAAAGTCCTCTCAGACAAAACTGAGCTTTTTCTTGCCCTTTTCAGGATTACTGTCAAATTTCATTGAGTTTTGTTTTCCCCAGCCTTGAAAAATGTGTTCAGTAACTCCCAAATATACATGGCCAAATGCCTAGCCTACATGGAAAAGGATTTCTTCTGAATCCTCACAACTCAAAGTGTAGCCCGAGAGCAGCAGCAGGGCATCACCTGCGAGCTGGTTGAAAATGAGGGTCGTGGGCCCCACCCATCCTCCTGAATCACAGCCTGCATTTCCCCAGAGGGTTCTTGTTCATGATCAAGTTGGAGCCGCCTATTCCAGATAATACTGGTTCTTTCCAGGTCAAGTCTTTGACCTCCAGGTGGTGCTGCTCTTCTTGCTGGGACTGGCCCCTGGACACCCAGGGCCCAGTGAACTGCAGTTAAAGAGCAAGGCTGCTTGCTCTCCAGGATCATCAGGTCTCAGGTTGTGCTGCAGAACTAATCCTCTCTCCCCTCCCTTCTCGCTTCCCCTCTGCCCTGTGTGACCAGTACCCTCGCCCCAGAGACACGAGCTTCAGTGGCCTCTCTGTGGAAGAGTACAAGCTGATCCTGTCCACAGGTATTGAAAGCACAGCTGCCCTTTCTGGTTGGTTTGCAAATGATCCTGAGTTTGAGCGGCCAAGGGGAATTGTCTAATAAGACAGTTTTGTTTGATGTAAAGTCTTGTGGAATAGCCCAGAGGAAATTCTGAAGCTACAGGGCTCAGACTTTGGCCATAGACTATGAAAAAGGTCAAAAGCATTATTTAAAAAAAGAAAATCCATCTTTAGAGCTTTTAAATTCAAGACCAGGCAACAGAGAATAGGGGAATACGTATTTGCCAAAGGGAAGTAGTTGAAATCAGGATGGAAGGAAAATAATTTTATTTTTATAGTCCTAAGCGGGCTTTATAAACAATGAGGGTTTTAATTAAAACAAAAAGCCATTCAATAAATGTATATGGGGATATCCGCTTAAGAGTTATCTGACCCAGGGGACATGGTTTGTGGGTTAGATATAGGTATGTTTTGGAGTGGTTGATAGACCCTGATTAACAAGAAAGGAAATACCCTGCCTAGCTGATCCCCTCCTTACTTCCCCATGTCCATTGTCACTGACTGGGGAGTTGGGGTAGCAGCAGGGGGAGCCTGGGTTGAAGTAGGCAGGTTCTGGAAAATTGCTATTTTTATTGCCAAGAATATCATATACAAAAATAGGCTAACCTTTTCTGGGAGGGCATGGCCCTGAAACATTTGCCTTCTGGTACTCTAGAAATTTGTATTTACTATTCCTCTGGCAGCTTTCAGCAACTAAGTTTTGGAGATTTGGCCCTCCAGATTTGTACTTGTCTACTCTGGTCCTGTTTTTATCACAGTGCTCTCTGGAAGACTGGGGTATTTTGGCTAGGCAGGATCACCTTATTAGCAGTTAAAAATGTGCATGTGTGTGTGCTTATACAGGGGCCCTACCCTACCTTCTCCCTACTGCCTTCGTAGCTAAGAAGATAGCCACTTTTTGCGGGGTGCAGGCTGGGTGCCAGGCAAATTACCTCCATTATGTCCTTTCATTCTCACAACTTTTGAGGCAGGTATTTTTATCTCCACTTTACAGATGAGGAACCTGAGGCTCACAGTGTAATTTGTTTGAGAGGATCCAGTGGGAAGATGATAGGCAGGGATTCTGGCTCAGGTCTGTCTACCTCTGTGGTGCCTACTCAATTCCACAGCATGTGGTAGACCCGCACCACCTGGGTTCAAGTGCCAGCTCTACCACTTACTTTCTAGCTGTGTGACCTAAGCAAGTTATTTAGCCTTCCTCTGCCTCAGTTTCCTCATCTGAAAAATAGAGACAGTAAGGTCTGTGTGACATAGGCCAGGTTTTGAGAGTGAGCATCTTGGCCTGTGGGTTGCACAGCTGACACCAGTGCCATTTCTTTACTCACTCATGTGAAGCAGGGTATCAGGGACCCTGCTTAGATGTTGATGTAAGAATGCATTTTGCTTAGCACGGTCCTGGTTCATAAGCACTCATTTCATGCCAGCAGCCATTTTTCTAATACCTATCTGATTTGCTTCAGAAGTTGGGTCTCATGCAAAAGCCTTGTGGGGCCAATGTAAGTAATCAAATTTTAGACTTTAGTCTCTCTTTTTTTGTCTTGCCCTTTTGCAGACACCCTGGAAGAGTTTAAGGATATAAATAAAGGCATATGGAAGAAACTGCAGGAGAAATTTAGCCCCAGAAGTCCTGAGGAGAAGCATAAGGCCTGGGCTCAGTCCTTATCTCGCCCACGTACCTAAGCGTGGAGTCTTGTATGTTGCCATCATAAATAAAACTGCCCCAATTTCCCCCTGGCCTCCTTGGGAATCTCATCTAGCCTCCTCAGAAAGGAAGCCCTTATTGCTCAAAAGAATGCTTCAGCTTGAGAAGAGATGCCATCAAGCATCCGCCCTGCCCTCCAGCTAGGGCAGGGAAGTCTCCCAGAGGGAGGAAACACTGCACTCTGCCTGGGCCTGAGAAGGGAAGGTGACAGGGCCTCTGGACAAGGTGCTTCCTGCTCAGCCACGGGAGCCCCACCTGTCAACAGGGGTCTGGCTGGCTTCTGGCAAGATTCTCCAGCTCCCTTTTGTTGTAGGAGCTCCTGGGAGATAGCCAAAAATAGCAGTAAATATTGAAGAAGGCATCCTGTCGCAAATAGATAGCAGAAGGAGGGAGGTACAGCAGACATGAGAAAAGCCTGCTTGGCCCTCATTTCTCTGACTCAGAAGGATGGAGCTTGGTCCTCTGCCCCTGACCTTGCAGAAAACCTATGTTCCAAGTTTTAAGGTACAGAGAGGAGCTACAGACAGGCCTTGGCCAGTGGGGGCCTTGGGTTGCAGTGGTTTCAGCATTCTGGGCGGGTTCTTTGGAGGTCACAGGACAGGGGCCCGCTGGCCGGGGACATACACAGGGTCACCTTATTATTCCATGAAACCTTAGCTCTTACTAGTAGACCTTCACAATTCATTCTTGAGCTTTCTTGTCAAAAACCAGGCTGGGGAGTGGTGAGGCAGGGATCAACAGCACCCCTCATGGAGAAGTGGAAATGGGTTCTTCATCTCATTTGTACCTGGACTCCTCTGTATGTCTTGGAATGCATATAATAAAATACACAGGATTATGACATAAACCAGTTATATTGCAATACAGTTCTAGTTCTGTCCAGGGACCCCTGGTTAGGAATTACTGTGGTTAGGGTAACTCGGCGTATCTCCCGAGAGCTCTAGGTAAGGCAGGGCCAGCGGACAAGGGCTCGTATTTTGTCCTCTACCAGTGTACCACACTGGTACACTGGGGGTATAGGAAACACACCTCTTTCTAATGGACTATATTTCTATTAATTTATTTAAGGCAATTAACATATTAGTTCTCAGGCCAAAAGACTTGTAAAACATTACACCAAAAGGAGAAAAAAAACAAGCAGTCAAAAACCATCCACTCTAACATACCCCAGCCCTGTCACCAGGTCTGTGACTCTTCTCCAGGAGGCCCAGGAAGGGACAGGTCCCATGAGCAAAGGTCTCCATCCTTGTTCCACCTGGGACACACATTTACACTGTCTACAGCAGATCCAAGGCACGGTGGGAGCTGTGTGGCCATGGGCAGGGCTGGGCAGGGCTGGGCAGGGCTGAGCACAGCCTGTGAATAAGTTAAGTAACAAAGCCCTAGAATCACTAGCAACAGCATTACTGCACCTCCCCCAGAGGTAGGCAGCAACTAAAATGTAGTGCTTGGAAGAAAGAGGCGGCCCCACTCATCACCCACGAGGAGTAGTACAAAGGAATGTCAGTTACTGCTTTAAGGGACAAGTGCCAAGCAGTAGTCCTTTAAGAGGACTTACTTTGCTCTAAGGCATTAAGGTAAATTGAGTCCCACTGAGTATCTGAGTCTTAGGGCAGGACTGTCAGCTCTGAGGCTATCCTCTCCATTCTGGTCAGATCTTGGGTACGCTTGGGGAGTGCCTGGCAGATTAAGAGCTGAAGACTGGGTAGGCACCTAGCCTTTGAGAGGCTGGTAGGCTGGCTGGGCCACCTGACCAGAGAAAAGGGGCAATGTTCCCAGTTACAGCTCTCTAGTGACAAACATCCCGTCTGGGCCTTTGATGGGGCTTTCCATGGCTCTCCTCAGCGACTCATGCAGTTCTGGACATCCACAAAGCCCAGGCGTTGCCTGCGTTTCCGCTGCTCTGTCATCTAGAGTTAAACAGATGCGAACAGGTCAGGCCACCCGGGACCATCTCTCCACAAGAACTGCAGAGGGGCTGGCACCCACCCTCCCACCATGGACCCAGCTGCCGTTCAGCACTGGCAGTAGGCCGAGGCCCTCAGGGTGCAGTGAGGATGTCAGCCCCAAACCTTCATCCTTAATTAGCATGTCGCAAACCCCTAATTTGGTGCAGCTGGGAAACCACCCTACCTAAAAGGGGCTGCCTAACCTCATTGTCGCTGCCAGATGGAAAGGAAGATGCTCTAGGCAAAAGAGCATCTTGAGAAGCAGAAGGATGCTTTGACCTCTTACTATCACCAATGAACCCTTTGGAGGGACTTCCTAGCAACTGCTAAAAAGGGTGGGGCTCACACCTGCACCAAAGTTCCTCTTGGCCATGTCTTTCAGGAGCTCAGGAATGGGGGCTGCAACCCCTAGTCTAGCTTTCCACAGAAGGGAGGATGTGTTTGGGACCTGTCTTCTACCCCAGACCCAAGAACAAGGACCAGGAAGAAATGTGGGACAGGAAGGCCCCAGCACCTACTCCCTCCTCCCCCATGGCAGGCTAGGCTGTGACAGTCTGAGGCTGCCCCGTATGGAACCCCAAGGGTGGTGCTAGGATAGGGCTGGGGTGCACACCTGTTCCTTGAGCTCGTTGAGCTGGGCAGTGAGGTAGGACACCAGCTTCATGGTGGAGTTAAGCTTGTCCTGAAGAATCCGGATCTCATTCTGCTCCCCCTCCCCTTCGTTGCTCACTAGCGACATGGCCCTCATCCGGGGGAACCAGTCCAGGTTCTTGTTCTGAAAAAGATCACCAATACAGTGAGCAAGCTTGGGCCCGGCCTAGGAAGGCCTCGTTTTGAAAAGCAGTAATGCAGGGGGAGCCTGCTGCCACGCCCTCGACAAAAGTACTCCCCAGGGATGTGTCATGGGACAGTCTGAATTGACCAGGGTCCTCCCCGGGGCCAGAGTGAGCTGGCAGTGAACACTCTTCAGGCATTAAGGCTATGGCACTGTGACAGGCTGACTACCGTTAGACTGCCTCAAGTCTTTCACTGCTATCAACACCATCTGTTTACTCTCACAACACTCCTCGAGAGGTGGAGGGAAGGCCTCTGCACCCAGACCCTGAATCTCCTTCCTTCCTTCCTTCCTTTCTCCCCACCCCACCCTGACATGCACACCCCACGTCACACACCCCAGGAAAATGCAAGTCAGACAAATGGCATGCTGAGGGAGAGGGAGGCCTGCTGAGGACACTGGCATCTGACATGTGAGAGGGAAAGCCATGTTTCTCAGGACAGAGGAGGAGCGGGAGAGGGGCACCAAGCACTTTTCCAGTTCCTTGTGGCAAATCGAATTCTCAGACCAACTGATAAACCTATACTCAAAGAGCAGTTCAAATTACAGACTTAAAAAACAAATAGAACTTTTTTGCGCACTAAATAGGTCTTTTCTTTCAGACTGCAATTTATCTGCTGTGTAGCAATTTGAAGATGCACTACATCTGATGGAACTGATGGCCTTCCTTTACCCAAAACACCACAAGACCATTTTTTACTCACTAACTTCATTCCCTGTGTTACAACAGAACTTGGACATATTAAATTTGATTCCGCCACAGCCTGATAAAGTTTTTCCAGGCTCCCTCTCGGCCTGGGACCATACAGGCTTTGGGAAGCTGCCCTTCCTCTCACTGAGCTTACAAAGGCTCTCTCAAAATGGTCCACAGAGCAGCAGCCATGGCAAGGTCTGCCCTGCTTCCGTGCCACCTCAGCATTAGGCACCCAGGGCCCAGGGGTACCACACCTGTCCTTGGGGTCTGATGGGTTTGCCAAGGGCTTTCTCGTGACAACAGAGCTGCAGGACCCTCTGCAGCTCAGGCAGCTAGCCGAGCTCCCATGTTGCTGAGGGCTGGCTCCAGCTGCTCCTCTGCTCCCACATTGGCCTTTCAACAAGTGTCCACAGCTGTCCCGCCCCACCCCCAGGCCTCCCTGATCAGTGCAGGCAGACACAGCCACCCCTTCCAGGGCCCACACCTTGATCATCTGGGCAACGTAGCTCTCGGGCCCCGTGTAGTCCGTCTTGTTTTTCACGCGGACCAGCACAATGAAGTACAGGTAGTTCCACATGTTGTGCTCAAACTTGATGTGCTCCTCAAATGACACCGTCTTGTTGTCAAACTTGTCCCTCTCCAGACCTGAGGATGAAGAGGGTGAGGATAAAACCATCCGCCTCCATGAGCCACTGTGAGGCCACCTGCTGCTGCACACACCACCTCTTGATGCAATAGGGACATCTGTTCTTAGGCTAAAAGGTCTGATGAACATAGGCGACAGCCCACTCTGGGCTATTTAGGTCACTTCTATTTAAAGCCATGGAGATTCCGCCCTGCCACAGCTGCAGCCCTCCACAATGGCAGTTGAGGACTATGGGAGCAAATGCCAGAATTCCTCTAACCCAAGGAAAAGGTTAAGAGATTTGTCCTATAGGTGACACCCGTTCCTTAGCCTGTGGTGGCTGATGAAGGGACCAGCACTTCATACCAGGGATGGGAAAAGCCCAGAGGCTCAAGGCCACTGACAGGACTTCTGTTTCCTCTGTAAATTGAAAGGGTTTAAAAGAATGGTTTCTGAGGCCCTTTCCCCTCTTCCTCTATTACTCTGAATTCAGGCAGGGTCCTATTGTCCCCATTTCTGGGATGAGCAAACAGCCATCAAGCCATCAGTCCCAGAGCAGGGTTTCCCTGTGGCAGCAGGAATCTGGGGAAGGGCCAAACTGAGGCTGCCACTGGCCCAAATGATGTCCCAGCCCACAGGCTGCCCTGGCCCTGCCATAGCCTCTGTGGGGCAGGAACCAGGCCTCACCACAGATGAAGCATGTGGTCTTGAGAATCTCTTCCTTCTTCTGCTTCTCACTGCGCAGGTCAGCAAAGGTGTCGATGATCACCCCAAAGATGAGGTTCAGCACAATGATAATGACAATGAAAAAGAACAGGAGGTCGTAGACCACACGAGCTGGGAATAGAGACTCCTGCAGGGCAAGGCAGGGAGGCTGGGCTCAGCAGTGCCGGGTCCATCTGGCAGACAGGGCTCAGGCAGGGTCAGGGCTATAACAGAGGGGCCCAGTGCACAGCTAAACGAAATGAGGGTCTCTGGCTCCCTGGGCCCTAAAGATGGCAGAGTGGACCCATGGAATGAGAATCACACCCCCAAGTATAGATTTGGAACGGAGGACTCAGAAAGGATGCCAGCCGAGGCTTGTGCCTGCCCCTAACTTCTGGTTAGGGGAAGAGCCAGAGCTGAACTCCTCTGCCCCGCCCTCAGGATGCCTGGCCTCACATATTCTAGAAACCCTCTGTCTGGCCAGGGAGGTGGCTTCTCACACCCCATGAGACTGGTGACAGACTGCTGTTCTGGGAATGCTGGGCTGCCAGAGCCAAATCCTGAGGCCTCTTTATGAAGCTGACTCAGCTCCCCACCCTGCCTGCCCTGCTGTGGACTGGGGCTCTGCCTCTAAGATGAAGCCAGTGTGCCCCGGGGATCTGCCCACCAGCTGACTCATGCCTTCCCAGCCTGGGCAAAGTTCCATTGCCAAGGTCTTTCCTTGGAGCATCCATAGTGAGCTGGTGGGGGTGACTGAGCAGACTGGGGTGGGGATGGCTCATCAACAACATAACTGCACTCTGACCAGGTAGAAAAGCAGGAAAATGGGGATACAGATGAAGAGCTTTTAACATGGAAGATTGAAGGGGCCAAGCTGCTCTACCTGGCCATGACCCGAGGGCAGGCCCCTCACAGCTGCTGACCCGGCCAGGGCTTGGGCCATGTGGATCTGGGAGTGGGGCAGGGGTGCTCACGTCTTTGGAGGGCTTGCGGAGAATGTCGCCCACACCGCCACCGTTGCGCAGCCCATGGTTCATGACAGTGACGATGCACATCAGCAGGGTATCACAGGCCCGCTCCGTGTTGTCCAGCTCCTCATCCTCTGTAAGCGGAGTGTGTCCTCGTTCACACCCAGGCCCGGCCACCTGCCTCCGACCCCCACCCCACCCAGACTCCCGAGACACATTGCCCTCACCTTCCAAGACTTGAGGCACTGAGACCCCCGAGACACAGTCTATGCTCTCCCTACTGCATGTGTCCATGAACGTGGCAGCTCCATGTGGCATCCCCAGAGGGCTGGCTGGAGGGGACATGGATGAGGTCACAAGGTGGCCCAAATGCCTGGCCTTATCATCCCCCTGGTTCTTCCCCCAGCATCACATCCTCTAGCTCTCCACTCTGGCTAGAAATCAAGGGTCTTCATGCTTATCCCCACTGGGCTGTACGCTAAGGGCAGGGGAGGGATTCTGTACCCCCTAAGCCTGGCACATGGGCAGATTCTGCAAATGCCGAGTCTAACATGAATGACAGGGTCTGCAATCAAGTGGCTCCTTAGGGAGCTGGAGACTCAAGGCTCTCCCATCCCCCCAGCTGGTCCCAGGGAACAGGGAGGCGGTTGTGTGAGAACCTAGGACGAGAAACTGAAGCAGGGGACCGGGGGCATAAGCACTCCTAGGGCCTCATCCCACACCTCCCCGGGAGTGGGGCCCGGACCTCTAGAGTGGTTGCCAGGCAGTGGGTCAACCTCGAGGATGAAGTCATCCTTGAGGAAGAGGAAGCCGACGATGGAGAAGAGGTAGACGAGGATGAGGGCCAACAGGGCAGTCAGCAGGATGGAGCGGCCATTGCGGGTCACGCTCTTAATAACGTTGAACAGTGTCTCCTCACGGTAGATGAGGTCAAAGAGCTGCAGGGCAGGGATTGGGCCTTGAGGGGCTGGGAACGCTGCTGGAAACAAGGGCTGCCCAGCTACCAGTGGTTTCCCACAGCCTCCTCCAGTAGGGTCTGAGCTTAGGCAGGCATAGCCAGGTCAGCGGGCCTGGAGGGAAGGCTTCTCAAAGGAACCTGGAGTTCTAAGGCCAAAGAAAGGGAGAGGCCCAGGGGTAGGTAGATACACAGAGGGAGAGCGACAGCAAACTCTTATAGTGTACTTGCTACATGCCAGGACACACTCTGTGTGAATTTTGTGCATTAGCTCATTTAGTCCTCACGATCATTTTAGGAGGTAGGCGCTGTTAATTATCCCTGTTTCACAGATGGGGAAACTGAGGCACAGGGTACTGAAGAAACTTGTCCTAAGTCACACAGCTGGTAGTGACCAAGCTACGATGGACTAATTCCAGAGTCCAGGCTTAAACCAGCACCATACCGGGAAGATGGATCAGACAGGGGCCAGGAGTGGCATTCAGAGCCTTAAAGGCTAGGATGGGTTGAATCAGAGGAGGAATCTGGAAATCCATTCTGTCCACCCAAGCAGCAAGAAGACTGGACAGAGACTGGTGCTGTAGAACCGCGAGCAACTTGTGGGAAGCCCCAACTGCCCCGCACCCCTGCCCAGCTTGGTCCCCAACCAGGTCTCACCAGGATGCTATAGAAGAGCTCATGGGCAAAGAGGCCCAGGACACTAGTCAGGATGTAGCCCACGTGGTAGAGGAACTCCACGTCCATGACCATGGCCTTGTAGCCCCGGATAAAGGTGCCACGGTTACCCACGAAGCTCACCACGAACACAATCTTGTTGGTCAGCTGTAGGCAAGTGCAGGGCATGGGGATCAGGGACCCACTGCTATCCTACCCACCTGGTACCCTGCCCAGAGGCCAGGCCTTCTGTGGAGTAGATCTGAGCTGCTCCTGCTCAGCCTGGCAGACAAATTAATGAAAATGCTTCCAGAAATGCATCTGCACTCCTGGGACTAGAATAGAGAAGTCCCTTAGGTCCCACATTTTCTGGAAGAAAGTGAGATACAGGTAAAGGAGGATGGGTCAGAGAAGACCACCCTTAGCTTTGACAGTAACTAAAGAAAAGGTACTACCCTTACTCAAGGCACTTTATTTCCATCCGTCAGGAAATTGTCATAATATATAAATCTCTGCTGTCCTCAGTGGGAACAATGCGTCTAACACTGTGTGCAGAGCAGCCCTGAAGCCGGGGCTCCAAAGCGACTCCTGGCTGGCTGACTGGCTCTGAGTGCCAGCTGCCCCAGGTTGTGCAGGGAGATGGATAAGGCACAGAGGGGTCCCCACTGCAGGTCCATAACAAGCTTGGGATCCCAACCCAGGGACAAGAGGGGAGGGCAGAACAGTAGCTGCTGGGAGCCAGCAGGCCAGCTTCAGGTCTAACCGTGGCAAGCATGGGAGTGGCCCGGGGCTGGGGGCGGGGGGTGGGGTGCTGCCCAGGGCACTCACATTAAGGGCACCCAGGATATTGAGTGTGGGCCCAATGCCCAGGTAGTAGATGGAGCGCAGGATGAGTGCCACGATGAGGGGGCGGATGCTGTAGCGCTTGGTGAACAGGGCCGCGATGGAGAAGCAAATGAGGATCCAGAAGAGCAGCGAGATGAGCGGGGAGTCCAGTGCTCCTGGGGCCGGGGAGCAGGGCTGAGCATGGCTCGCTCAAATCCACCACTCAACAGACCCCAAAAAACCACCCCTCCCTGGAAGCCTTCCCTGTTAAGTTCCTGGTCACCTAGTGTTAGGGACCCCATTACACCTGCATCTCTGGGCCTAAGGCAGAAGACCATCTCCAGCTGCTGCCCCATATCTGGTCTCTGATCTGTGTGTGTGCACATGTGAGCACTGTCTCTAGAGGTCAAGGAGCCTGTCTGTCCCACTGGACCACACCTGTGTCTCCCCATGATGGGATGTGGAACCCAGAGGGCAATGCAGTGGCTGCTTCTCCCCACTCCACATCTGGTCCCCTCAGAGCCGGGCTGGCCCGACGGTTCTGTCCAAACCTGGGAAAGGGGCCCATGGGCTCCGAGGTCCCTGCCTACTGGCCCCTGTCCTGACCTGTGGACGCGCCCTCCACGTAGGGGTAGAAGAAGGCAATGATGATGTTAATAAACACCGCCAGGTTGAAGGAGATGCTGCCCCACAGAGTCATGCGGCGAGAGAACCAGTAGATCAGTGGCATGCCTACAGGGGGAGGGTGGTAGTGGGATGGCGTAAGGAGGGGTCCTGATTAATACCGTTTGCCCACTCCACGTGGGCCCACTGCCTGCACAAGCTCCAGGATTGGAGCTTCCCTAGGGGTGAGGGCGGGCCACCCACCAGCAGGCAAGGGAGGCATCAGGGGGCATCAGGGGAGCAAGCAGCTCCAGGCCCTGCCCTTCCCTCCCATCCCGATGGGGTCCTCACTGCGAAGCTTGCGCTGCCACTCCATCTCGTTGTGCAGGAAGGAGGACTGGTCGAAGAAGTCGCTCACTTTGCTGCCCTGCTCGTCCTGCTCCGTGGTGGTGAAGAGCCGGTGCTTGGTCTCCTCCGTCAGGAACTGGCAGATGCCGGGCACTGGGAACACAATCTGCTCCATGCTGCGATCCTGCCGCACGATCTGGGTGCACACAGGCATGTGGTCACACCTGGGCTGAGGTCACCAAAGGCTGAGCTCAGGGTTCCCTTCCTATGCCTCTATTGCCTTTGGGCACTACCTCAATCTGGGAAGTGTGGTTCTCATAGTAGGCCAGGGGGTCTTCCTCCTCCTCCTGCACAGGTGGTGAGGACTTGAGCATCTGCGACAGCTGCTTGTTGTTGAGGCTGAGCTAGGGGTGAGGAGGACGCTGAGGTCAGCCCCAGCAGCCGCCACAGAAAAGCCTGAACCCAGCTCTGAACTACACCCCAGTGAGTGATACCCCCCACAGCCAGAACAGACCCAGTCCAGTCCAACTAGGACCCAGTCCCAAAGGGGTAGGAGAGAATGAGAGACCCACACCCAGACAATCCTATAGGACAGTCAGCATCCTCCGAAGTCCTGGCCAGGTGTGCCCTAGGTCCTGCTCCAGGCTTCCAGACCCATGCAGAACCACCCTAGCCTTATTCCTATTTCTAAGTCCCACTGTCACCCCTGGATACCAGTCGTCCCAAGCCCTGCTCCCTCAATTCTAGCTCTGCTCTCTGATCCTGGCTCTTTATTCAGATCCATCCTACATCCCCGGCCTCATTCCTAATTCCAGCTTCATCCTCAGGTCTCAGCTCTGCCATCATCCCAACCCTCGGGTCATAGTCCCACCTCAATTCCCAGCTTCACCCCCAGATAACTGCCCACTCGCTCCCCTGCCCAGCCACGCCCTTAGACCCAAGCCCCGGCCCCATGCCCAGCCCTATCCCAGCCCCCACCATGGAAGAGATGCCCTCAGCCTCCTCCTCTTGGATGCGCTTCACAGGTTTCAGCAGGTGCTGCAGCTGTTTGTTGTGCCTGGAGAGCTGACCAAGAAGGCAGTGCTCTGTCACTGAGCGTAGTTGCTGGGGCACACGGTTGCTAGGGACGGGGCCAATGGGTAGGGCTGCTACCTGCAGTGCCAGGATGTAGATATTGTGGCCCACTTCACGTGGGCTCACTTCTGAGTTCTCACGCTCCTCCTCCTGCAGGTAGGCCTTCTTGATGACATCCACCTAGAGGGGCAGTGACTGTTTGAATGCCTCTTCTTGGGGAATAGGGCAGGCTGGGACCTAATCCCCATGCCCACACACTCCACCAGTGGCACCTTTCCACCTGCCACCAGCCCAGCCTCACCAGCCCAGCCTCACCAGCTCCTGGGGCCGCAGGCTGATGAGGATGCGCTCAGCGTTCTCACTGTCGTGCCGACTCTCCATAAGAGCCAGGAGCAGCTTGGAGGCATTGTCCTGGAGAGAAGGGGGAGACAGGCCACAGTCTGAGGGCCCCACCACGTGCCCCACAACCTCCTCTGCTGAGCAATCCATAACAGCCTCTCCCAGGCCCCTACTCCCCAGGGCTTACTGAGAAGTGTCCTGCATATCTAGGCCACCCACAAGCCACCTTCACCCTGTACCCCGCCTTGTGGCAGGTACACTCAACCCCCCAAACAGCAGGCATATAAACAGGTGACCCTGGGATAAACTAAGAATATGTTTACTTCTAAAGTAAGTGCACATCCAGCACGTTTGCTCACATATCACACACATGCAACCTGTATACACAGCCACCCACTTACACACGTGGTACCTGCATTGCATGCTAAGACACACTCGACACATGTCACATATGTGCACATACATCGCACGCACACCCATGCACCCTTACGTGGGCTGCCACAGGCCCCACCTTGAGTTGCAGCACCAGATCCATACGATATTTGCACAGGGGACTGATGTCATTGAGAATCAGCGCAGTGATGATGTCTATGCCGTTGGACTCATGCGTCACGATGCACGTCTAGCAGGAGCGGTGGAGTGGGGAGGGGTACAGAGACGAGCGGCCCAGG
The DNA here is from genome assembly GCF_902729225.1 of Pteropus medius. Classification (NCBI taxonomy): domain Eukaryota; kingdom Metazoa; phylum Chordata; class Mammalia; order Chiroptera; family Pteropodidae; genus Pteropus; species Pteropus medius. Next base: position 5,936,246 of record NW_024354886.1, read on the forward strand.
CCTCTCAGAATTATGGCAGCTCCAGAAGCCTCAATCTCTCCCCTGCCCAGGGTGCTCCATCCTCCCTACTCCATCCTCCCACCCGTCTATACTGCCACTGACCGTGCTGCTCATACCCCATGACAGTTCACCTGGTTCTCATGGCAGGGGCCCTGGCAGTATTCAGTGAGGGTCTCCAGGGTCTGGATGACAAGACCCACATTGTCCTCGTTGATATAGAGCCCCAGCAGCCCCAGGCCTCCCGTGGTACTGCCGCACATGATGTCCAAGAACTGCAGCGTCTCGCACACCAGGTTGTAGTTGGTCTTGTTGTTCTGACAGCGCAGGAAGTTCTGCAGAGCAGAGGGTGGGCGTGGCGCAGTTCCAGCAGGCGGGGAAAGGCCTGCCGGGGAACCATGATCCTGCACGCTGCAGGGGTGGGGGATCACCAGCCACAGAGCAGAGGATGACAGTGCATGGCTGGATGGCAGGGGTGGGGTCCACGTGCTGGCTGGATGGCAGGGAAAGGGGCGGGTGTGTGGCGAAATGCTCACCTGCAGGTCCCGATTGTGGTTCTCACACAGCAGCTGCAGAAAGCGCAGGATGGGCTGCATGATGAGCACAGACATGCCCATCTCGTTGCTCTGCACACGCTCGCCCACCTCATGCGCCCGGCGCAGGCTGGGGCTCAGCGAATAGAGGGATGAGGAGCCAGGCATTGAGAAGGAGGCCACTCGGCCTGCAGGACAAGGCCTGGTGAGGCTGGGGCTACTGAAGTAGCCAGACCCTCATCCTCACTCTGTGTTCCCACACTGAGCCCCCTCCCACACATTCTAAGCCCTTATCCCTGCCCTGTGATACTCTCACCTTGTACCCTCCGACCCACCCAGCATTCCCACCCTGTTCCCTGTGTCCCTGGCCCCAATCCTGACTTTTGGCAGTGGGGTCTGCTGGCTCCCGGTCCTCACGGGGCTGACTGCCCAGGTCGCTCATGTTGACAGCCACTGTGGACTTGGTCTCCTGCTGGGCCCGCTTCATGCGGTCATGCAGCACCTTGAAGAAGCGCTCTGACTTCTTGTCACTAGTCATCAGATTGTAGAAGGATTTCTGGGGGTGGACAGTGAGATGGGGGTAGCAGTACTTGGCGAGGCCCCAGGAGCCTCCATCTTGTGCTATAGGGACAAGGATCAGGCACAGACGGGCCCCCAGACACACCCAAACCAGACTGAGGCTGGGGGACCCAGAGACACCTCTGTGCCCTGTGACTAAGGCAAGGGTGGGGGGCGGTGAGGGAGAAAGGGCCTGTAATTGCTGTAACTATGATGCTGAAGGCTAGCACCAGCCTCCTGACCACCTTCTGCATCTGCCTTACCCTTCATCTGTTCCCACACAGCAGCCAGGGGGTCCCACTGACATTTGAGTCATGTTCCTCTTCCACTCGAAACCCTGCAGTGGCCCTGTCTCGCCCAGAGGAAAAGCCATTCCTCACAGTGCCCACCAGGCCACATGATGGCCTGCCGCCTCTCTGACCCTGGGCCATACCACTCACGACTCCTCCAGCCCCTTCCAGCCACATCAGCCACTGCTTATTCACAGCCTTTGTACCAGCAGCCTGCTCTGCCCAGTGTGCACTGCCCATTGTGCACATGCTCACTTCCAGGGCCTTCCCTGAACACTCCATTTAAGATATCCCTGTGGTGGCACATCCTAAGCCCCCTGCCTGAATGATCACTGTCCGTCCTGCTCTCCATGTTACATAGGGATTACAGTTACTGACTGTTGTCCCCACTAGGATATAAGTGCCAAGAGAATATGGATTTTGTCTCTTTTGTTCACGCTGAATACTCAGCACCTAGAACACTACCAGGTACACAAAATGCACTTGATGCAGACAGACAGACAGAAAAGGATAAAGCAATCATAGAAGGCTTTCTGGAGGAGGTAGGCCTCTAATTGGGCAACAAAGGCTGAGGAGGATGTGGAAAAGGAGGAAGGAGGCCTGAGCAAAGTCTGAGAGGCAAGAATGGTGGACGTAATGGCAGGCAAGATGGTAGGGAGACAGGCTGAGGCCTGGCTGGATCAGAGAGGGGTGCGTGTGGATAGAGAAGTAGCCACGTGACACAGGGAAGATATGGGAGTTAGAGCCTCCCACGGTAGCAGAATTGTGCTGGCTGCCAGCACCCAACCTGGCAGCCAAGCCCCCATGGCTTTGAAGACTTGGCACACTGTCTCCTTCCTGAATAGGAGGCACCCGCCCAAAGGAGGTGAGCCCCTGGCACTCCATAGCCACCCACTCCGCACCTGGATCTCAGTATTGCCACCATCGAGCAGGCGGATGGCCAGGCCAATGCTCTCCTGGAAGATCTTCTCGTTCTTGGTGCTGGTGATGAGGTCACACACCAGCTTGGTGGCCCCCTCCTTGTCCAGACGGCACTGGGTGGCTGCGATTGCTGACCAGTCTTGGTCCAGGCCTGGAATAGGGGAACTCGCTTGAGAGGGAACTAGTGGGTTGGGGGAGGGAGGGCCCAGGGCTTGGGCAAATGGGCTACCCAGAGGGGGAGGCAGTACTGACCAGTGCCCATGGGGTCCGGAAGGTCCCCCCGAGAGCTGGACTTGCGGTTCTGGAGGTAGTTCTGCAGTAGCATCTTGCGCAGCTGGTTGCCCTGGAGGGAAAAGGAGCAAGGCCCCACATTAGCACATTTCACCATTTAACCACTGGCCCAACAATCCTAGTCCTGAGCCCCTGGAGCTCCAGGCCAGGCCCACCTGCTGTCCAGCCTGCCTGGGCACTCACCCGGTCCCCATACTTGGTCTTCTTGAGTAGCATCTGCTGCAGGGTCCGCAGCACCTTGACACACAGTTTCTCCTCTGACTCCATGAGGTCCTTGGTGTGCTGGATCAGCCTGGCCGGTGGGGAAGGAGGACATGTCAGAGCAGCCTCCGCTGCCTCCCTCCAGCCACTGCCCCTGCCCCACCCCTGGCAGGAACACCCCGTAGCCCTCTGGCAGGAACACCCCGTAGCCCTCTGACCTCTGGACCATCTGGTCCCTGCTGGGCCCTTCCCTGTCGCAGGCTGCTGCTACCCTGCCACCTCTCCACCCCCACCCTGCATCCTACTCACTTGGACAGGAAGCCCCCACTCTCACATCGCTGGTAAGCCTCACTGCCCTCCAAGAAGAGCAGCTCCGGCCAGTGCAGGACGTCCACCAGCACAGACAGCTCAGCCTGCACCAGGGGCTTCAGGCGCTCCTCCAGGGCTGTGATGATGTCCTGGGGTAGGCAAGACAGGGTCACCGCCGGGCGGCGTACAGGCCACCCAGGCCCAAGAGATGACTGAGGCTTGACTGCCATTCCCAATGCCCCAACAACAAACAGCCCTACAGATTGCCCCACACCTGTCTGAGGGGTCCTGGGCCCACAGAGCTGCCCTGAACAAAGCATGACATCTGTCTGTTCAGAGCCTCAAGCCCTGGCTTTTCTCCCAGTCCCTCCTCTAGCTCTGTGACCTCAGGCAAATCACTTGCCCTTTCAGGACCTCTGTCTCCTGCCATGTGGGGATAACAGGCTACCACACTCCCTGTACAGGCCAAGACAGTGGACAGAAATGTGTTGCATAAACAGAAAGGTGCTCTCAGGACTGAGGGGTATTCTGATCCTCTTTATGAACACCAACCCCACTAAAAGACACCTGGGTTCTCCTCGCTTTCCTGGAATGATGCCCCTTAGTCCCCTGCCCCGGACCAGCACTTAGCAGCCCCTAAGGAGGGAACGAGCTGACCAGCCCCTTCCTGGGAAGGGATGCTCCTCAAAAACACACCCTTCCAAAGCCACTACCATGACGGATGCCTCACACCCACCTGCAGCTTCTCAATGATGTTCTTGTAGTCCCACTGGTTGGCGGTGGGGATGACTCTGGGAAAGGCCCTCGTGGCTGCCTTGTAGTTGGAAGCATTCCGCTGGGCAGCAGCCACACAGGTGGCACCACTGCTGAGCAGCAAGCTGATGTGGGCATCCAGGTCCATGGGCAGCGAGATGGCCCGGCCCTTGGCTGGGTGGGGAGAGGGGTAGTAGGTACTGAAGGGCTGGTCAGGGGTGAGAAGGCTAAGCCAGCTATAGGTGCCAGGCCCAAGGCTGCCATACTGGGGGACAAGATGAACTAGACTGAGGGTCTCAGGTACAAGGACCCCCACCTGGCCTCACTTGGACTAATATGCCCTCTTCCCCTTTTTTGGTAAAAAAGGGAGTTTTTGCCTCTTTAATTCCATCCTAGATCCACCCTGACCCCTCCCTGCTTCCCTCCCACCTTTTTTTCCCCTTCCCCAACTCTCCCTAACAACCTACAAGCCTCTCCTGCCTGAGACCAGCGCAAGCACTAGAAGCTCTGGTTGGGGAATGTCATCCAGCATCTTCCTCCGGGGAGCTGACTCGGTAGAAAACAGCTTTTCTCAATTGCTAAGATGCCAGTTAGACACCAAGAAGGACTTACTGAGAACCATCTGGGAGCAGATGAAGGGTGAGCTTAGGGATAACGTGTTTAATGTGAGGGCAGGTGTCCCTGTGGCAAAGGGAGGGGAGGGGTGGAGGGAGCTAGGCAGCGGCCGTGGCACACTCACCCACCATGGCGAGGGTCCGGATGCAGGCCTCCACGGAGCCCTTGTGCTGCTGCTGTAGCCATGGACACTCGAGCAGCCGTGTGGTGGACTGCAACAGCTGCACCACGATTGTCTGGTGTGTCTGCAAGAAACAACACATCTGCTACTGCAGCCAGGCCCACCCTCCACCCTGGGCAGCCCCAGGCCCAGGGACCAGAGCCCATGGAGAATGGGCATGGGTGGCGGGAGAGAGCTTCCAATGGCTGCCACGTGCTACCTGCCAGTGAGAAAAAGGCACCCTCTTCCTTCAGCAGTGCACCACCTGCCCAACTGTACATGGCAGCCCTGTGAGAACTTCTCAAGGTCTAGGCCTGGGACTTATCTCCCTATCATTGACCCTTTTCTTTAAAAATATTTTTAAACAAATTAATTTTGTGAAAAGGTGATATATTTACATGGTTCAAAAACCCAAAGGTAATAAAAAGACATACTTTGAGAAGTTTCACCCCGACCTTTGACCCCATCACTCCTATCCTCTCACATTTTGCCTCGGGGCTGCTGAGAAGCAGGGAAAGCTACTGCAAATTACCAGCGTCCCACAGTCCCAAAGAGATCCCAGGGCCCAAACGCATGTGTGTCAAAATAAACCCACCCTTGCTGAGAGAGTGGGACCCACCATTTTTCTGACCACTCTCAGCAGCACTATCCCTCGACCCCTCCACCTGTAGGGAGCCCTTTTTATCGGTTTCTTCTGTATCCTTCCAGGGTTACTGTATGATTCAGGTGGTGTAGCAGGCTCCTTCCTCAAGAGAACCTGGCGGCTCTTTCATTCAAGAGGCTCTGGGGCTGTGAAGTCTGGGAATTGACTGAGGGGCTATGATTCAGTGAGTCAAGTCAAACTTCTGCTCACTAGCCAGGAGCTTTTCTGCTTATACGGATAGGTAAGACTTTTGAAGGCTGCCTTTTCAGTTTCAGGGACACCATGATCAAAACCAAAGTGCTCTGTGCATCAGACTCTCCCAGTTCCTGCTTTGGCTCTGCTCTCCGTTGTGATAAGCATGCCCACCTTGTCCTTAGTAAGTGCTGCCTGGCATCCCCTGCCACCCCAGGATCCATCACACCAAGTGAATTTAGGAATTCCTGTTTTAGGGTCCAGTTCCCACTGTAATTCCTGATCACAGAAACTGTGAGATGATAAATGTTTGTTGTTTTAAACTGCTAAATAATTTGGGATAATTTGTTATACTGCACAGATAACTAATACTCTTGTTTATCCTCCTGCAATATCTTTATACTCACGATGAGCAAATATAAATATACATGCTGATTTTCCCCCTTTCCTACGCAAAAGCTGCCTGGGGCAGAAGCACACCTGTAGGGAGGTGCTGTTTTCAGAGAACGGGGAGCTGAAGAAGGCATTGATGGTGTCCAGCACGACGGTCAGCACATACTTCTCCAGGGTGGGGTCAGCCAGACGCTTCTCCCGCTTACTGCAGACCTGGGTTGAAGAGAGAGAGATGCCTGGGAGTGTCCAACACATAGGACGCCACCACTCCCACCCTCTGGAAGGCTGCCCAGGCCCCCAAACACCCCTGGCCGCCTGCAGGCCCACGCCCCCACAGAGACAGACCCGAGCCATGTCCAGGGTGAAGTTCTCAAAGAGTGTCCAGATGTGGTTGCTGGTGTAGATCTCTTCATTTCTACCTCTGTGTCCACATAGCAGTGGTTCACAAAGTTCACGTAGGCCATTTTCACCTGGGCAGCCGGGGTGGGAGGTCAGAAGCACACGAAGGGCTGCCCACCCAGGCTCACCTCTCCACAAGTTCACAATTCCTCCTGACCATCCCTTGTTCTCGGTCCACATCCCACCTGCCTTCCCTGAGCCTACCAGTTCCTGTCCACTTCCCTACTTTCTTTTACCTCCCTCTTCCTGCCCCTCCATGCAGAGCTAAAAGGCTGCTTGGCCTGGTTTTTACACCCCCTCTTCTCCCAAGCCCTTCCCCCAGCCCCACTAGCCACCTCTCCCAGTCCCCAGTGTCCCCGAGAAGACGCACAGGCCCACCTCAGTGATGCAGTCTTCATGCGTAACCACAGACACCACGTCCTCCAAGGGCAGGAGGGAGGTGCACTTGATCTCAGTATAGACATTCTTGCCCTCGGCACAGGCAGCCAGCAGGTCCACCAGGGAGATGTGGTACATGAGGGGGCTGTGGTCCTCCACACCGTCCCGAGCGGCCTTCATCATGTCCAGCAGGTGAGCCAGTGAGGCCTTGTCATTGTAGAACACAACCACGTCGTCACCTGCGTTGGTCAGCTGCATGCAGCAGGGGGACACGTGTCAGACCCCTCAGTCCAGCAGGGCCTGGGCCCTACCCCTCTCCCGCCCACAGGGAGAGATTGGGACCATGACCCCTGCCTTCACCCGACACTCAGGAAACCCTCTCCTGCCTGAGATTTTGGCCCTCAGGGCCCTCTGCCATCAGGGACACCGAACCCTGGACCCAGAAAGTCCCCCATCTTCCCCTAGGGAAAGAAGTCCCACTGGGGCTTGTCTCAGAGGTGCCTCCTCCAGGAAGACCTTTCTAATCCTGCCCCTACCCAGCTCACCCCCTCCCTCCCTTGTGCTCCCACAGCATTTAATTTAAACCCTTGCAGAGCACACACTGCATCTCCCTCATGTAGCGATTATGTTATTCACAGTAATATAATAGCAATTAATAATTAACATTGTGCAGCACTTCCAGTACACAGTGTCTCATCTCGCTTTAGTGTTGGCTCCTTTTTCCCCTGCCCATCCTTCGCTGTAAGATGCTCCAGGGCAGAGACCATGTCTGTTCCAGATTTAAACTCAGCCCTTCACACCTTTCTTGATTTCGGTTATCAGGTATTTCCTGAGTACCTACTATGTGCCAGACGCTGGGGCCCTAGCAATGAGCACAAAGGACATGGTCCATGTCCCCCCATTCCCTCCAAGCTTATACTTGACTGACTTCCCCAGGTGTACATGGTCCTTAACACATAGCAGGTGCTTCATGATTTTTAAATAAATGATAATAAATGATAAATGAAGGAATGTATGTGTGAGTTCTAAGTTTACTGGGTCCCACTTGTGTTGTTAGGCTGCAGCCTGAGCTCTATGAGACCTGCCTCTTTACCTTAGTTCTCCCTCTGTGGCCCCTCCACACCCAGCACCCCAGTGTTCCTTTCATGACCCACTGTGTGAAATCTCTAATTCTGAGCCTGGCCCCCACAGGTTCTCTCCCGCCGCCCGAGTTTCCTCTGCGGCCACCACCCAAGTCCCATGTGCCCCTCAGCCCTGCCCGTACCTCAGTCATGATCATGTCCTGGCACTTCTTGACGTACTTGCCCTCGGCCTTGATGACAGTGTGCAAGAAGTCCAAGTACTGTACGTGGCGCCCGTGGGTGGCCAGCAGGTGCACAAAGTGCTGCAACACAGGCTCGCTGACCTCAGAGCAGAGCTGATAGTTGTTCAGGAAGATGTGCTGCATGGTCTCTGCCTCCAGGAGCTGGGTGGCAGGATGTCCGTCAGAAAGCGGGGGTCCTGGCCGCACCCCACCCACCCCGGTGCCCCTACCCCTGCACCCTCACCCCTGGCGTGAGAAAGAGGTGCAGGTGCTTGTGTAACAGGGTCTGGTTGCCAGGGTTCCCCGCGCAGAACTTCTGCAGGAACTGGTGTGTGTAGCGTAGGATCTCCATCATCTTGGCATCACCCTGGGCAGAGAGGGGAAAGGGTACTGGGCCCACCACAGAAGGCAGGCAAGGCCAGGTCTGGGGCCTGAGTCAGACAGGTGTGAGGGTGGGTCAGAGCTTGGGTTCAAGGTGAAAGCTGGGCCTCCAGGTCAGAATATGGAAACATGTGAGGGGCTAAAGGTCAGAGGTTGAGATGAGGCTGGAGTAGGGAAGTAAGGCTAAGGGGTCAGGGTCAGGTGAACACTGGGGTAGTGTCAGGGTCAAGAGTCAGGGTGAGGCTTGGAACAGATCAATATCAAGGTCAGTCAAGGCGAAGGGTGAAGGGTCAAAGGTTAAGATGAGACTAAGTTTGGAGTCAGGGGCCTAGGTGAGCCAGGGAACAGGTCAGAGTACGAGGTCAAGGTAAGGCTAGGGTCAGAAGCCATAGTCAGGGGTCAGGATGAGGAGGCCAGAGTTGACACTGTGGGTCAGGGAGAGGCTGAGGACAGATTAGGGTCAACACGGGTCAAGGTAAGGATACTAAGGGTCAAAGGTTAAGACAAAGCTGAAATTATCAGGATTAGACCAGAAAAGAAGATGGAAACTAGGGTCAGGGTCAAGAATCACCGTGAGATTATGGTCAAATCAAGGTCAAAATGCATCAGGATAAGGGGCAGAGGGTCAAAGCTTGAGATGATATTAAATTTGCATTGAGGAGTCAGGATGTATCTGTGGATTAGTGTGTGGTTTGCATGTGGTCAGGGTTCAGGGTGAAACTGCCCTGGGAGTCAGAGGTCAGAAGTTAGAGGTCACCTTGTCGTAGGGGATCTGCAGCAGGTCCAGCATGACCTTGTGGGCATCCATGTTCTTGAGTAGCCGCTGCTGCTTCTTCCTCATCTGTTCCCCGACACCACACATCTTGTTTAGCCGCTCTAGAATCTGGTGGGGGAGAGGGGTGAGCCCAGAGCCCCTTCCTTTCTTTCTCAGGCTTCCCCTCCCCGCAGCCCACCCTTCAGGTTGTTCAGAGTGCCCTGTCCACCACAGCTAGGTCCCGGCTTACATCGCGGACAGGAAGGGAGAAGAAGGCCATAGCCACTGAATCAGAACATCATAATAAGGCAAGGGAGCATTAAAAACTCAATTCCACCCATAAAAGTAAATAAACAATGTGACTGTGAAATGGAATTTCATTAAATTCTTTCGGCTTTAAAATAATTCCATCTGGACTTTGGCAGGGTTGTTTTTAACATGCAGGAAAAGCTGGAAGATGTCTATTTTGAGGGCCAGTGGCCGGCAGAGCTGGGAGGAGGAAGAGGCCAGGCCCTCAAAGCCTCCAGGGCAGGCAGACCCCATCCCTGAGGATCCCAGCCACTCACGCCCCTGACGATCTGGTAGTTCTCACTGCTCTTCTCCCCAGGTGGGGGCAGAAAGCCTTCCTCATCCGTGGGCCGCTAAGGGCACAAGGAATTGGGGTCAGCCAAGCCCAGCCGTGCCAGGGATCCCCATCCCAGCTCCCCGCAAACCCACGCACCTCCTTCTTGTCTTTGGAAGCACCTGTCTCCACCTCCTCACCCTTGCCGCTGCCCTTCTTGTCTACCCACAGCTCCGACTTCTCGACCATGGTCCGCAGCCGGTCCAGCTCCGACTTGATCACCTTGTAGTTCTCCACGTCCTGGGCTGAGATCAGCAGCTGCACCTGAATGTCATGGATGGGCTTGCATGGTGAGACAGGTACCACAGGTCCGCTGCCTCATAGACTCCTGGAGCCTACCCTGCTCCAGGTTTCTGCTCCTGGCATCTCTGCCCCACCACCATTCTTTTCCACCGAGCCAAATCCTGCTCAGTGTTAATGGCCCTGCCACAAGCCCACCACCTCCAGGAAGCCTACCCTGATGGCTGCAGGCATCCTTGCACTCCCTGTCGTGAGCAGCCTCATCACCTGGCTTCAGTTACTCACTGCCTCATGTCACATGCTGCTAGGGCTGTCACTGTTCACTCAGACCCTAACCAGGGCAGGGAAGAGCATACTGACATAGCTAAATGCTGACTGGAAGAGGGACCTGAACCCTGACTCCCACCTTATCCGATCTGGATCAGTGGATAAGAGAGGAAGGCTCCCTGGGACTTGATCTCCCCACTCTGTAAAGCAAGGATAAGAACAGCAACCACATTGTGAGGGCTGCTGAGAGAATTCCATGAATGCACGTCCAACGCTCAGTGTCTGGTACACAGCAAGCTCTTGTTAAATGCCAGTCCCATTTCACAAGGAGCCGTCGAGATCATACGACATCGCAAAAACAAAACCAGTCACCTTAGTGAGGGCCAACTGCGTGCCAGACATGATTTGAAGCACTTAGCAAAGGTGCATGCAATAGAGCTTGCAAACTGTAAAGTGCTTTCCACATCTTAAGAAATGACAGGCCTTGAGCCAGGCTGGGGAGGAGATAAAAGTGGCCAAAATGTGGCCCTCACCTTTAAGGAACTCAGCAAGGCAGAGAACCCCAACTGTGCACCTCAAGCTCCCCTTGGAGCTGTGAGCTCCTCCTCCATCTTGCCAGTGCCCAGCACAGGCCAGTGCGTGGCCAAGGCAGCCTGCCTGCTCAGTACCAGGGCCAGGTGGTCCTCGGGTCTCCCTCCCCACTCCCTGAGGGTGGGGTTGCTGAGACAGGGGCAGCACCTGCTTGAAGGTGTGCATGGCCTCCTGGCGCTGGCTGAAGTGTTTGAAGAGCAGCTGCAGGGCCCCTGAGACCAGCGGCGCGTAGTCGTGCATGGTGAGGTGGATGAGCACACGCAGGAACATGCGACCGCCCTCGTCGTCCACCTCCAGCATGCTGCTTGTCTTCCTGCAGCACCGGGTGCGGGCAGGGTTGGCATGCACCCTGCTGTCCGAGGGCAAGCACACTCCCTGCCACCCATCCAGCAGATGTAGTGCCCAGTATAATATTTGCAAAAAATGTTGACATTTCCTCACCAGTGTACAAATAGCCACTGCCCTGAGCTCCCCAAGTGACCCTCATGCTCCCCGAGGTCCCACAGGACTCCCCTTGATTAAGCAACTGAAGCAGAGATTCAAGGGGATTCATGGACAGAAGTTGGGGCCATGAACAGAGATGGGGAAAAAACTACATCTCTGTTTTTACCAACCCCTAACCAAAACGTAGCACTTTCTTCAACGAGAAAAAATTAGCGGTACCTATGACTTTGTCACCAATAAAAATCACAGATGTTTTCACATCACTTTAGAGTTGTTACAGAAATTGCAAAATAGCCTTTCCATCCATCACCACTTCGAAGTACTGGTACTAATTACACCCCAGCAGTTTTTTATTTAACGTGTTAATAAACAGGCACATATATAACTGTCACTTAAAATTTGATTTCTTCAATATTTTGATAACTGTATCTCAATGCCACTGGTTGGTGCTATGAATTTAAAAACGCCATCTAAGAAGGGGTCCAAAGGCTTCACTAGACTCCAAGGGTGTGGCAAAGAAAAGGTTGAGCCCCCAATTCCTAGGTGACCCCTCCAACTCCAGCCCTCTGTAGAGCAGGCCGCTCTATATCCCTGGAGGAAAAGGGGTTGGGAGACAGACGTCCTTCCAGCTACCTGGCCAAGTCCTGATGCACATAGGCACGACTGCTCTGCATGGAGGCAGGGGAATGACCACAATGACACTGGGACCCAAGTGGCCCCTATTTCACTGGGGTTGGGCAGACAAGGAAGGGTCAGAGCACATGGCCAGGAGGACTCCTGTGCCCAGAGACCAGTAAGGGGCCACAAGGGGAATGACAGAGGAGGGAGAGGCCAGCCGCAGCCTTGGGAAATGCAGACAATTCCCAGGTGGTCTCAAGTCTGTATCGGCATCACCCACCCAACCTCACACACAATCCCTCTCAACCCTGGCCTTACCCCACTCCAAACATGGCCTCTGCCTGCTCCCCAATGCGATCCAGGTTCATGTTGGCAGCTGTAGAGAGCAAGAGGGGCAGAGAGGGGCAGGAAAGATGGGGGACACAAGAGTGAGGGAGCAGGGAGACACCCAAACCACCCCCTTCCACACCTGGTTGGGTGGCAGCCCTCTGCCTGCCCCTTCCTGGGGTGGAGGTGGAACCAACCAGGGCAGGGACCAGAGCAGCCCCATTGCCCTGCAGGGATGAGCAGAGTTCTGGGCTGCGGGTCCTGCTCTGGCTCAGCCTCTGAGTGGCTGTGACCTTCGGCAAGTCCCTGCCCCTCTATGGGCCTCAGTTTCCCCATTTAGGAAATAGAAGGAATGATCCCTGACCTTCCTCTTCACTATGGCAATTAAATTAGATAGTGGAGAAGAAAGGCCTTTGGAGGTTGGGAAGCAGGGGCAGGGCTGGGGAGCTGTCCCTGAGTATCCTCCACTCACTGCTGTGTACCCCTGGGCAAGTCAGCCTCAATCTGAGGTGGGGCGGGGTAGGGCTCACTGGTGGAGTCGAAGGCAGGGGCTGTGCCATCAGCTCCACTGTCCTGCATGGGAAACACCTCCACAAACTCCTTCTTGAAGACGGACAGCAGGTAGGAGATGCGGTAATCCAAGCGGACGTTGAGGATGAACTGGAAAAACAGGGAGAGGATGGTGTAAGGACCGTTCTGAGGACAGGAGGCCAATCCTGCTCCTGGAGGGATGACAGGTACCCCAAATGAGCTCCAGATTTCAGGCATCTCAGCGCAGCTCTTCAGGAATGTTCCAGGACATCACAACCAAAATAACCAAGACCTCCCCAGGGAGGTCCAGGGAATCCTCTCCCTAGTTCCTGTACCTCCTCTCAGAATGAGACAAGAACCACTCCCAACCCCTGACCATTCAGCCTCTCTTTCCCAGGCTGGACACTGACAGGAAAGGGAATGAAGCTCCCCAGGTCCAAAGGCCCGTTTTTGTCCTCCCATCCTGCTCTACCAAACAGACCCTGGGGCTCCCGGGGTGGGTAGGGGCATACTGAAGACTGTGAGGAGGCAGTAGAGGCCACTGTTAGGGTAGAGGGGTGGTGAAGACACAAGGTATGCACACACCCTTGACTGACCTCCATCTTCTCGGTGCACAAGCCTCTGGCCATACCCCAGGACTCAGATCTGGAAGCCCCAGGTCCAGGAATGAACCAGAAGCCCCCTCCTCTAACTCCCCCAACCATGCCCTGCCTACACTGAGTCCCCATAGAGGTCACTGCATTACACTTCCTGTCTTTTGGTGGCAGCAAGGCAAAAGCAAGGGTCCTTAACCCTTCTAAGGAGCCTATCAACCCATTCCCCAAGGGTTCATGAGGAGTCTCAAAGGAGACCCACAAGAAGAAAGACTTTGTCTGACCTGCCAGGAAACTGGCTCTCAAATCTCTAGCTCTGCTTCAAAACCTGTGTGCCCATGAGAAAGTCTCCTCCCACTGTTCCTTTCCTCATCTGTACAACAGGAAGATGGAGCAGACTTTAGTGTACACCAGAATCACTGGGAGGGCTTGTCACAGCACAGACTGTGGGCCCCTTCTCTAGTGTTTCTGGTCCATGAATCTGGGGCGGAGCCCAAGAATCTGCATTTCTAAGTCCCCAGATAAGGCTGCTGGTCTGAGGACCACACTTTGAGAACCACTGAGCTACACAGCCGATCGTCATGGAGCCTCCCAGTACTAGACACTGTGACCTAAGGGAGCCACTCCACCCCACCTCACTGTACCTGCCGCCACTCTCCTGCCCTATTCCCAACACTTCCCACCATGCTCCTGGGCCAGCTACCTGCAGGATTTCCAGGATCTTCAACTTGGTCTCCATCACCACAATGTCTTCATTCTCCTCGAATTTGCTTCTATCCAGCGGCTCAGCAGCCCCAGCACCACCAGGCAGACTTGGGGCGCCAAAGACAGACTGCTTGCGGTTCAGCACCATGGTGGACATCATGTGGCCCACGCCCTGGATGGACCGCCGCACGTTCTTACCTGAGGAGTTGGGAACACAGGGAGGTCAAAGAGGGTGCACAGCAGGGGCCCCCAGTCTAACTCTATCAGCTGCAGGGCAACGCCACACTAAAGAAGGGGCAGGGCTAACCCGGGAAGGCTTCCTGGAAGAAGTGAGCTTTAAGTCAAATCTGGGAAAAGGAAGGGCCAGGGCGAAGGTGAACTGTGTGCGGAGATCAGTGAGAAATCTCATGTGGGAAATCATGAGACTTGCTACAAAGCATGAGGAACTGAGGGGCCACTGTGTAGAGAGCACTAAAAACCAGGTGTCAGTCTCTATGTACTCTTTGTTTAGCCGAGTTTATGCCACCTGCAGCTGGTCCCTAAGGGCAGGACTGCAGCTCAACGCTCGGCCTGCCCCTCTTCCTCCTCACACTCTCCAATAGCAGGGCTGTGTCCCTTATCTAACTGGGAGCTCCCCAGGCAGGGCCTGTGTCTCTCCTCCTCCTTTATACTTCCTCAAGACCAAATTGTATTGGAAGGCATCTCGCCCAGACCCTGGGGTCTCCACAGCACCTGGGCAGGGAGCCCCACTGGTCCAACTGAGGTTGAAGGAGATTGGGCCCAAAGACGCCCCCTTGCAGCACAGCCAGGAGGCAGGCTACTCAGGGGAGCTGATCAGAGAGAACTTCTGGTGCTAACAGAAGACTGAGGAACCGAAGGTGGGTTGTGGATGGCCTGGGTGGACGAAGCCTCACCACCTGGGTCTTCGTAGGCCTGTAGCATGGCTGGGGGGCCCTGCACGCAGTCGATGATGCTGAGCAGGGTGCGTGTGAGCCGCAGTAGCTCACTGAAGCTGTAGAAGCCGAAATAGATGAGATTGTGCGCCAGGCTGACCACCTATGGAGAGGAGGCGGGGCTGGTGAGTGTGAGCGTGGCCAAAGCATGATGAGCGAGGCCTCATAAAAGGCAAGGCCAGATCTGGAAACTCCCCGCCAAAAGGGTATAATGAGGGTGAGGTTCCTCTAAGACAGTGGGGCTGCCTGGACATGGAACCAAGGTTCCCAGACAAGAGCAGCCCAAGCCCAGTGGGTTACTAAGGAAGAGAGGCCTACAGAGGAGGCTACTATAGGGGAGATAAAACAGAAATGCAGGAAGTTGAGGAGGTGGCGCTCCTGGCAGTGACCTGTCACTCAGACCCTGGCTGATAAGGTGGGGAGAGAAGCCTCCCTCTTGGGGAGTCCCAGCAGACTACGCTGTCTTCCTACACTGCTTGGGGTTCCTGAGGGAAGTGAGGTCATGGATCCTACACCTCATCCCTGAGAGCAGCTGAGGCCCAGGGAGAGAACAAGCCAGAGCCCCGCTAAGCCCTAGCCCACCTCGAAGGTGAGCTTGTTCTTCTCCTCGTTGGCAAAGGGCACGGCCTCGCTGACCACGTTGTTGAGGTAGTCCTCCACGAACTCCATGGTGCTGGCAAACTTGTTCTTCTTGTCATCTCGTGCGGCATTGAGGTTGGAATCGTAGCTGAGGGTAGAGGCAGTGAGGCATGAGAGTCCCTGAGGACTTCCCACCCCAGCCTTGCCTGGCCCACCCTCCCCCACCCCTCTCACTCCTTGATGGTGATGGCTGTGGGGATCTCTGTCCAGAGGCGGGCAAACTTGACAGGTGTGACCAGCTCCTGGGGGTCACGGTCCACGTGCACATGCAGCATCAGGTGGCAGAAGGAGGCGCGCAGGTCAAAGGGCAGCATCTCATCCGCCATGCACAGGAAAATCAGCTCAACGCCCAGCTGCTGAGAGATCTCATCGATGGCCAGATACTGTCGGTCCAGGCACATGCGGGCAAAGAGCTTCAGCTGGTACCTATAGGGCAGGGAGGATGCTGAGAACATGGCAGGTGGGCTAGTGAAGGCTGCTAGCATGAGCCTAGGCTTGTTGAGGACTTGAGGAGGTGACAAAGGGACTTGGGTTAATCCATGCGCCGGCCACTATCACAGAAAGGACACAATTCTGAGTAAGAGAGGTGAAAGGAAAAAGTCTAGACTTATAAGTATTTCAAATCTCCCCCAACTTGCTAAGGATGAAAACACTTTCTGGCTCAGCCAGGACAGGTCTTCATGGGAAGAGGGATGGCTGAAAGAAAGGCTGGGACTGGAAAAGGAGAGGAGTGGGGTGAGAGGAACCAGCCTCAGGCAGACTGAAAAAAGGGGAGGGGAGTGTGGGCAGCCCTGACGGGAGAGCTGTAGAAAAGAGAACTATAGGAAGCTTTGTTCTGCACTGGGTGATGTCATGCCCTCTGCTTCCTCCTCAGCCCTGTATTACCTACCATGGGCTCTGGAGCCAGACAGCCTGGGTTTGAACTGTGGCCCACCACTTATGGCTGTGTAACCTTGGGCGAGTTCCTCTCCCTCTCTGTGCCTGTCTCCTCAACTTTACAATGAGAAATACGGTAGTCCCGACCTCACAGGGTTATTGTGAAGCTTAAATGTATGATGGTATGAAAGGCTTTAAACAGGGCCTGGTATACAGTAAACATTTGATAAGTGTTATCTAGTATTCTGGTTCTTAAAATATATGTACAGAGCCTGTTTTGGGTTTCTTTCAGGGCTGTCACTAAGCTGAGCTTGGCCTAAAAGCCACCCAGTGCTCCTTGGACTACACAGTCATCCTTCACTTAGCCCAGCTGGTGAAGGCTGCACTGCAGACAAGTGGAGGTAGGAGGCCCCCTTGAAGCCGTGGGAGCTCATCCCTCAGCAAGGACTGGCCGAAGGCTTCCAGAGAAGGCCAAACGGCACAGAAGCACTGAAGAGGGGAAGGAGCTGGAGCAGAGGCACCTGTAGTAGCTGAGCACATTCTCGTCGTGGGCATTGCCAGCCCGGGCCTCCTGGGCCAGCTGCCTCACACTCTTCTCATGGTGCTCATTATTCTTGTCAGTCCACGTGAGCCACACTTCCTCCTCTGAGTACTCGATGGTCAGGTACTCGTGGGCCTGGGCCATCTCCTTCACCGGCCGAAGTCTGTAGACCAATGCCACCCATCACAGGTAGCAGGGGCAAGACTCAATACCCAGAGCCCTTCCCGAGCAGGCCAGCCCACATAGTCCTGTCTCCCCAGAGCCTGGCTGAGAGCCCGTCAGGTTCCCATGCTGCTTCCCATGGAGGACCCACCTCCAGCTTAGAAGCCCAAACAGGCTGTGAGCTTCTTGAGGACAGGGGCCTTGGCTTATTCTCCTGTGCCCCTTTCTGCTCTGCCCCTCCCCCAGTGCCAGCACAGAAGTGGGCACACAGCAGGTACAGGGCACATATCTGCAGAGAGCATGGGTATCAGTTCTAGCCTAAACCCAGATGGGGCCCAAGTTCTGAGGCAGCTGGGGAGCCAGGCAGGAAGCAGCCCTGGGTGTAGGACATTGGGTAGGAGACATCACTCACTCGGTCTGAATGAGAATGTCACTGTTCTTGGGGTCCAGCACACACTTGCAGATGAGCTCCTGGGTGACGGGAATGGCAATGTGGTTGGATACACACAGGTCGGAGAGGTAGTCCAGGAACCTGGGGTAGTGACAGCAGAGGTGGGGGACGGCACTCAGAGACTGGCCCCAGGGGACGAAGCCCACCCTCCCCTTCCCCCAGCTGGCAGCACAGGCTCCCTGGACCAGTAACTGCTCCTGCTCTCTCCTCAAAGTTTGGAGACGGGCTGCCAGGGACAGCCCACGGGCAGGGGGTGAGGCTAGGTGAGGGTTCAGGGAATCAGGATAAAGGAGGCACAAGGACAGGAATGATATTAAAAAATTTAACAACTGAGTCAATGCAAGCACCGACTCTGTCACCGGAGAAGGGTCTGAGGGCCTCTTGCTGCACCAGGCATCAACCCTCTTATTGCTAAATTAAGCCCAACTGGAGAGGGGGCCCAGGGAGGAGCTTAGAAGACCAGGGCCTCAGAGAGGTGGCAATTTGTCAGCAGAGACAGAAGTATTTTAACAACCAGCAGCAGCTGACTTTCTACCCTGGGCAGGGGTGGAGGGAGGAGAGAGTGGGCTCAGTAGAGGGCGGCGGGCCCACCTGGGCTCCCGGTTCTTCCGCACCAGGCTGACAAAGGTCTCCACCTCGGTTTTGGTGATGTGTTTCTCCAGGAGCTTGCGGTTGTTGTGCAGCAGGGCAGTGATGGTGTCTTCAGCCAAGATGTCATAGCCGATCTGGGACTGCATCATCCCAAATTGCTTAGCAATGTGCTCCTGGGGGGCAGACAGGCTGGGGTCACTGGGGTGGCAGCTCTGCTCCAGAACACTGCCCCAGACCTCAAGAGAGGGCCCTGACACCAGCAGGGGACCCTGATCATGGAAAAGGGGGGGTCCAGGAGAGGAAGCCCACACTGGGCCGAAGAGGAGGTTTATACAATATAGTTATTCAGTGCAAGGTCTGTCTCCCTGCCAGACTGAAATTGTCTGTCTGTCTGGCAGGACCAGCTACATAATTTGTGGGGCCCAGTGCAAAATGAAACGGCAGGACCCTTTTAAATATTAACCATTTCAAGACAGCAACAGAGCAGTAAATCCAGCACAGAACGTTATATGCCCATGAAGCCAGCCCTACTGTCTAGTTCCCTACCATGTTCCCAGGGCCTAAAACAGTGCCTAGAACACGGTGCGTGCCTCAGTAAATGCTCGCTGAGTGAATGAAAGCACAAGTGGAGTCAGCAAGCCAGCAAGCAGTGAGCGGGAGTGCCGGGCCAAGAGGGCTCCGGCCAGGGCAGGCAGGCACCTGGTTCTTGCGGTAGTCCTCCTGGGAATGCCGCAGCACCCGGTAGCAGAGGCGGAACATGTGCTGGTAGGGGGCGTTCTTCTGGTCCGACAGCTCCTCCAGCCGTACCAGGGGCCCCTCACCCCCCTTGTCACGGAACGGAGCCTTCAGGATGCCAAAGATCTGGGGGAGCAGGGAGAATAAGAAGGGATGTCCCACACCTGCCTGCACCCCTGATTTCCCCAGGAACCTCACTCCCTTCTCCTGGCCAGAATCCTAACACTGACCTCAGCCCATCCCTCACCGACGTGAATTCTAATCTCAATTCAGATCCTGGGCCCGGCTCAGAGTCTGGGGTAAGAGCAAAGGGGTCTGCGACTAAGAGAAAAGGCAGGCCAGGGCAGTGTGGCCAGAGCTTAAAAGACAAAACACAGACCTCACTTGTTAAAAAATAAAAATAAAAAAAAGTAATGTAATTTAAAAATTTTTTAAAGGTGGGGATTGGGTGGAGGTGAAAAACTGTTCTAGAACAGAGACCAAAGAGACAGAACAGAATGAAGTGAGAAAATCATAATGGATCCTGGTTCAAAAAAGAAAACCAAGCTTTAAAAAGACATTTTGGGAAAGGTAGAGAAATTTGATACAGATAGGGTATAATTGCGAATTTCCTTGAGTGTGAGAATGGTACTGTGCTTATGAAGGACAATGTCCTTATTCTTAGAAGGTGCACGCTGAAAACTTTAGGGGTGAGGTACACCCGATTTTGAAATGCATGCATAGAAGATGGATGTATGGACGCAGAGATACATGAAGCCAAACTGGCAGAATGGTAACATGTGAATTCAGACAGTAGATGTGCGGTGTTCATTATACTATTCTTCCAATACTTTCTCAGTATTTGAAAATTTTCATAATAAAAACTTAGAAAAAAAATTTTTAAAGCACAAGTTGTGGACCCAACATCCTGAGTTCAAATCCTGGCCCTGCTCCTTCCTAGCTGTGTACTCCAACCTCTGTGTGCCTCAGTTTCCTCACTGGTAAAATGGGGATAATAATAGGGTCTCCGCCAGGTTGAGAGAATCGAATGAGCCAATACATGTAGGGCACTTAGGGCAGTGCCTGGCACATGCTAAGTGCTCAGTAAATGTATAGTTTTTTTATTAAAAGGGAATGATGAGAAACTGTAGAGATTGTAGGTCAACTAGAGACAGGAAAAGGCAAACTTGTGTTAAAAAGGCACCCTGTTCCATGTGGCCTGGCCCCTTCCCCAAGGCCTGCCACTGCAGGTCCTGCTCACGGGCACAGGCACCTGTTTGAGGATGTTCTGCTCCCTCATCAGCTTCTGCCGTTCCCGGTTGGGCTTGGTGACCATGATGTCGAGGACGTTCTGCCCGTTGTTGGGGACATCACTGACAAAGAACACCAGGTCCTCCAGCAGCTGGATAACAAACCTTCACAAAAGGACATGAGGGATGACGAGTGTGAGGCGCTGACTATGAGAAAGCCCCCAGGACCTACCATGTGCTCTCACATCCCCCCATGGCTAACCATCCCTTGTGACCAAATACAGCATTCACGAGGTCTC
>NW_024354886.1:5957767-5987643 GCF_902729225.1 Pteropus medius
CCCCATGCTAACGCTCCACACCCAGCAGCCATGAGTCAGGGGTTGGTCCCCTCCAGGTGAGGAGCCAGAGACAAGTGACCAGCAAGCGCCCTAGGCCCCATGCTAACGGCCACGCTTACCCAGGCACACACGCCTCACCCACACTCCCCAAACCCAAAGCGCTCGAAAAGCCAAGGCTTGTTTGTAAACTTGGGACCAAAATTCATTTGGACAAATGAGGCTATTGAGACTGTTTATCCCATTTAGTCTCAATATACATGTGTTTCACAGCAGAAATACTCATGTCTTTGATTATGAAATATAATTACCTTTCTGAAATGAAAAGCAATCTGAATCTCCAAATGGAACTAGCCCCAAGAGTTTCAGATAAGGTATCGTGGGCCTATAGTGACTCTGGGTAGACTAGATATTCCCACTTGACAGGTGATGAAATTGGGGCACAGTGATTGAGCACGTGGCCTGAGGTCATACGGCTAGTAAATGATAATGCCTGATTGACACCCAGGAAGTTTCTTGATGTAAAGTCCTAGAATCTCAAGGTCAGGGGTCCAGTATACCCTGGACAAACTATCATGCAGCCTGCTCCTAAACACCCAGATTGACAAGGGCAAAGAATATTGGAGAGAAAGCATTTTGATAAAGCCACTAGCACAGCAAGCGTTCAATGGCAGTTACCTGCCTACACTTCTCAGAGCTCAATCCCCAGGGGGACAGGTCATGCAGTTCCTAAGGCCCAAGGACCTCAGGAGAACAAAGAAGTAGGGGATGCAGGGAATCCAGGGACAGGCAGGCCCAACCTGGGTACCCCCAGCCAGCCCCCAGGCACATGGCGCCTACCCACCGGGGCACAAAAGAGTCAGTTTTCTGCAGTGTGGTGGGGTCCAGCTCAAAGAGCGAGGCAATGTCGTTGCCATGAGGCACAGCCACGAGGCGGTACTTGATCTTCTCCCCAGCGTTCCGGCGACCTGCACGACCCTGCACACCCTGGGGTGAAGATCCCAGCTCAGGCAGGAGTTCCTCCCTCCTCTTGGGCCCCCTAAAACCACCAAGATCCTACCCGAGAGGCCTTCTCTCTCTAATCCACCTCCCAGGGTCTCATGGCCTCCCCTGCCCCGCCCACCCAGAGAGTGATGCACAAGGTTAGTCACTGTTCCCCTGGCCCTAGAGCCCTGCTTTGGTCCTCACCACTCCTGCTGCCTTGGGATCAGAGGCATCGCCCTTGTAGCTGGGGTTCTCCTAGACAAAGATACAAGATGGGGGAGAGCTATTGAATACCAAGCTATACTCACATGACTCCTACCCCAAAATAAAGTCTACATACAGCCCTAGGTTGGGGCAGGCAGCCCCCACCCTCCCAGTGGCCACCCCAGCCCCAAAATCCATGTGACTCCTGGAGGAGCCACCAATGAGAGCCCCCAGATCCTACCCTTCATGGTCCCTCTCCAGACCACAGATGAACACACACACACACACACACACACACACACACACACACAGAGGAATATCCCAATACACACAAGCCTGTGCATTATGGACACACATGGATATTGAATGTAAGTTCCATTCTGGGAATTTTGCTCACTGCTATCTCCCAGTGCCTAGAATAGCTCCTGGCAAACAGTATCGGCATAATATTTATTAGGCTTATTTACAGTTGTGCATTCATTTGATAATATGTTAAATAAATGTATGAGTACAAGTAAGCCGGATTCCACAGACACATCTATGTGTGTAGACGGGCACCAGGCACACACGCTTGTGCATGCCCCTAAGCACACATAGCCTGAGCTCCCAGGATGCCTTTCGTCTCCCCACTCACCTCAGCAGCCAAGTAGTTGCCCGTGGCCAGGTGCTTGAAGCGGTACAGGCCATTCCAGTGGCCAGCTCCTCCACGACAGGGGTCATGGTGGACCACCTGGGGGGTGCAGGGGTGAGGCAGGGGTGAGGTTATTCAGGGAGGAGAAGTTCAAAGGGGGAAGCATGGCAAGGAGGGGCACTGGAGGCCTAGAGAGCTCTGGGTAGGTGTCTCCTGGACCTCTCCTGGCCTCTTGACTCTGGGGGTGCTCAGAGTAGAGGCAGGGTTGACCTCCCACCCCCCAGGGTGATGGGGGAAGAGGGAGGGGTGGAGCCCAGAGCTGGAGAGAAGGGCTGGGTCCCAGGCACCAAAAGCAGGAATCTGACCTCCACCTCCCAGAGGGCGTTGGAGCTGGTGGCCGAGGTGGCAGACTGGCGCAGTGTAGTACGCAGGAACACCTGCAGCTTGCCCTTGTACTCATCACAAGTCAGGAACTTCTCCTGCTCCGCATGGAACAGCCGCACCACGTCTCCCTGCAGGCAGCGGGTGTAGGCTCAGAATGGATAAGGACCCTCCCAGGGGCCAACACCTCATGCCTCAGATGCAGGTGCGGCTGGCTGGACCCCACTTGCTCCTTCCAGAGCCAGCAAGCAGAGGGTGAGATGCACGCTGAACCCCACCAGAGGGCGGCCAGGACCCTCAGCTAGGCACTGCCCATAGCCCTCAGCTTAGACCCCAAATTCGGAAGCTCCAGACAGCTGGGGCGGGACATGCTCTTACCCAGAGTCTTCCCCAGCCTTTCATGTTCGAACCTGCCCTTGATCATCCCCCTCCCCAATCTGTACCTCTAGAAACCCTGCCTGACCTCTAAAGGCCAATCTCAAGTCACCGCCTCCATGAAGGCAGGAGGGATCTCCCCAAGCCCATGGTTACACCCCTCTTGGGCCCTTTCTGCCCAAGTATTGATACATCATGCTCATTCCTTTTGCTCCCTGCTGGCCTGGAGCAGCTGGAGTGCAGGGACCATGGCCTGTTCATCTCTGTAGCTCTGGACACTGAGACCAAGTTTGGATCCCGGCCCTGTTCTTATAAGCTGTGTGACATTGTATAAGTCCCTTAACATCTCTGGGCCTCAGTTTCCGCCTCTGTAAATGGAACATTGACCTCGCAGAAATTGTGAGGACTGTAATTTGTATAAAGAAGTAACACTACGCTCTTACCATGTGCCAGCTACTGTGCAAGCCCTTTACATGAACTTCCTCACCTAATCTTCACACTAACCCTCTGGATACATATATCATTATCTCCATTTTAAAGGTGGAGAAACTGAGGCACAGAGAAGGTAAAGTGTCCTGCCGAAGGTCATGTAGCTAGGGACAAATGGGACATGAATCCATACCGCAGCTCCAGAGCCCACACCCTCACCTCCCCACTACACTTCCTCCCATAGCGAACCACTCAGCAGGCTCTCAGGGCACGGCTGCCGCTCCTATCATTGTTACTGACAGCATTATCTGTTTCTCCTGCACTGCGCTGGACACAAAGTACTCAGCCGACGTCTATAGAGGGAATGCGTTGAGTGGATGAATGAAGAGATGAACACACGTACACAGATTGGGTCAGTTACTATAGCAGAACCTGGTGACTTCTGTACCCAGGTAGTGCAGGGTGACACCAAACAAAGGATGGGCTTGGTTAGCTCAAGTCTCTCTTCCAAGTTGCCTGGAATCTAACATTGGAGCCATGATAGAGTCACCAAAACCACTCTGGGCAGCACCTCAGGGTTTGGCCCAGTGATGCTTCCTTTTCTAAGTGCTACACAAAACTGGAGCTGGAATGTATAATGAGGGAAGGATTCCAAGAGGACGTGGCACGTGGACTGGGCCTTGACTGACGTGCGGATGATGTGCAGGCTTAAGGGAGGGAGAGAAAGGCACAGAGCACGGATAGATGGGAAACAGTCTGGGAGATGGGAGGGAGGAGGACGAGGGATTGAGGAAGCCTGAGGGGGACAGGAAAGTCTGACAGAGCAGCCTGGCTGGGGGAGAAGGGCAAAGGGAACACTACAGGTTTCTGTGTAGTAAACATAGGGCGGCCTCCTTAGGTAGCTGTTCGTGAGCCTGTCACCTGTCCCTTTAACAGGTATCACCGCTAATTCCCCTAGTTGAGGAGTCCCACCCTCACTGCTTCCCCCAAATCTGCCCCTCAAATCTTCCCCTGCACTTACCGCCTGCACCCCAACCGGCTAGTTTCATCCCCTATAAGCCCCCTTGAGGAACCTCTGAATCCTCTCTCCCCCTACGTCTGGTTTTCAGGGTTTCTCTGACGACCTCTTCCAGTCCTCCTTCCACCCTCTGCTCTGGTCCCTCCGAAAGTCTTTACTGCGATGTTTTCCAGCAGTACTTTCTCCTCCGCAGGCTCATCCCTCCCCACCTGTCAACCCCTCATGTTCTAGCGTCCACACTGGCAGGTCTAGAACCAGGACACAGGCCCTGACTCAGTCGCTTCATGTCCTTGTCCAAGAGGGCACAGGGCAAAGAGTAGGGGGCCTGGTCGGGATCCAGCGAGCTGGTGTGGGGAAGGGGACAGGGTGTTCAAAAGATCTGGGCCCACCCCAAGGTGGGAGGATGGGGACCCTAGTCCACTGACACCCCCTTAGCAAGTGAACAAACTGAGAACAGCCAGAACTTGGAGAGGGAGATTATGAGGCCAGAAACAAGAGAAGGGGAGGTCAAGTTGGGGCTGGTGGGTGGGCCCCTGTGGGGGCGGAGAGAGCCAGAGCAGGGGGTGCATGGAGGGAAGGGCCAGATGGCGAGCAGAGCTGGGTACAGGGCAGGAATGGTAAGGCAGTGGCGGGGCAGGGGTTGAAGGGTGCTCCATGACCTTACCCCTTTCAACACCTCATCCATGTGGTCTCGAAACTGCATGAAGAGGTTGATCTTCCAGCTGGTGTTGCAGTTCACGGAGTTGACCTGGGGAAGGGCGGAGAGACCCATGATGCCAGGCAGACCCAAACCATTGAGGAGCGAGGCATCACTGAAGTCCTAGAGAGGGGCAAGGAGAGGACTAGCCCAGCCCCCACAAGAGCCCAGGAGGAGGTGTCTTCTCCCAGCCAGAGCCCTCAGAATTCAGCCCAAGTGCCCTGGGGCTGCCAACCTGTGGGGTAGAGAATGGGGGCAATGTTGGGAGATGGGTGGGAGAGCGGTGAGCCCCGACTTAACCAGTGGGCCAGAAGGGACTGGAGGAAGAGACCCTGGTGGGGAGGGGTGGGTCCATACCCTCAGGACTGTGGGTCACCTCTCCCCTGAAGGGTTGGCCCCACCACCCCACTCACCTCCTTGCAGCCAGCATTGTCACTGAGCTCATAATTACTGGCATGCAGAGGCTGCCCAGCATTGACGGGATTCAGGATCACCTTGTCCCCCACGACCACCTATGGGGACAAGCCGGCAGAGTAAGGGTGAGAAAGGCCAAAGACCCAGGCCTCTCTCTGGTCTCAGTCTGCTCCTCTAAAAAGTGGACATGACCTGATTCAATGCCCACATCAAAGAGCATCTAGAAGCAACTCTGGAGCTGTGGCCTTCACCTCCCACCGAGGCCCTCCAGCCCGGCCCTGTCCTCACATTGTCCCCATTGCTCCGCAGCTTCCAGAAGGGCTGGATGAAGAGCCAGGAGCCCTCATTGCCCGTGGCATCCAGCGTCACCCGCATGGCATTCTTCTCCAGCAGGGCCGGCAGCCGCTTGTTCACTGTCAGGTACTTGTTGCTTTTCATGTGCAGGAGCTGGGGGTGAGGTGAGGAACCCCAGGAGGCCAGCCCATCAGAGAGGGGGTTACTGGGGGGGGCCTACTGGACCCTTGGTCACAGCTGGCTGTACACACTGCCAGACACACAGACTCAAACACACAGACTGAGACACACACAACCATACACACAAACACGCCGAGTTGGGCACCCAGGTGATCACATAAAACGATGTTCTAAATACCTTATAGGTATTATTTCATGCCAAGAGGGAACTACTATCATTGGCCTGATCTTACAGATGGGAACATGGAGGCACCAGGAAGTTAGGTAACTTGCCTAAGTCACAGGGACAAGATTTGAACCTAGACCACGTGGATCCAGAATCGGTGCTGGTAACCACCATGCTGAACACACGCCCTTGGACACAGCTACTCAGGCCATATACAGAAACAGATATGCAGTCCCAGAGGCAGTCCCAGAGCCTCCCACTGGGGACAAACCCACAGAGGGCATGTCAGCTGGCACTCCTTACCCAACAGCAGCCCAGGCCTCCTCAGGGGGAGATGCAGGGTGGGGGTCTCACCTGGATCACACTGCCATACTTCACAACGTCCCCATGCACCTTCTTGTTCTCCGTGTCGTTCTGCTTCTGCTCCATTTGGGCTGCATGCTGTACAGGTACATGTTAGGTGGAGGAGCCCACTCCTGGAGGAGCGTGTTCCCCCACACACATGCACGTGCATGCACACACACACAGTTTCTGGCACTGCACCCAGAGTGACTCTCAGAGGCCATCTGACCCGTTCTCTCCCATTACTGAGAGGGACTGAGGCTCCAAGTGTGGAAGGGCAGCCTGAGGTGATACATCCTGCAGCTCAAGGAACCAAATCCCTCAACGCTGCCTACCACTAGTGTGTCTCCACTCCATCACCTCCCTCTGGAGGGGGCATGCCAGCCAGGCCTTGAGTCCCCTATGACCTCAGACAGCCCAGCAGACACCTAAGCTGTGCCTCACTACCCCCGCCTCACCAGATTCCTAACGCCCCAACAAGGGACCCCTGCCCCAGCCCAATGGCTGACAGGCATGCTTGGTGCCACTCCCTCCTCCTCTACCCCATTCCTCCACCCTCCCTCCGAAAACTGTGTGTGTTCCCAGCTCACTGTCTCCAGGGAGCCTTCCCTGATTGGCCACATTCAATTCTGATGGATGCAGCTCTGGAGGCCTTGAGGATCTGGTTTGCACTCCATTAAGGACACCTTTTTTGGCACTTATGTCACATTAGACTGAAAGCTACCCCAGCTGGGGACAGGCTCTATCTCCTCCATCAGACAGGGGGAGTTCCTGGAGTCAGGGGCTCCAGACTGGCACTTCCTGAGAGCACTGGTCCCTCTGCTTTCTTTTCGGTCCCATTAAAGGGGCCTCAAGACTGAGGCCAGCGTGAAGGTGGCTGTAGGGGAGCTTTGCTGTGTACCAGTGACTTTCCGCAGACCCACAGTACATAGCTGTGTGACTACATGTAGTTCTGAGCAGTGTCTGTGCACATATGAGGGCCCTGTGCCCAGACCAGATTCCCAGTTCAGCCTCAGCCTGTGTCAGTAGCAGCAGGAAGCCTGTGACAGTCCCAGCCCAGGGAAAGGGATGGGGTTCTTCGTCACAGAGCTTAGGCAGCCCACCCCCCAGCCCCCTCTCTCCAGCCTAGTTCACAGCTGTGGGGCAGGCCCACCATTCCCCCATTTCACACTCACTCCTCAGGGCAAGGAACACAGGAGGTGGGGGGCATCAGGGCCAAGAGAGTCTCAGAAGTAGTGTGCAAAGTGCTAACACACCAAAGCCTCTCACTCTCCTCTCCATGGGGCCTGGGCCTGGGGCCCTGAGCTCTGTCCAGAGAGGACTGCCCAGGATTTGAACTGGGCCACTGACCCGAAGGCCCATGAGCAACCACCAGGCCCTCACACCTTACACCACCCATCTGTCCAAGGAATCCAAGGTGAGTCAGAGACCCAGGGACCATCTAGGCCCTACTGCAAACTTAGAGGATAACCACAGAAAGCTCAGTCCCCTCTATAGGTCCCAGGCTCCAATTCTGTAAAACAAAGGGGAGACATTAAGACTAGTTCTCAAATCATGTTCCCTGGAGCCACTGCACAGCTATACAGGTTGTTCACTGCACCACGGTGTCTAGCTGAAGGGTTGGGTGGGAGCTGAACCCTGTCCACCTTCCACTCACTGAGCCACGTGCCCTGGCATAGGGCTGTGCCAGCCTGGAGGAAGGGGCACCTTCTTCTAAGTGGCACAAAGGGTCATATAGAGACGAGTGGATCACTGGGAGGACACTCTACTCCTTCCACCTCACTCACAGCAGTGCACACCAATCTTGCACTTTGGGGTTTTAAAAACCAGCTCCGCCACAGGGCCCCCGTCAGCTCTGGCAAGCAGTGGCCCTGGGTGCGTGCTCAGGTTCCTAATGCATACACACACACAGCGCACCCCTGCGCACACACACCTGCAACTTCTGCAGCAGCACCACATCGGCAATCTTCTCCTTGTCCTGCTTGGTCTGTTTGGCCTTCCAGTACTGCTTCTGGGCCGAGTAGCGGTTCATGGGGCACACCTTGAAGAGGCAGTCTGTGGTAGGGTGGGCGAAGCAGGGAGACTGGTTCACATAAGGCTCAGGGCCCTCCATGGAGAAAACCCCAGCCTGCAGCCCTGCCCTCAAATCCCACCTCAGCTCCCCACGTAAAGAGGTAGTGGTTGGAAGAACACTGAAGAACTAAGAGCATCCTAGACTAAGAAGAATGGAGAGTCCCGATAGGAAGTTTGAGAACAGGATCTCACTTGTGAGGTGGATACATGCTCTCTGCCCCATGGGAGATTAATCTGAGATTCTTGGGCCCTCACCCTTTGCCTTGTTAGTGCCCAGCTTTTGTGGACATTGGCAGCTGTCAGCTCACACCTGCATCCTTC
This sequence comes from Pteropus medius, assembly GCF_902729225.1. Classification (NCBI taxonomy): domain Eukaryota; kingdom Metazoa; phylum Chordata; class Mammalia; order Chiroptera; family Pteropodidae; genus Pteropus; species Pteropus medius. The sequence continues at coordinate 5,966,274 of NW_024354886.1, forward strand.
TCTGGCCAACTGCCACAGATACCTGAGAAGTTACATCCCCCTCCCAAAGAGCAGACCCATCCAGTGGCTGGCGCAGGCAGGTAACAGCCTGGCCTCTGGGAGACTGTCTGTGTGCCGGTCATTCCCCAGCTCCTGGTGGGATCAAGCTAAGGCTTCTCTTCCCCTGAAACTACATCTTTGTCTGCTCTTCCTTGCCCTGTGTGAGCAAGGCTCCCTCACTCTCCTCCTGAGAACTTGGCTCAATAATTCTCCCACCTTAGGGAACTCAACCTAAGGCAGGGCCAAACAAAATTCCAGAAACAAATTCACTATTACAATTTTTATTTTGGAAAGCACACAAAATACTAATGATTGTCATAAGCCCAAACTCCAGAAGGGTGTAAGATTTTTCTGCTTATCAAAAGGATGCATGAGTTGGAAAATCCTATTCTACAGTGTGGCGGGAGGAGATCTTGGATTCTGGGTCATGGTGAAATGCTGACACAGGAGACTAGGTCTATTTGACAAGAGCTGCGCTGTGAGGCAGTGAGTGCCCTGTCAGAGAAGGGAATCACACCCTGGGCAAGGGCGTGGGCTTATGGCCTCTAAGACGCCTCTCACGCTGCAGGGCTGTGCCTCCAGAACTGCACATTGCTCCAGTAGCATGGAATGCAGGAAAAAGATAAAGTGCTGGGGGACCTAGAAAGGGACCACTGGGGGAGCAGATCACAGAGACGGGGAGCCCCCTCCTTCAGCCCCTCTCATCTACCCTCTAGAAGGAAGGCTATATGTCCCTGCTCTGGTAAAAGCTGGCATACAGCCCCTGGGAACTAAAAGTGAAACTGTATTTTCCATCTAGCCAGCGAGCAGGCAGAGGCCCCCTGGTGCCCTCAGGAGGAGAAAAGAAGTGTGAGTCAAAGTTCAGAGAAGACAGAACTTCCTTGAGGGAGGTGGTAAATGGCAATTCCAAGAGCAGACAGAGCCACCAAGGGCTGCCTTGCCCAGCCCACCTTAGCACCACCAGCATGAATGGTCACCACTTCCAGAAACATGCACTCAGTTTTTTGGAGAGAGTATGCCTTCGTGGCGTTCTGCTCAGCTGGAGTGTCACCCCCTCCAGGAAGTCCTCCTGCTTTTTCAGGTCGAGTTGGAGCTCCCAGGGCTTCCCCAGTCACTATATCAATCTCTCTGCCTTGCTAGAGGCCACTGGCTCCCAGCAGGAGTCAGGGGAGTAGGGCCACACACCAGGGGGTGTTTTGAAAATGGGGGGAGCAATTTTGATTATCCAGCGATTGAAGTCACACCTGGCATTTAGTGGGCAGGACATCTGCACCATGAAGACTGTCCAGTGAGACACCTGCTTCGAATGTTCTGCTGCACACTTGCATGTGGACAGCTGCAGGCAGTGCTCTGGGCCCAGAGTGGCATACAGAAACACAAAGCAGTTTTTGTATGGTTTTAGCAAACATTGAATTTTCCAGGAAAGCAACTCAGATATAAACGGAGGGAAGACTGTCCTTTGTATTGTTCAAACTCTATCAGGAGATTGTTGGTGTTTCAGAAAATGCATCGCTTATAGCTACGCCAAGAGCCAAATGCCTATATTTGTGACCGCTGTATTCATGATTCAGAAGCAAGCTCTGACTGCTTCCTTGGATCTTCTAACTGTGCCCAACATTTACTTCTATAATATACATTATCTATTATACATTTTAATTAATTTACTTATTTATGTGTTTCTATGTTTATATAGATTGTGTTATATACTGCTTTCATTGCTCTTTTTTGTCACCCTTAGAGCATTATATTGGCCTGATACTTCCCCCCAGCTCCAGGCTCACTCAGACCCCGGACCCATCCCCCTCTTATGTTACATAATACGGATATGGATAGATTGTATTATTTTTTAATTCCACTTAAACGGGGGTCTGGGTCTGACAGGCTGATCTGCTTATTTTTGCCTACCTCACCAAGCTCCACGAGGCAGGCAGGGCTGAGTGGAACTCATCACTGTGTCCCCAGCCCCTAGACCAGGGCTCAGGAAATGTCTGCCAGATGAACACATGAATCTAGAAACAACTCCCTCATGTGTAATGGGGGCGGAGTTGGGGGTGGGGGGGCTTGAGTTTAGCCTTGAAGGGAAGAAAATAATGAGGCATTGCAAGTGGAGGGCAAGGCAAGTGAAATGTAGAAGTGGCAGTCAGACACCAAACAGTCACACATCAGGCCTGGCAAGCTGAGATGGGAGAGGGAGATTGGGGCCCTGAGCCTGGAGCCTGGAGCCCCGGGAGGCCAGCGAGGCCAGCAGCCCAGGCCTTGGCCATCTGAGCTCCTTGGTCTCCCACAGCCCACCTCCCTCCACTCCCAATCCAGACAGGAGAAAAGGAGGAAAGACAGAGATGCTGCCCCAGGGTCACCCTACAGCAGTTTCTCAAGCTCTTCTGACCTAACTCACTTAGGAAATACATATTCAGATCATCATTTCATGAAATCACATGAGACTTCTGTCCCTGGTAAGCAGGGCAGGCTCTGGGTCTGACAGGGCTGAGAGCTGCGGTTATACTCCATTCTGGATCAGCTAAACCAGAACACGACTCCACAACCAGATTTTTCAAACGGATGTTATTTTAAGACTTCTTAAAGAACTGATGAGACAGCAAAGAATCATCTGGTCATAACAGAAGATCGAAAGGAAAACCAGGTAGATACAGAACACTCAAGCTACTTTCACCCTGAGGTTATTTGCTGATTCCAGAAGACACGAACTTTTATCAGGGGCAGCTTCACCAGGTGAAGAGGCAGAAATCCCAGCCCAGGCCCATGGAAGGTGGAAGTAGCAGGAGACCCCTCCCCTCAGGGATACGCCCCTGGCGAAGGCTAAAACCAGAGTAGAACAGCTCCTTCCAGGAGCTACAGCCCCGTTGGAATCCCCTGGGTAGTGCAAAAACCCCAGACTTGAGCTTGGCTTCGGATGGTCTTGGACAGGTGGTGTCCCCAGGAGTCTGGGAGCACACCCTTTCTTGAGGAAAGTACTTTTCCCCTACTCCATAACCATTCATACCAAATTTTTCAAATGCAATAACCAGAATATAGTCAAAGATAACCAGGAACTCGGGAACTAGACACCACAAGCAAGAACAAACCCACAAAACAGACACCAGAAACAGACGTGAAAGACTTCAGATACAGACATCATTTGTAAACCAGAAATGCCTACTCTGCCTTAAATCAATAAAAGAAACACTTGAGGATCTCTGCAGAGAACAGGAAACTATAAAAAGTGACACAGCAGACTGAAAAAGAACCAGATGGGATTTCTAGAAATAAAAAGCTTCAATAACCAAATTTAAAACTCATTGAATATATTTAACAGAAGAATAGAGAGAGCTGAAGAAAAAAATAAAATAATAACAACCCTTACTATGGCTGACGCATTCTAATTCTATTCTGTCCAATTCTTAAAAAGATGGTCGCGCCCCATTAAAGGGAATTTAAAGCCCACTAGTAGGTCAGAGCTTGTGTCTGAGTAAAACGCCTTGTGCTGGGGCATCTCTGGAGAGAGAGGAAGCCAGAAGTGATCCCTCCTGCTCCTGACTCCTCAATAGATTTCTTGGAAACTTACTACCTTGACAAATTCATCTTTTTCTCTCACTAAGAACCTTCCTTAGAGCCCTACCCACAATATATGTCAGAAAATGCTTGTTGAATAAATGATCTGAGCCCTCTGAAATGTTTGTGGTCCACCCCATGCACATCTCCATGCTTCTACTGTGCTGTGCTCTCTGCTCAAAGGCAGCCCTATCAGAATCCCAGATGGGGCCAGAACCTTCTTTCTCGCCAAATCGCAGGGCAGAAGGGCAGAGAGGAGGGAGGGTGCAAGGAGAGCCAGAAGACTGAGGCCACACAGGAGCCCCAGCATCGGAAGCCAAGAGAAAAGCGTAGGTCCAGTCCAAGGGAGTTTCCTACAGTAAGGACTGTGCATGCTGGGGGCACATGTCTGTCAGGGGGCATAGGGCTTGTGAGGCTGCAGACAAGAGGATCTTCATCTAATAAAGTCAACTGACATTCCCTGAAAGTGACTAAGGTGTATAACACTCCAAAAGCCACTGCTACTGCACAGAATCATCTGGGGAAAACTCCGGGTCCCACATATATCTTGGCAGGTCTGGGGTAGAGCCTGGGAATATGCATTTTAAAGCGGCCAGCAGCAGTTATCGTTACACACACACACACACACACACACACACACAAAATGGTTCTGCTGTTTGTTCAACGAACATTGAAAAGCACTAGTGGAGGGTTCAAGACAAGAACAGGTAATAAAATTATACAGTCACAATAATATATAAATCGTGCAAACATTGGTTTTTGATTTTTTTTCAATATTTAGACTCGTCTATAAAACAAAACACCCAAGACTCTATTGTGGTTACAGAAGAGAATGTAAAGCTTGTTCAGTCTTGATGAGGTAAAATTAAGTGACATGGACGTGGTGGGAGGAAGACACAGAGCAGAGTGCTTGAGGAGTAGACAGAACGAGAAATAACCCGGGTTTATAAAAATCACAAAGGAGAACCCACAACAGCAACAGGATGCTTTTGGGAGGATGTGGGGAGACAAAGTAGAAGAGTGGGCCAAGTGAGCTAAATTCTCCTGGAATAAGCAAAATATTTGGAGACCTGGGAGTAGCTGGCAAAGAAACAATGAAAAAAGTTCAACGTGATTGCTTTCTCTTATTACGTTGCTGGAAGAAGTGCAAAATGGTGCAACCCTAGTGGGGACAATTGGCAGTCTTGCTCAGAATCACAGATGTTCTTGCCCTTTGATTCAGCCATCTCGCCGCTGCTCATTGACTCTAAGAGCACACCTGCATTTGTACAAGGGTCTTTGCCGCAGCACTGGCAGGAATGATAAAGATTAGAAACAGCCCAAGTGTCCATCAGAGGGGACTAGTTAAATAATAAAATAGAGCCACATAATGGAATAGTCTGTAGCTGTAAGAGAGAGATAGAGGTCAGAAATCCAGACACAGGCTACAACACATGTACACCTTGAAGCCATCATGCTACCTGAAATAAGCCAGTCACAAAAGAACAAATACTGTATGATTCCACTCACATGAAGTACTGAGAATAGTCAAATTCATAGACACGGAAAGTAGAATGGCGGTTGCCAGGGGTGGGGGTGGGGAAAGCGGATGGGGAGTTATTTAATGGGTGTAGGTTTCAGTTTCACAAGAAGAAAATAGTTCTATAGGTGGATGGTGGTGATGGCTGCACAACAGTGAGAATGTGCTTAATGCCACTGAACTGTACACTTAAAATGGTTAAGATGGCAAATTTATGTTATGAATATTTACCACAATTTTAAAATATTTTTTAAATGCTTAAAACTATGCAATTGATAGGAACACTATTTCCACATTTGTCTAGGATATGGAACAAAAATGAGTTTTAAATGAAAAAAGAGTTCAAGATTTCTATATGGTAACATGGAAAGATCTCCAGTAGGATATACCCATAGTAAGATTTATAAAGTAAAAAACAGCGAAGAATAGAATAGTGTACATAGATTGCTACCTTTGAGTAAGAAAAGAGGGGAAATCAGAATCTATGTTTGTATTTGCATTAAGGACTACTGGAGGATGCATTAGAAACTAAAGAATGTGGTACCTGAATGTGGTTACCTGCAATCATGGAGGGGGAGGGACAGAGCAGGTAGGAGCAGACTCTTGATGTATATTTGCACTGTTTTGAGGTTTTAACCATAAGAATAAATTACCTAGTCAGATTTTACTAATATGGTTATCCCTGGAAAAGGGAACAGTTGGTGAGTGAGGGTGAGGTGGGGGGCACCATTGCTTTCATCTTCATCCTAGAGCATGTCTTTGTATTACTTTTATTTATTTATTTTTCCCTCTTTAATATGCCCCACCCCAACACACACACACACACTTCCACACCTGACCTACGGATGTTGCCAGGACCTTCTGCATGTAAAGCAGACGTGCTAACCACTACACTATGGAGCCACCCCCTTGTATTACTTTCACAAAAAGGAAAAAGAAAGGATTAAGAACAAAATTGTAAGTGGCCAATAAACATGAAAAGATGCCCTATTTCACTAGTAGTCAGAGGAATGCAAATTAAAACCTCAGTGAGATGCCATTTCACACCCAGCAGGCTGGAAGAAATCTAAGTGGGACAAAACCAAGTGCAGCAAGGATAGGGGTGGAGCAATGGGGGCAGCACCCCCAGTCTGTCGGGGCGAGCAGCCACAGCCCCCATGGAAGGCAGCAGGGCCATTCCTTGAAAAGTAGAAGGGCTTCCTCCCACCCTGGAACGTCCCCCGCATCTCTCAGAACACACCCAAGAGACCCCTGCACACGAGCCAAAGAGATGTAGTGCATATATATAACAGAGGGCTCACTGCAACATCAGTGGCAATTTCCAAAACTGAAAATGAGCTACATGGCCATCCATAGGAGAACCGATACACGGATTGCATTTTATTCACAGATGAACTAGAGCCACAAGTGTCAACACAGATAAATCTCAAAAACAGTGCATAATGAAAAGGTGCAGAGGGACGTATACAGAAGGGTACCTTTAATATATGGAGGTGTAAAATAGAAAACAATCTCCCACATCATTCACAAATATATCCTTATGGATTAATAGCAAAAGCATAAAAACAGGCCGCTGAATGACACACACCAGTTTCTGAAAGTGTTTGCCTCTGGAGAGAGAGGGAGGGGAAAAGGATGAGGGAAGACACAGCTGTCTTCCGCTAAGGGCATAAGATGCTATCTCTTTAAAAATGCAACGATGTGAAATAAACATGGTAAAAAGGATTTGACGGAGCACAGTAGTGGGTACATAGGTGTGTTATTTTTCTCTTTATTTTTATGTAGAGCTGAAGTATGTCCTGATATACCTTATATTTCACATTAAAATAATGAAAATAACAATAAAATGGACTTGGAAGATGGCATAAGGCCGGGGGAGCACCCAGCCGTGCAAGCACAGGGAGGCCACCTCATCAGTCCCCATCCCAGCACCTGCCCCCACCAGTCTGAGTGGGTAAGCGACTCCTACACATTTTCCTGGGGTCCCTGTGGCTGGGCTGTGAGCTCTGAGCTTCCCTGAGGTAGAGGGGAAGGTAAGGGTCAGCGATAGCCAAGAACGAAGGAGGAGGAGAAAGAGAAAGGGTTCGTGGGAGGGAACATGACCAGACCCGGGGTCAGCCTGCAGCATAAGATTCAGAGCAGCCGTATCACAAGACCTCTACAGCAAGGCAGAGGTCAGGGAGGCTGGGCTGGCATGGGATGCCCACACACTGGGGCCCAGCAGCCTGGGCCTCCCAGGGCTCTGCACACTTTGGAGAGAATTCTCAGAACATGTTAGGGCTTGGGAAGGCCTCAGAAGATGGCTAGAGCTGAAACCACAAACGAGAGCCACAAACAAGATGGAGGCAGGGTAGGGGCTCCACAGGGCTATGCCAGCCCAGCCTGGGGGTCTCCAGAGTCAGCAGGTGAAGGCAGAGTCGACCCGGAATTGGCAGTGGGCTGAGGGGAAAGAGAGAGAGCCCACAGTTCCGAGCAACAGCTACCCCACCCTAAGATGGTGAGACAGCATTGGGGGGCCTCAGGCCACAGCCATGTCTGACAGCCTCTGGCCTACTTCCAAAATGCCTGCCATGGCTGCATACCCTTGCTGGGACCTCTCCCCAGGCCAGGGTGTTTGCAGGAGAATCAGGGAACAAGGAGAGCCAGGACTCCTAGGTTTGAGACTGAACTTCGGTCTCAAAACTGAAGAGGTTGGAGTCCATCTCTTGTCCCAAGTTCTAACGCTCCAACTTCTACCTGCCAGCCACAAGGCCACACGGAGATCTGGGCCTATCCCAGAAGGCTGGCTCTTCTCAGGTCCAAACAGGGCCACAGAGGGGCCTTATCGCAACACCACCGGCCAGGACCTGGGGCAGACAGGGCAGGAGGAGGCAGGAGGCTGAGTCCCCTCTTCCATCTCACAGAGCTGGCTGGGCCCAGCAAGGCCATGGGAACCACAGGGCAGCTCCCGGATCCTGAGGAAGGCCCTGCTCACAGGCTTTGGGAAAATGGAGGGGAAGAGAAAGGAGGGAGTGGGAAGGAGTGATGGGAAGGAAGAAGGGCAAGAGGTCAAAGGGGCATCTGTTCTGTTAAGTGGTTTTTTTGCTGTCAAAAATTAGCCCGAAACTCTGCCCATTAAAACTCTAGGGCACTCTTCCTCTGCCATACCCACTTCCCTGTCACCACTAGTCACACTACAAAGCTGACTCCCTACACATCAATACACACCCCACACACACACACATACACACTTTCTCCTTTCGGCCCCAGTTCCCTCTCTGCCCTGGCACAGCCCACCCTCTGGACCCTCAGCACTCTCTCCCTTACTAAGTTCTTCCCAAGAATTTACCTAAATCCCTCAGCTAGAGTGAAAATCTGCCCCTTCCATGAGCAACTATAAAGCTCTCCTATTTCTGGCTGCAGGTGAGCCCCAATCCCCCTTTCCTACCACTCATAACCTTCAGAACCCAGAAGCGGACGTGGTCAAAGCTATACCTCCAAACAGAAGGCCTGCACCAGCACCCTGAAACCCCCAGAACCCGGGCCCAGTGCCTTTAAGGCTGGGCTCAACTAGGTGACTCTGGTGGGTCACGTCAACAGGAGCCAGAGCAGCCAGGCCCGAGATAGGCAGCAGGGGCAGGAGGCAGCCTGAAGAGGGGGTTGGTGCATGCGGTCACTCCTCCATGCGTACTGGGCGCCCACTATGTGGCAGGACACTGTAGATAAAACAATGAATAAAACAGAGAGAAATCTCTGCCTTGGCGGAGCTGACATTCTAGCAGGGGAGACAGATAATAAACAAACAATTAAAATACTTCTGGTAAGTCAGGAAGGGAGATTTGCAGGGAGGGGCAATTTTATATTGGGTGGCCAGAGAATGCCTCTGAGGATATGAGACCTGAAGCCACTGAGAGCACAAGCCATGTGGCTGTTTGGGTAAGAACCTTGCAGGCAGACAAAACAAGTGCAAAGGTGGGGATGTGGCTGACACACAGGAGGAACAGCAGGGAGGCTGGTGCAACTGGAAGGAATAAGAGAGGAGCCGAGGGGAAAGAGTGAGGTGAGAGAGGCAGTGGGGCCAGATGGTGTATGTCCAGTGCCGGAGACAGTTCCCACATATCCAGGCATGTCCCTTAAAACCCCCAGCAAAGCCCCCACTCAGAGGCCCTTGATGGAAGCAGGAGCAGAACAGCAGACATGGGGCGCTCTGCAGGCTGGGAGGAACTCCCCCCATCTTCTCCACATCGCGATGGATGGGCAAGGCCCACATCAGATGACAGCCAAAGATGCCACAGGATTATCTTAAATCCTGCTCCCCTCCCAGCATCCCTCTGGAGGACAATTCCAGGTAATCTCTCTCCAGAGGAGCAGCCATGTGGCCAGAAGAGGCGGCAGTGGCCCGGCATGTTCTTGCCTGTTCCCACCCTGCCCACCACGCCCAGGACCCGTCTGTCTGACTGTCTCAGCCACACAGCTAATCACAATAACACCTTACCCTGGCTGGGTACAGTGACGGCAAGATGTCGTTTAATTCTCTCAAGGGCCCTATGCCTGTGGGACAGAGCAGCCCACTGACCACAGAGGACACAGAGGCCCCAAGAGGGAAGGAACCTGCCCAGGGTTACTTAGCTGAGCCAGGTCTGGGTTCCACAAGCACCCTGGAGCAGAAGTCATCCACACCACCCGGGGCTGAGGACACAACCCGGGTCAGGAGAAAGGACCTGGAGATTATCACGTCCAATTCCCTCACCACACAGATGAGACCATGGCACAGAGAGGGGCTCTCACCCTGGGCCTCCTAACGCCTGAGGAAATTCTCTTTTCCTCCTGTTCCCTCGGAAAACGCCCAATCACACAGACAAAGAAAGCCTTGTGGCTGATGGAGAGTTTGGGGGAGAACTGGCCCCCAGCCAGAAGTGGGTGTGCTCCTGAGAACTGGGCGTGGCCCCCGGAAAATTAAGGGAAGAAGTTGTAAGAAAATGGCGACACTGCAAGCCAACGGGGGATCCACAGACAGCAGCGTGAGGGCTGCAGGCAGCCTCGTCTGACCCAGCTCAGTGGGGCTGAATGGGGCTGAATGAGTTCAGTCCCATGCCCAAGACTCAGCAGCCCAGGAGGGAAGTTTGCACTGGGAGTGGAGGTCTTACCTCGGAACTTCTTAGGGGGGTTGTCCAGGTCCCCAGCTGCGGGTTCCACCACACAGCGGTCATCCACCAGCCTGGGGGACAAGGAGCTCGGTCAGTGGGAGAGAAGAGACATATCTCCCCACAGTACCCCTCCCTCAGGGCAGGGGGTCCCAGGGTACCAGGGAGGCCTCCAAAGAAACCTCTCCGTCACTGACGAACCTCTCACCATCAAGTCACTCCCTTTCCAGGCACAATGGTTAAAAGACAGGATCTCTTGGGGTGGGATGGTAGTCCCCAGGAAAAATCACAGAGACAAACCCAGCTCACTCCGACCCCCTGGCTGGCAGTACAGTTGTCCTATGGGGTTCTGCTGCCATTCTGGGCCGTCAAACACTGAGGATGCAAACTCCTATCATAACCCTGAGATCCTGCTGTCCAAACCTGAAAGGGCAGTGTGTGATGGAGGAGGGAGAGAGAAAGAAACCAAGAGAAATAGGAAGAAAAACAAAGAGCAAGGGAGAGTTAGAGCAAGGGAGGGAGAGACAGAGATGGAAAAGATAAATTGAGTCAGAAAGATAAACAGGATAAGAAACAGAGGCAAAGAGAGACAAGAGACAGATGGACAGATGAGAGAAGCTTATGAGACACCAAACTGAGGGGACAAGTCTTTGGGTCTCAAAGACAGGACAATAAACCTTGCGCCTTCCCAACCTCAGTCAGGCCCCATTTCATACCCTCCTCTTTGGCCATCCTTGGGCCTGAAATGCCCCCTTTACAGTCATGGCTAGGGTTAATCCTGAATCTCTGGAGGAATGAATGGGGGTCTGGGGCTTGGAGGGGAGCCAGGGTGGGCTGGGCATGAAGAGCATTGCAGGTTGCCAGGACCATCTCTGTAGAGACAAGAGCTCCAGGGACCTTGGAATTAACACCCACCCACCTATCCACTCGCCCATCCACCTACTCACTCATGCATTCATTCCTACATTTAAATGTCTTCAATGCCACCCCAGCCTCTAGAAAAGTAATGATGATAACCCACCATTTCAGAGGCCAACTCTATCGCAACACTTCACAACTTCTGAATTCTCACCGACATCCTCACAAGAGGCTAGTCCTTAGCACCATTTTATAGAGGAGAAAACTGGGTTTCAAAGCTAAATAGTTTGCTGAAATCACAGAGCTAATTCTAAACCCTTCTTCTGCTCCTCCCCTCCTTGGGTTGGCTAACGAATCCTTTTGGATCTGACCTCCATCCACTCCCTAGCTAGCCTCACAACTTCCTTGTCCCGGTCCTGCTAAACCTCCAGTTGATCCCACAGTACCTGGAGCTCTCATCTCTACAGAGGTGGTCCTGACAACCTGCAATGCCCTTTATGCCCAGCCCACCCTAGCTCCCCTCCAAGCCCCAGATCCCCTTCATTCTTCCACCCTCAGCCCCTCTCTTCTACTCTGTAAAGCCTTCCTTGGCCAGTACCCTCCTTCCCTGTGGGCCTCCCTCTCCCATGTTTCCACAGCACCTGGTCCTGGCCTCTCCTGCCGCCATGTCTCTTTCCCCTGCAACTACTTCTCATGTTTACACTGTAAGTTCCTTGAAGACAAGACCCTGTGTTTTTCCCTTTGGCATCATCGGCACTTTACAATGTAGTCCATAATAATAATAGCAAGCAAGATTTTGTTTCTAATGTTTTCCTAAGTTGTTTTTTTATTTTCTAAATCTACTTTGTTATTATTTGCATTTTACAGGCAGAGGAAACAGAGTATAGAGAGGTTAAACAACCTGTCCAGGGACACACGGCCAGCAAGCGGCAGAGCTGGGCTTTGAAGCTAGGCTGTGCAGCATCAAGCGGGTGCTGTGCAGGAGGCGGGAAGGCAGCCTGCTCTTCAAGGACACCCTCCTTGGTCTCCTTTCCTCTCCCCGGCCTCCAGCATTGGCTCAGTCCTTGGTCCTCTCCCCTTCTCCATCTGCACTCATGTCCTAGGTCATTTCGGCCACATTCTTGGGTTCAAAGCACCACTTACACACTCACTGATGACTCCTACACCCCCCTCTGCCACTTCTCTTCCCCCAAACTCCAGACTCATAAATCTCACTGCCTACTCCACATCTCCACTTGAATGTCCACAGGCATCTCAAACTCAGTAGTTCAAAACTGAGCTCCTAGTCTTCCCCCTAAATGTGCTCCTCTCTAAGTCCTCCTCATCTCAGTTGTTGGCAACTCCATCCTTCCAATTGCTTGGCCAGAAACCTTGGACCAATCCTTGGCTCCTCTCTTCCACTCACCCCTCACACCTACTCTGTCAGGAAACCCTATGGGCTCTGTCTTCAACATATATGGGGAATACAACCTCTTCTCATCACTGTCACCACCACCCAGTCCAGGCCTCCACCGGCCCTCACCTGGATTTCAGTAACTGCCTCCTCCTTGGTCTCCTGATGACTCCCCTTGCTCCCCCTACAGCCTATTCCCCACACAGCAGCAGATAAGTCCAATCAGGGCAGTGCTCTGCTCAGAACCCTAGAACCACTCATCTCAGAGTAAAAGCCAAGAACTGAGAATGGCCTGAAAGATCCCACATGATCCAACCCTCACCTCTCTGACCTCATCTCCAAACCCCTGCCCCCTGGCCTACTCTACTTCAATCACAGCCCTCCTCCAGGCCCCTTCCGAGACGTCTGGTACTGCCTCTTCCCTCGGCCTGAAACCCTTCCGCCCCTAGATACCCTTCTGGCTCCCTCCCTCACCTCCTTCACATCTTGGTTCAAATGATCTATTCCCCTAAATACCCTCCCTCCCCAATCTTTTTAAAACTGTAAACTGCCCTTTCCCACACTCCTCCACCACCCCCCTGCCTCACTGTTCTCCACAGTCTGCTGTACATTTTACTTATTTATTTTGATTACTGTCCCCCCAAACCTCAGGGGATGGAAGATCCATGAGGACAAAGATGTGTCTTTTTTGCTCTCTGCAGTATCTCCAGCAACTAGACCACTGCCTGGCTCAGAGCAGGCACACAGAAATACATATTGAGTGAATTCATTCATGTTACTAGCTGCTAAGGGAAGTACATAAGAAGCAAAAGATACGGTCTCTGCCTCAGGGAGGTTAAACTCTCATTGGGAAGACAAGTCACATATTCAAAAGAGTTAATGATATGAAGAATATGCACTGGCGCCGACTGGTGGTACCAGCTGTGGATTTCCTCCAAACTCAGGGAAGGGAGAGGTCAGAGCTTGGCCAATCACAGAAGGTGTGAAAGAGGCAGGAGCTATGCAGAGCCTTGAATAATTCATAGAGTTTCCTATAAGACATTAGTGAATCAGATTAGCAAAGTCCTGAAGGGAGGGGACCCAGAATGGATGTTTTGGTGGGGGAGGGGAGAGAGCATTGCCAGGGCCTCAGAACCAGCACAGCCAGGGGTGCTGGACAGCCATAGGGCAATGTAGAAGTTGGTACAGCTGAGGAGAGGCTGGGGTGGTGCCCCACATCCCCTATCTTAACCAGTGCACAAGGCCTTGTGAAGGCCCTTCCTCAGAGACTCTCTATCAGAGAAGAAACCCATCCTCACTCTAACTCTCGCATGCCTCATGAGAACACCTTGTCTGGGTCGCATGTGCAGGAAAAAGACATGCAAATTCAGGTGCCTGCCAAGCTTTTCCTAATCCCCCTAGTACAAATCCACCGGGCCATTATGTGAATGTCCATCTGTCCCCACGCACTCTGGAACAGCTTCTGAAGCCCTAAAGTCTCCAACTCAGCCCCTCCGCAGTGCCCAGGGGCCTAGAGAGAAGAAGCCGCTTAGAGAAGGGGAAGGATTGGGCAAGAGGGAAGCATGTTCTTCAGCATGAGAATTTCAAGCAAGGTTGGGAAGGAAAACATCCCAGAAGGGACAGGAATGGTCTGTATGAGGGACCAGAACAAAGAAGCAAGCCATGTGAGAGGATAAGAAAGACAGGGAGGCTCCTGAAGATATCAAGAAAATAAGGTCAATAGATGGGACTTTCAAGGGTTCTCCCAGATCTGACACTCCACATCCCTGTGGGCCTCCAACGAGCAGAATCAACATCTCCTGGGAACTCTGCGCTGCAGGTTCTGTATCCCTCTCCAAGAACCTCTAGAAGGAGCACCTTACGCTCCTCATCTTTTTGTTTCCCATTTGGTGCTTAGGGCAGCACCCCACCTAGCCCGAAGACAAAGAAGGCGGCCTTGTGCAGCATGTGTAGAGAGTCCCAAATGTCCCCAAGCTCGCCCAGCAAAGCCTCTCCTCCATTCCTCGCTACACACTCATTAGGACTGGGGCATTCCATGAAGGTGTCATCAGACAGGAGAGGGTGTACAGGAACAAGAGGGGTGTTGTGTAAAGCCATTAACAAGTAAGCAAGAAACCCCTTATCAGATGGGCTGCAGCTAGATTTGAGGCCAGAGTGAGGCCTCCTCTGCCAGGACACCAAACGGGTAAGTTTTGACAGAGGGGGAGCCTCGGAGAGTGAGGCGAGGACTTCCATTCCAGGCAGCCCCAGGTCCAGGGAGCAGGTGTGTGGTGGTAGGGAACCGCTCCCAGACCCGCCCTCTATCTCAGCTCTCCCCATCCCTAACCCAGCAGACCACAGACGCCCCCTCTGCGGGGCCCCGCCCCGCGCCCCAACAACCAAGCGAAACTTGCCGCCCCACGTGCAGCTGTCGCCTCCGCCTGCCTCCGACTGCCAGCAGCAGCCAGGAAGCTGGGCCTCTGCCCAGTGTGCCCCGGGGCCGGGCGGGCGACTTGCTGCCTTCACCCGCGCTTTCTTCCCCTGCCGGGCTCAGCTGCCCAGGGAGAGCTGCCCTAGGGGACCCCTCCCCACCTGGTGGCACCTGTGTCCTAGGCCACTGCCCCTCCCCCTTGGGGCATCTGTGTTTATTAAACTAACCCATCACAGATGTCCGGCTTCTGGTACACACCTGGAGCGCTGTAACCAGAGCCTAGCTCTCCAGGGGGAGGTGACCGTGTTGCTTCACTCCCCTACTCAGAGCGCCTCGGCTTCCGCTCAAGAAGTACCTACTCCCACTCTCCACCAGCCCACTGATCTCACCGTCCCACCTCCACACCTAGCACACACTGAAGCCCCATCCAGTCCTGCCATCTTCAAGGCGGGGCTTAACTCCCGCAAAGTCGTTGCCCAGTTCCCCGCCCACTTCCACCACAGGCATTGCCCCTCATTTAAAGGCAGATGGCACCCCAGTCTGTATCACATTAGAAGAAATGACTCTTCAATATGTGGTACAAGTTCTAATTTATAAATCGTTTCTACATCCAATACTTCATGCCAAGCTTAGCACAGTTCAGTGTGAGGTTCACAGAGCAGAAGGCACCGTGGTCACATATACAACCCAGGCCTTCATCCATTTAACAAAACCTTACCCGGAGGGGATTATACCCTAGATGTGGTCCCCGCCCTCAAGAAGCTCTTATCCACCATGCTGAGTGCCCTAAGGACAGGAGCCATATCCTACACCCTTGCATCCCACTCCGCCTTGTGGTACCCTCTGAGAAGCTGGTTGACAGATGTGCTCTCAGGGGGTGTGGAAGGCACTGTCTCTGAAATGCCCACGGGGTCTGTACCCCAAAACCCTGGTCTGAGAGAGAGAGGAAGGCAGATGTAGGCAGGGAGCTGGATGGCCCCATTCTCCTGAGGGTGGACTTTGAGTTCCAGGTGAGAGCCATGGAAAAGGCAGTGGGGTGGGTCAGTGCTGTCTAGAAAGATTAGATAAGGAGGAGGAAGGAGGCAGCTAGGAGTGGGGTGGGTGACTATTGGAGGAGCCTAAATCAAAGCCTGCACCTGCCAGGCCCCCATCCGAACAGCCACTGGAGGAGGAATCACAGACTGGGCAAATGTCCAAGGGACCCTAGACAGCACCTCCCCAATCCAGCTCAGAAACTGAGGCATGGAGGGGGAAACTAAGCAGTGCAAATCACATAATAACTTAGAGGAGCAGCCATTCCAGACCCCAGGTCTCCTGACTCCCAGCCCAGGGCACTGGCCGTCACCCCACAAATCTAGGCCAGAGCCAAGGAAGGCCACACCCTATGCAGGCACTGTCAGAACACTGAGACTGGCAGGGAGTGAGTGGGGGGCCTTGGAGTCCCCTTCTCCAGATACCCAAAGTCACACCCACAACATGGGATGGAGAGGAATATTGGTGGAAAATCCCAGGTTCACTGGCTCATCAGAGAAAAGAAATTCACTGTTGCAGCCCCGCACGAACATCTATTTACTTAACCTCTGCTATCTTTCTTTACCGAGGATCTGCCCTGTACCACCCAAGGGGCCACACAGTGTATGGAATTCCAAAACAAACATGCCTCATCCCTTCAGAGCTTAAGCCTAGAAAGGACAGTAAGCCACCCACTCAGAGAACCCCAAGAGTTTCACCAGTGAGGAATGCAGGTAGCAAAAAGGGCTGAACTTGGCCCAATAGAAGTAAAGGTCCCTGGGAGGCATGCAAGCCTTCAGGGCACTGGCTCCCCTCACCCCCAAGCCTGAATTTCTGACTCTCAAGATTGGGTGGGCTCTGACAAGTCCTGGGGTCTCAACAGGGCTGCTGGGAAAACAAGAAGACATATCTGTTAGGCCAAGGAGAAGAGGGACAGGGAGCAGGAGAGACAAGAGGGAAAGCTGAGGCAGAGAAGGGGTACAACCAGGGGCCACCCAGCCAGCCCTTACCTCACATGTTGACCTTACCAGGCCCAGGCTTCTCTCCTGGTCTCCATAACCAGGAACTGGACTCACAGTCTGTCCCACCTGACGTAGCTGCTAAGGCTATAGGCGCCTCAGCAGGGCAGACCCTGCAGCCCACCCTGCCCAGCTCCGGGCCTCCACAGAGCTCTCCGGGAAACAGCAGCAAAAGCAGCCCTCGCAAATCCAGAAAGTGAGGAAGTCTCTGCAGAACAACCACTCTGCCTCGGGAACTCAGTATCACGGTGGAAAAGAAAGAGGAGGGGGCAGGGCACCATCTTAGATGAAAGGAGATTTAAGAGGCATAAGAATTCCGTGTCACATGTGGACCTTGACAAGATCCTAACTTAAAGAAATCAGTGGTCAAAGACAGACTGAGGACAGTGGAGCACATCTAACTATGGATTGGGCATTGGGTGCTATTGGTAAATTATTAATTGGTGTGAAAACAGTATTGTGAATACATAGGAATATATCCTTATTTCTTAGAGATGTATAATGAAGTATTTAGAGGTGAAAACATGCAATGTATGTAATTTACCATAAACTACTTCAGCAAAAAAGAGATGCAGCAAATATGGCAAAATGTGTACAATTATTAAATCTAAGACATGGGCATATGGGTGTTCTAAATGGTCTTACTACTTTTCCTGAATTATATTCATGCCTCAGACTGGTGGTGAGGGGCCAAAGTGACAGGTAAAGGCCCCAGCTACCAAATATAAAGGCTCTGTAAAGTCTACCCATTGCCATCAGCAGCAGCATCTCTGAGATCTAGACTTAATTTTCCCTCCCATGACCTATATCATCCATTTCTAGACTCACCCTAGAGAGGATGGCTCCCCTGCAGACTGGAGCAAGGGGGTGATGGCGTGATGGCTGGCTGGCTGGCTGGCTGGCTGAGTAATTTGTGAACCAAATGTGCACAGGTGTCACCCAGAGCACCTGCAGCTGCCCCCAGGCTGAGATTTATAATCCCTGCCTCTCCTGGCTCTGCCCACCTGCCAGCCAAAAAATACTTTTACTCACCTTCACATAACACTGTGATCATTCTACTACCCCACTCGATCCCCTGCAAGGAGTCCCTCCAGCCTGTCTGCCCACATGGAAACCCTCTACAATGTGTTCCCACCCAGCTCATACCCTGGGCTCACTGATGTCAAGGCCCTGCCTCATGTCTGCCCCCATAGTCCCTGGTGTAAAAGGCCCTGAAGACTCCAATCTGAGGACCCTTTGCTATATCACCTCAGGCAAGTCATTTAGCCTCATTAAGCCAAGGGTTGTCACTGCAGGTACAAATGTCGGGTACTACTGCCACTCCTGGCACGACCAGCGTGACACACTCGGGGGGGGGCTCAGGGCTCACATGTGATGAACTTACTGGAGATTTAGGCTCTGTTCTCCTCCCCTCGCACCAGGCTCCTTCCCTCCTCTCTCACAGCCCCACTTCTAGGGAGGAACCCCCAGCCCCACATGTGGTGAAGTAGGGAGAGCAGGCCTGGGGTTGGATCGCAGGGATTCTAGACAAGTGCTCAGGGGTAAAACCCAGAAACCTCCCCCTAAACTGAGAGCGGAGAGCTGGTGTGACCCCACCCTAAAATCCAGCACATCACCCCACCCCCAACCCCAGCCACGGCCTCACCCACCCCACAGCCTCACTGGGCCAAGCCAGGGAGGGGATATGGGGTCTGGAATGTAGGGCAGGGCAGAGTGTGAGCAAGTGGCTATAGCAGGATTTTTTAGGCCAAGGAGTTGTATACAGCCTGGGTCCCTGGAGGCCCACAGTGGAACCGAGGGGCTGATTCTGTCCTCACAAGGCCCCTCTCTCCACTTCCCCGCCCCATGACAGCTATTGCACCCAAGCTCCAGGGCAGACGCTGGTCTTACTCCCCATACACCCTAGTGCAACACTCTCAAACTTGTCACATAAAGTAGACTATACCTCTTGGGGCACAGGGTCCGTTTCCACTGCCTCCACCACCAGAGAAATACACGGAATTAGAGAGAGCCTGTGAGGTAAAAGATGTGCCTTCCCTTTGATCTCAGAATTCCACTTTATCTTGAGAGGATAACTGGACAAGTATTCAGGTAGGTATGGACTAGAATGTTCAGTGCGATTGTCTATAATGGCAAAAAATTAGAAACAATCCAAATACCCAATACTACAGTTGCTTAAATAAATTCAGGTACATCATACCGTGGAATGCTATGCAGCCCTAACATTGGTGTGCTGGCATGGGAAAGACAGCTTATCATATCTCAAAAAAAGACAGGATACAAAGCCCTATGTAGTTTGATATCATTTCGTAAATGTTTATTTGTGTAGGTAAAAAGGCTAAAAAGTCCACATCAGAATGTGAATATAAGTCACAGTGGTATAACAGATCATTTTTATTTGAGTTTTTCAGGTTTACTCCATCAAGCCTATATTGTGCTTTAATCAGAAAAAAAATATGTATTTTCAGAAAATGAGTTGCACGGATTGGCCCAGTTGAGGCCAAGACCCTCCCTTGGGGCTCAGGACAGTGGTAATTCCAACATCTCATTCCAGTAAAATCACAATTAAGTGACAGCCAAGGGCATGTGTGAAATCTACCCCAAGGGAATGTGGTCTGCACAAGAGGGGTGCCTCCTGTGTCTCTAAGACTTCAGGCTGAAAGGGCTCTTACAGACCATCCATCTCTCCCAGTCTCCACTGTGCAGACTAGAACAGGCTGGAACTCTGTCTCTTACTACTGATTCCCCAATGACTAGAACAGTGCCCCACATAAAGTAGGCGCTCAATAAATGTTTGTTGAATGACTTAATGAAGTCTGACAAAGGCTAAGAGATGGGCTCTCTGAACCAAGAGGCAGGTAGACCCAACAGGTAGGCTTCCTCACAGCCTGTCAGCCTAGGGGACCCTTAGATCAGGGGTCCCAGCCCCAGGAAAACATTAAAATCACCCGGAAGCTTTTAAACAATTCAAACCTCAGACTCCCACCCTAAGAATGTTAATACAGTTGGTCTGACCTGGGACTTGGGAGCTGGAATTTTTAAAAAATACCCCCAGGGGATTCTCAGGTGCAAACAGCACCTTAGAAAGCAGGGCCGGCCAAAAGTCACACAGCGAGTTAGTGGCAAAGCAGGAGAGTCATGCCCCTAATTATCCACATTTATTGTTGTTACATGCCATTGAATCAGCTCCAACCCCTGGAAACCCTATGAATCAGTAATCGCCATACTGTCCTGTCTTCAACAGCCCTGCTCAGCTCCTGTAGACTCACATCCAGGGCTTTTATGGAGTCAATCCACCTCATGCACGGTCTTCCTCATTTCCTACTGCCTTCTTTTTTTTCCCAGCATTATTGTCTTTTCCAAAGAACCTTGTCTTCCACATTTTCTGGGTCCTGACCTCCAGTGCCCACCCTCCCAGGAAAGTGGGTCAGGCTGCAAGGTGGACGGGGAACCTCAAGGAGGGGCTTATGACTCTGCTCCCTGTGATCGCCCAGCCCACCCCATGCAATACAGGTCCAGAGGCCCTGAGAGCCCCCAGATGGTGCTCCAAGGCCCAGGCGTGGGTGGGCAGAGGCACTGTGACAAACGTTGGGAGCTCAGCTTCAAAAGCAGTTCGCCTGCACTTCTCACCTTACCCGCTGTGGTCTGGGGGCCGCCCCTCTTGGGCACGCAAAAGAGGTCTTCAAGGGACCGAGTGTGAGACTGGAAGGGGCCCACGCTGCACATTCAGAGGAAGTTCTCCACAGCTAGTGGCCTGGAGCCACATTAAATCCTAAATTTTTTGCTGACCCATCAGCTTCTCCAGCCTGGCACCTGCTGCCTCCCATCTACGGTGAGAAGTGAGACAGTGGCCCCAGCCACACTCTTCTGCCAAGAACAGGCGTGAGCCTGCTTTCCTTTCCCGGGCAAGGTCTCGACCTGCTCCAGCATCCACTCCCCAGACCCCTCCCATCCTCCTGACCCAGAGTTAATGTACAACCCTCACCCGGAGCTCTAATTATCCAGGCGGCTTTAATTGGCCTCCTCCACTTGGTCCTGCAGGGCCTGGCCTGAACCCAAAAGCTGCCCTAGACTCCCCCTCCTCCACCACTGCTCCCCACCACACTTCCTGGCTAAGCCAGCCTCTCTACCCTCCAAGAACACCCCGGTCTCCAACAAGTTCATTTCATCCAGCCATTACTGAGCACCTCTTGGACACCAAGCACTGGGCTAGCCTGAGAACTCAGTCAAATCAGCCTCTGGGGTTCACAGACTTAGGCACCAACAACCTGGGCAGAGGTAAAAGGAGGCCAGAGTTGAGAATGATCCTGGTGAAAAAGATCCTGGCAAGGAAGGAGCGAAGAATCACTTAGAGAAATGCTTCTCACACTTGGAGGCACCAAATCCCCTGGGGATCAGCATGCAGGTTCTGATTCAGCAGGACAGGCAGGGGTGTGAGATTCTGTTTTT
>NW_024354886.1:5988017-5997744 GCF_902729225.1 Pteropus medius
CACTTTGCACCAGGTCTTAGAGGGTAGGTCAGATTTACCCAGGTGGAGATGGGCTAAAGGGCGGGCAACTCAGGAACAAAAGTAAAGAGATCGTGAGCATGGAGTAGGTTCCAGGAACTGAGAGCAGTGTGGTGCACCTGGGTAGAGGTATATGAGGGGGAGGTGAAAAAAGCCAGAAAATTAAGTTGAGGGCCAGCACATGCTGGTGCTAGAATGCCAGGCTGAGAGAGTGGGCATCCATCAGTGGAAAGTCGGGAATGGTAGGATGTGTTTGCCCAGGGTACCGGCACGCTGGAGTAGAAGGGCCTTTCAGAGGTCACCAGGTCCTGCTCCAGGTTCAAAGTGGACTGGAAGAAGCAGCTTCCTGGGGCAGGAAGGGCTAAGGCAGGAGGGAGCTATGTTAAGAAGCAACAGAGTATCCTTTGTGATGGCACCAGACCTGCAGAGAAGGCAGAAGATATTCCTCCTGATTCTGCTAGATCTCACAGGTGCTTGAAAACACCTACTGTGTGCTCAGCCCTGAGCCAAAGCACAACACAACAGAGAAGATGGTCACTTCACAGCCTCCAGTGCTATTCAGACACTAGGACAGGGGTTTCCACCATCCACCCCATGTCCCCCATGGCCTCCACATTCTCTCCTCCTTCCCTCAGTATTATCAGAGGTGTTTACTGTTTGCCTACTATGTGCAGGCCTTGGCCTTAAGCAACAGCCCTGGCCAGAGGGGCAGCCAGGGCCCTGATCGTCGCTGGGGGGAGGGGGAGCCAAGATGTGCCTCCTCCCATCCTCAGGGTACCCAAACAAGAGAAGTCAGACCCAGTCCGGGAGAGAAATAAGCGAGGCCTGGAGGATGCTGAGATAAGAAGAGCAGGGTCTGCTGGAATTCCTGGAGTTCCCCGCCAGCAGAGCCAGGCCTCCAACCCCCACAGTCCTATTGGATTCCCTTTGCTACCAGACTAAAGCTAAACTCCCAACAACCTTGGAAGGACACCCAGGGAGCCAGGTGACTCCCACCTCCCAGCTTAGGATGAGACAAGCCAGGTCCAGAGCCAACCCTGGGCTGGGGCCATCCTCCAAAGCCCCCAGAGAGGAGGTACCTGGTGGCCGGCTGCTGTTCAGAGGTAGGGTCAGCAGAAGAGGGTAGGTTTGTCCTAAATGATAGCCGAGTGTGCTGGGGAGAATGAGACAACTTAAACACAGGTCCCCAGACTGGAAATGGGATCAAGGCAACAGGTCCTGCCTTTGAGCATGGCTGGAAAGGTGGAGAAACCACTCTACCCCCGCATCCTCACCCCCAGGAACTCAGCCAACTGCTCCTCTGAAGAGAACCTATTCCCTCTGCCTAATTTCCTCTCCTGCCTTATGCCTGCTTCAGGCCTGGCTCTTGAATTGATTCCCTGCTTATCCAGCCCAGACCCTGGGGGGTGGCGACCAGAATTAATTAATGTTTGCAAAGTGCTCCCGAGATTCTAGGACCAGGGACCCACGGGCGCCAGATGAGCTGCGCAGGAAATTGACAGGGGGAGTCCGGGAAAAGTGGGGCAGCCAGCCTGGACCTGAGAACCTTGGAAGGGGCGGGCTGAGAAGGCACTCCTACAAAAGGGGGCAGGGCAGGAGAGAGCTACGAGGAAAAGGTGCAACCTCTCAAAGGTGCGACAGGTCCCTAACTAGAGGATTCCCGGTTCCAGGTTGAACGTGCCTACCCCCAACAGCTCTGCCCCACCCCTAGAGCCGGTCGCGTCCAGCCCGGATGCCTTTCCCAAAATCAGGACCCAGGAACCCACCTGCCCCCGCCCCGGGACCACCTGCCGAGGAAGTCTCTCCGCCGAGTCTGAGGGAAGGCGAGGGTGGAGACTTCGCAGAGGAGGGCGCCTCCTGCTAACTCCGACAAAGCACCAACTCCTACCTGGGCAAACATTTAACTTCCTTTCTCTAAAAGCAAGAGGCGAGTCGTTCCCCTGCTCCTTGAAGCTGGGGACGTCCGGGTCCTCTGTCAGAGGCGGGCCAAAGGACGCATGCAACTGGTACCAGGGCCCAGGGCGTCCCCTCCCCACCCGCGACCCCCTCGAACTCGGCTCACTCACCCCAAAGTGCTGATGAAGCCATTGACCGAGCCCTCGGCGTACAGGGAGACTATGTCTCCGATGTGAAGAAAGCTCGACATCTCGCTCATAGCTGCGGCCCTCGGGGAAGCTGGGGCCGTGGGGGCGCCTAGGGACGCGCGGCTGGGCTCGATGCGGAGGACGGAGATGACCCGGGAGACGAAGAGGGGCGCGTCCCCACCTCGAAGCAGAGCGCTCGGCGCGGCCGGGGAGGGCTAGCGGCCACCGGAGCGGAAGGCGGCGCGCAGCCGCCGCGAGCCGGCGGTGAGGGGGTGCCCGCGTCTTGGCGCGCCGGCAGCCCGCCCGCCCGCCTAACCGGCCCGCGCGTACCTGCAGCGTAGAAGGAGCAGGAAGTCTGGGGCCGCCACACATACATGCAAATCCCGCCCGGTAGGCGGGGAAGCCACACCGGCCCTCCGCACCCCTGCGAAGCCGCCTCGGCATCAGGCGGCGCCTTCGTGCCTCGCTCGTCCCCTGCCCGGGGCTCGGACGCTGAGAGCGGCGCGGCGAATGAGGGAGCCCCGAAGTCTCGAAGTCTCTCGGGAGACTCCAGTTCCGGCGAGTCCCCAAACAGACTCGCGGAACCGCCACCCAAGGAAGCCCAGATGTATTTGGAGCTGTGTGCCCTCGGGGTTTCCCGGACCATCTGCTCCTCGGGTCGCTGGGAGTCGGTGCGGCTGCTCACCGCGCCGCTGGGAGGGGCAGACGCTCGTCGTCCCTTAGGCGCTACCTTGAGCCGGGCGCGGAGGACCCGGGAGCGCCCTAGCCGCGGCCGCCCTTCGGCCACCCGGCTGTCTCCGCGCCCCACTGAGCGCCGTCTCCAGACTAGAGGCGCGCTCATTCCTTCGCCTCGCGAATCGAGATCCATTTTTCTCAAAGTTTAAAGCCTTTTCATTGCACAATAGAAAGTGCTCGGGCTTGGAGGGGAAATGAAGCAATGGGGTGGGATTTGTTTTTTTCTCTCCGCATTCCTGTGTACAAAGAGATCCAACTTCCGAATCAGTTCAGCCGCTCCCTCTCCAGGAGTTAATTCCAAAACTCTTGGCTCTTTCCGTCTTTCTTTTTAAAAAGGGAGGAGGGGGAGAGGGGGGAAAAACTAGCTTCGCTAGTTAATAGCGCACCTTGCCAACAATTACAAGGCTGGTGCCGGCCTCTGGGAGTGACCCACTGCGTTGTCACCGCCAAGCTTTCTCTACTGCCCTCATAAACTCACGTCCCCGGCTCGCCTACTTTCTGTTCTGTTCCCGGGTGCTTGGGTGTTTGCTTCCTAATCCTTTTATTTGAATTCCTGGCATAGAATGCCCACTGCCACCCGCATTCGATCACATTTACTTCCTTACGAACCTCCTACCCCGTCCCTGCCTTCCTGGGAAGGGGGAGGCCTGTCCCTGGGAGAAAGGAAGGAGGGGGCTGGGAGACTGAAGCAGGAAGAAGAGACCCGGGGAGGGGTGAGGCAGCTAAGATCTGAGAGACAGCTGCTGACCCAGGGGGAGGCAGAGAAGAGTCCCTGGGTGTGTAGCTTTTTCACAAAGACCCCTAGAAGGTGGGAGGGGAGGACGCCTCCAGGATTTCTGAGTCCAGTATTCTATAGCTTTCATCAGGACCCACACTAACAAATAAGTTCTACATCAGACCAGTCCACACCTTCATCTGTATATAAGCAAAACAATAGTTTTGCAAAACAATACTTACCCTTATGACCTGTGATGCATTTTGATATTTTCTGTTCTATTTCAGTGTTTTGCTTTGTTTTTTAACACCGATTGTAACCCACTAAGTTGCTCTTTCAAATGTACCGAACAGGTTGCAAACTCAAGTTTAGAAACCTCATCCAGACCACTCTGCGGAAAGAAATGACCAAAGCCTACAGAAGGAACACCAAACCTCAAGATCACACAGACGGTTCATGGCAACGGGAGCCCAAAGCCCAGCCCGACTCCTAGCCCAGGGCTCTTCTTTCCACTACCCAACACTGCACTGGAGCTGGAGCTGGAGCTGTTCACCCCTAGAGCCCCGCTGGAAGGGCCAGCCCCTGGAACAGCTTCACATGCTCCCAGAAGTCAGGCTTCCACTGACTTCCCCGTAGATAGAAACATATGCATTCATTCCATAAGCATATATTGAGGGCCTACTATGTGTCGGGCCTCTGCTGGGTACCAGACTCTGATCAAGCCTCCAGCCTCAGCCCAATTCTCTTTCCCCTCCCCCAAACAGCAAAGATGAAAAAGGACATTCTGGAAACTCTCTTTCCAGTGGCGGGACTTAGGACAGGTGCCTTCCTTGCCCCCGCCACATCCAGGAGTCCATGTCCTTCCTCTCCTAACACTCAAAAGATGGTTCCATAAACTAGGCAAGGTCTCTTGGCCAGGAAGGGGAGGTCAGGCCTATCTTGCCCAAAGCACATGCTGCTGCTTCTTCCTTTACCCACAATCTGGGAGTGCTCTGAGCATCTGTCCCTCCACCAACCAAGAGGACTCCCATCAGACTGTTAAATCTTCATCAAGACACCATTGCCAGCCTCCCACCACACGTACTACTTCTAGGTATTTTTCTGGAATAAAATGTCCTTGCTACATTCCCAGAGGAGCCACCCTTGGGCTCTAGGCCCTGGTCATCTGCTTAGATAATAATACAGCTCCAATGAGTTCACTCCCTGATCCCTGTTTGAAACCCTTCTGTATCTCCTCATCACCCACAGATAAAGTCTACAAGCCTTAGCTCAGCACTCCAGGCCAAGTCTGTCCCCATCCTCCTCACCCTTACACCCTGGGGCAGACCCAAAAGTTGCTCTCAGGGAGGAACCATGCTATTGTTAACCTAAAAATAAAAGGTCTTTCGAAGTAAGAGGCAACAAGCATTTATCTGAGATCAAAAAGAATAACTATTCAGGAAGCATTGATTCAGGCAGAAGCCCAAATAATGTTCTGATTTGGAGACAAAGGCAATGGGTATTTATGAGCAGGGGGAGAGGAACAAATACATCACTAAAAGGAAGGCATTTCTATTGGTTCAAATAAGCTAACACAGTGATGCTAACTCTAAACAACGTTTTTAAGTTTCAGTCCAGTAGTCATAAGTCTACAGTCATAATATCTGCTTTCTTGTTGTATTTGTAAACAGTTCTTTGGGAAACAAGGTTGCTCAGGCCCAGGCCAAAGGTTATTTTTGCCCTGTTTTTTTAACATTCCAAGCTTTGAGGTTAAGACCCACAAGGCAGTTCCTCTGGCATGGCCACTCAGCTCCATTTTAAAGTGGCTTAGCCTATATTATTGTTTATCCTGTCAACTGTTCAAGAGCGCAGGCTCTGGCTCTCATAGGCCTACATTTGAGTCCCAGTCCTGCCCCTTTCCATCAACAGTTCTCTCAGCCTGTTTTCTCATCTGTTAAAGGGGGAGAGTACGGTACCAACACGTGAGGGAAATGGATAAAGCCATCAGCACAGCATTCCTAGCTGGGAAGGACCTGGTGCATTCATTCTCATTTTCCCCAGGACCTCATCCACTCCTGTCCATGTTCCTGGGCTCATGTGGTTCCCTCTGCACTTCCCCCTTTTAGTTCCCATGATCAGAATAAAGTCTCCTCCCCCGATGTACTGGAGCACCAATCTCGTAAATATTTTTATGAAATACTTTAATTAAAAAATAATATCAAATAAAAATAATACATTAAAAATATAGTGAGTACACTGTACCTTTCCTCCAGCTTTGTCAAATCTTAATATTTTGTAAAATTTGGTTCCAGTATATTTTTTAAGGACTAAACCTTAAAAATTCAGTTTTAAGTTTCTTATGCACTCCTCCCCAATTACATTCCCCTCTTCCTCCCCCAGAACTATTACCACTATCTTGATTTGGATGGGTGTCATTTCATGCAGTTTTATGCTTGTACCACGTACAGATGTATCCACAAACAGTGTATGTTATCACTCTGCAGAGTTTTACATTTTATATAAATGGTATCGCCCTTTGATACATGGAGCTGCTGTGTGGTAGTCCACTTCCTGACCAAGCCACAATGCCACAATTTGTTTATCCATTTTGTTGGTAACTATTAAGCCCTATCTAAGTTTTTGCTATCAAAACAATGTTGCAATAAACATTCATGTCTCTTTGTGTGCACACACGAGTGTCTCTAGGCAGCATTGTTCAAACTAGGGATTGAGACGTATTGATGAGTCATGAAATCAATTTAATGGGGATCAGTATTTTTTTTTTTAAGATCAGTATTTTTAAAACTCAGAATTGATTAGAAAATATCAACATGCATCACACATCATCAGGGTAACTGTTAGGATAAAAATTGTATCTGTCGTATGTGGTGTGTGCATTCTGAAACACAGTGTATGCTCATTGAGAGTACCTGTCAAAAAGTTCAAAAAAACTCTTCTGCATTAATCAATGTCGCCGTAATAAGCAAATTTAAAAATAAATTAAATAAATTAAAAAATAAAATACATACATTAAAAAAGAGAGAGAAAAGAAAAACTCTCCTCTGGAGTGAGAACTTAGAAAGTAGAATTGCTGGATCATAAGCAAGCTGCATTATCAAATTCTTAGATTTGACAAATTACTCTCTAAAGTGATCATTCTAACTCACCCTCTCACCAGCCACTAGGAGTGTGCCCCATGAACCATGCCCTCACCAACATTTGGTATTGTCGGGCTTTTCAAAGTGGAATGTCTCATTCCCCCACTACCAGAGAATGTACCATGAGCCATCTTGAATTATAATGGTCTCTCTCCTTTTTGGCCTCTCCAGTAGACCGTGAGTTCCTGGATGGAGGATACTGTCTACTTCACTTTGTGTCTCTAGGCCAGACTGGTCATGTTATAAGTGCTTAATATATCTGAGTGGAATCGAACTATCAAGGAGAAGGAGAGTGGAGAAAGTTTATAAATTATATCAGCATATAAAGAGAGACTGTGAGAGTCCCAGGTTACGGTGTCAGGCAGCTGGCTCCCCCAGGTGGGAGCTGGGGAGCTTCCAGAAATGCTCTAAGCAGTTGAAAAGGAGAAATCAATGGGCACCGTCCCTCCTGAGTGGCTTTAGGTGGGTATTGTTAAGCTGGAGCCAAGTTCAGCTTAACAGGAAGGAGGTTACCAGCATCCCCATGGCAACCAGTCTGCCTGGTCCAGGTCCCAACTCATGGCTGGATGTCTCCCCACACCCACCAGCCCCACTTCCCAAGGGATCCTCTCCTAGAGGGAAAACTGAGGGAATGGGGAGCTCTGGTCAGAAATCTCAAACTCAGGATTCACAGGAAGCCAGTGTTTGCAGGGGCCTCTCGGAAGAACTAAGAGGTAGGGGCTGTATTAGAGGGGAACTAATTTTGACCATATCTCTTATTTAAACATTTGTATTTTGGACTATGTGGATATATAACCTATAACCAAAAAGAAATAAAAATAAAGATGTTCACAGCATCACCCCCAAGCTCCAAGAGCTAGCAGGAAGACCTCTAGGAAACCCACCTGTTTCACTCCCCATCCAACCTGGACCTGAGCAGGTGACCGAAGGAAGGGGGCTGCTACTCAGACCCTCTCCTTGGACTCAGAAGAAAACACTGTGTGTGGAGAGGGTGGGGGACATGTATAAGACTGAATTGGAGTATGGGGAGGGGCTACCAGCTCTGAACCCTAGGCCTTCTCCACCAGTATGCTCCCCACACACGTACCACCACCACCGAAACTGCCCTCCAGAGACTTACTACCAGCTTTGCAGTGTAACTGTACAAGATAGAGACTTCTTTGGTCCCAGTTTCCTCTTTGTAAACAGAGTTCACATCACCTTCCCAGATTTCAACCTTGGCTCTGACAATTCTTTAAGCTCTTTCTGGCCTTCCCCAACTGCGATTAGGAGGGGTAGGATTCATTCCCCGACTACCACCACCTAATGCTAGCTGTGCCATCTCATGCTTTGGGGCAGATAGCAAACAAGGAATTCTCAGGGCCTTTTCCTGCCCCTTGCTCCTGATACGGCAGCAGAGCCAGGAGGGGTGGGGCGGGGCAGAGTCAGGCCAGAAGGACTGACTCAGTTCAGCAGCCACCCAGCCCGGTCACCCGCTGTGGGTGGGGTGCCAGCCCAGGCCCGCTGGGCTTCCCAGAGAATTCTTTCCCCATGCCATAAGCAGCCCTGGGCGGGACCCCAGCCCACAGTAACTCCTTAGCCATAGCCAGGGCTACCCGCCCCAGGAGGCTTCACTCTCCCTCAACACTCTCACTTTCCCTCATACACTCTTATCCACATACTCACACATTCATCCTCTTGAGAAGCCTGAAAGGAGACAGAACTTGTTCTGTTGGCCTCCACCCCACCCCCACGTGCCAGTCATCAATGCCATATCTATTTATTCAGACATTGCTGACCACCTACCACATGCAAGGGACCAGAGAGGAAGCAGACTGTAGGAATGTGGCCAGCTAAGCCTAACACGTGCTCCTGGGCTGGTGAAGAAAGATAAAAGAATCTGTAGCTAGGATTCCCTCTGGTCACAGAAAAAGGAGTCGTCCTCTCCCCTTTCTAGCTTTGGCCTCTTGAAAGGGAAGGCCTGGAGTCCCGAAACCAAGGACCCTGGTCCTGGTCCTGCTGCTCCTGGTCCTTGCTCCTCCTCTGCCCTGAGGTGTTGGCTGGCAGGTAAGGCATGTCCTCTTCCCTGGCACCTTCACAATCAGTGGAAAGCAGAAGTCCTGGAGCAAGACCACTGAGTCCTGGCTCGGCCACTTGCCATCTGTACAGAGAAGCTGCCCAGTCTCCAGCACCTCAGTGTTCTTGTGTGAAAAATAAGAATACAGAGCTGTATCAGTGAGACCCTGGCAGGAAACTAGCAACACATCCCTAGTAGGTGACTAAAGAGAAAGCAACGAATGAATGGACTTGCAGAGGTGTGGACAGGGTTAAGGGTCCAACAAAGGATGGTGCAGAGTCCTAGAGCTAGCAACTGCAAAGTGTTACCATTCCAGCCTGAAAAGGAGTCCATAGAACAAACACCCTCACCTCTCTCTCTTCCTGCCCACCAGTCTCTTTCTGGGCCTCCCGTTGGCTCAAAGAGTAAAGGAACATGAGTAATTCAGGCCACAGAGGTCAGCCTCCCAGGACACAGAGCAAGCACAGAAGAGTGGACAGTGGACCTGAAAGAGTAAATGGAGAATATTTAGCATAAGTCACTACTTTGTCAAACACTCAGTTCAATTAGCAAACATTCTCTGTAATTGTCTTTGTTTGCATAGTCCTCAGAGTTCTCAATAAAGAGAAGAACTTGAGATCTAAAGAAATGACAATCTAATGGTAGAATTTTGTTTTTTAGGATGACCAAAGAGGGGATCTTTATGAGGCAGAAGATTTTATTGAGATCTCCAGAAATCAGCCCCCTCAGTGCCCTCCCCAACTGAATAATCAGTTATCGAGCGCCTGCTACACCCCCTGGCCAGGACAAGTACAGGGGGCTGGGCTGGGCTGTATATTCCCTTGAGTTCTGAGCCTGTGTTGGGAAGTGGTGGAGATTACAGTTGAGGCTGTCTTATTACAGTTTCCAATTGCCTTGTGAGGTCACCCCATCCTGATGCCCAGGTCAGGACCTTGGCAGAAGCCGCCAAGCAGAAAGAAGGCCTTGGGTAATTCCATCTCTT
>NW_024354886.1:6004753-6075431 GCF_902729225.1 Pteropus medius
GGCCTGTTCTCAGGTGGCAGGGCTGTCCTGGCTAGGATGCCATTGCTTTGCTTTGGTGAGCACACACCCTGCTGGTACCAGCCACCTCCTGCTGCCCTTCCTCTATCCACACATGACCAGGCTTCCCACTTGCCTTCAGTGGGCCCTTCCTGGGCCCCAAGCCCCAAGGTCTCCCCTCTCCCTCTCCACCCTCTGAGGCAGGCGTGGGAGATTTCACTGCACGGAGGGTGGGCCAAAGGGCACTCCCTAGTGCTAAAGACTGTCCCGCTCCCCACCCCCAGCAACCCCAGCACCCTTTTTTAATAATAACAGCAGCCAAGGAGGCCTCTTCACCACAACTCGGGCTGCCTCCTAGGTGGCCTCCCTGCTTCACTCCGCCCCCTACAGGCTCTTTCCCACTCAGCAGCCAAGGGAGACTTAAAATGTAAACTGCATCATGTCATTCCTCACTGATAAAATAATAACCCCTCAAAAACGGAAATCCACAAAGTACAAGATCTCCTCCTTCGTTCCTGACCTCACCCCATCCCACTCATTCCCTTCTAGCGATGCAGGTCTTCTTCCTGTTCCTCAGACACACAAGCCAGCTCTTGCCTCAGGGTGTTTGCATTTGCTGTGCCCTCTGCTGTCACGCCCTTCCCCTGCACCCTCCTGGTTCCCTCCCTCCCTTCCTAGTGGTCCTGCTTACATATGACCTCTTCAAACAGGTCTTCCCCATCCCATCACTCTGTCTAAAACAGCATTCCATTACCCTACCTCGTCTTTCTTCATAGTACTCATCACTCCCTCATATATTGTCTGTTTGTTGTTTATTCTACTGGCAATAATAAATAATAAATGCTCACTGCTTTATTTCCCAGGGCCTAGAACAGGAATGAGATGTAGTAGGTGCTTAAGAAATATTTGCTCCATGCCAAAAAGAACTTCCTTCAGCCCACATGAGAAGCGGATGATTAGCCCACTTCACGGATGTAGACACTGAGATTCAAAGAGGTATGGGACCTGTCTTCAGTCACATGAGTTTGTCAGAGTTGGAGCTGGAGCTCCAACCTGGTCCAGTTCTTCCCCTCTGCCTCTCTGCTCTCTTTCTCATTTCCTGCCTAAAAAATAATACAGGTGGTTTGCACTTCCCTTGCCCCAGGATAGGCAAGACTGACAACCAGTGACTATAAACAGGGCAAGACGTAGCCTCTTCCTCAAAGGTTCTGCCCAAGAGCCCACAGGGTGGGAGATGGCAGAGTCTCCCCAAACAGGTGGCCTGCTTTGACCCTGCCCATATTTCCCTGGGACCACCCAGCCTGCTCCCCCCACCCTACTACCTTCCTTTCAGCCATCGATATCCCCCAAATACCCTCAGAATGGATCTGGGGACTGCTTCTCTCAACTCTATCCCACCAGAGGGAGTGAGGCAACTTCGAAGAGACAGAGACACAGAGTGGGAAGAGTAACTGACTGTTCAATGACAAGACCACTGCTGACCCTTGAGCTAGATCCCACTAGATCTGGGGCAGAACAGAGATTCCTTCCCTGAATCCCCGCAGAGATTGTCTGATCGACCCCTCCCATGTGCCCCACAGTGTGCTGGTTTGCTGGTTACATACATCCTCCAGGTAAGCATATAAGGTATTTTCTCCTTATCTGGGGTGGGTCATGCCCCCGTACCTTTATTCATCTTGCCCTTATACAACCCCTTAGCACCTAACACACAGTGCTGAGGATATCCGTGCTTCGTAGGTAAATTCCCTTGATAAACTCTTAATGTAACAATGCTATTCAATTGTCAGCCTCCTTCCATCTCTTGGCCCTGCAAAATTTTATAGGGGAGAGAGAGAGAGAGAGAGAGAGAGAACAGAAACAAAGACACACATGCAGATACCAACAGAGATGGAGGAAGATGGGGAAGATGAGAGAAACTTGGAGGGTAGTGAGACTTGGCAAGTTCTGACATAATGGCTGAACTTAAACCCACTGACCAGGGCCACTGCCAGCCCAGTTGGCCTTTTTGAGCAAATTAGAGAGAGGCACCTTCACGGGGTTTCAGAGCCCTCTCACCTTGAGCCATGTACCCTGGTGCGGGATCCAGCCACAGCAATGCATGGCAGCCCTCCCCCAGCGGTTTGCACACCCAGGAGGGGAAGGCAACTTTAAACGCCACCTAATCCTCAGGTCTGACCCACAGATGGTATCTGCAGTGTTCCCTCAAAGCCTTTCAGGAATGTCTGGGCTCTTTCTGTGTGGTGGTAAGCCTGAGCCCAGCCCTCTGCACTTGCCTACCAGGCCTTCCCCCACAGCAAGTCCTTGGGACATGTCACCCCTACCTTTACCCTCATGTGTGTCAAGCCAGGCCCATTCACAGAGCCTTCCCCTCCGTAGGTCATAGGAAGCCTGGGCAGGGGGTGGATGCAGAGGTACCATGGCTCTCACTTGACAAAAAGGGAGAGAAAGGAGCAGAGGCGAGTGATCAGCTCAGAGTACCCCCTACTGAACCAAGGACTCTACCCTCTCACATCTCATAGCCCCACCTGGTGGGGTCTGAGGATGAGATATTTTTGTCCCCAGGAGCTGATGTGGCCTATGAGTGGTCACTCAATTCACACAGGCAGCCAAGGAACCTGAGCCACCAGCAGGGCCTGGCTTACCCTGGACCCATTATAGTGCTTGCTCAGGCCCAGGAGCCACTGGCTAGCCCCACCCAGGGCAACAGGGGAGGGGCAGAAGCTTGTCCTAGAGTGCCCTGGGCCCAGAGATTCCCCACTCCAGTGGGCATGGCTGGCACCAGGTTTTGGGGCCTATTAGCAAAGGGAAGGAGCAGAAGTATCCTCATAGGGTCCATGAGGAGAGCTGTGTCCATGCAGGGGAGAGCCAGAGGTCTAAGCGCAACCACGGAGCCCACAGGCTGCCCTCAAGGCCCTCACCCTTCCCAACAGCCAACATTCTGGGAGGAAATAATTAGGGCACAGGTGAGTCATATGGTCACAAGGCTGTTTCCTGGCTGACTCAGGGGGACAGTCCAGACGGGCCCTTCCACCACCCTCCAGCTCAGAGGCTGAGTCAGGGATTCCAGGGTTCCTGGCCAGGAAGTCCAGGAGAAAGCCCCCAGCCCACTGGTGAACCACCTGCCCTCACCATGCTCTCCCCAACCCCAGGCTGGGGAATGGGAGGCGGGTCTCCCAGCTTCACTGGGCTGGGCTGGGCTGGGCTGGGCTGGGGCAGGAGGCCAGTCGCTGCAGTTTCCCTACCTCCACCCTAAGCACGTGCCATCCATCCAACAAACAGCTGTTGTTATCAATCATAGTGGTTACTAAGAGTGGCCGCCGTGTCCTGATATTGAGGTATGCTCTACAATAGGCCTTGGGCTAGACACAGTGGGGCCCATGGAGAAGCCCAAACAGGTGTCTATAAACAGCAGTTGTATTGAGGAGAGCTGGGGGCAGTGTGAGCTCTCTCTCTCCCACATATATTAGAACATCAGAGCCTGGACCCACACAAAAGGGAAAGAACTTGTGTCC
Source organism: Pteropus medius (assembly GCF_902729225.1). Taxonomy (NCBI): domain Eukaryota; kingdom Metazoa; phylum Chordata; class Mammalia; order Chiroptera; family Pteropodidae; genus Pteropus; species Pteropus medius. The sequence continues at coordinate 6,008,263 of NW_024354886.1, forward strand.
TACCTGGAGCTAATAGGACCTTCTGACAAACAGCACTTCCTGGTGTCCAAACGGGGCCTGGCCCTCCCTCCCATCAGATCCCCCATATGAAGGTGTGCCCTTCTATGGCCAGTAAGAGCACAGAATCATGAGCCCCCAACTCAAGCCCACCCTGGCCTCTAGGATTAGGTGGAGTCAGGCCTTCTAGATGTCTGGACCTCCCTCTGCCTAGGATCTCCAGAGGCGCCCAGCACTGAGCATAGCAGAGTGGGCTGTTATCAGGGGCAGCAAGATGGGGCCCTCCTGCATCAACTCCAGGGACCCCTCAACTGCTCCCAGCCCAGCCCCTGAGGCAGGTCCCCCTAGGCTCAGGGCTGCTTTCCTGGCTTTGTCCCTGTGCTGGCTGGGCAGGAACTTCCTGCTGGAGAATTCCCGGATCCTCCCTGTGAGGCCGCGAGCCTGGCCTGGGAACTTAGGTGGGAGGGACGTCTTGTGGCAGCAGAGGCTCCCTGAGTCTCTAGGGCACAGGTCCTTCCCACCCCCAGGTCAGGGGCACCAAACCTCCTGTCTTCTGCTGGATCCCTGGGTTCTGCAGACCCTCGGGCATAAACTGTGGACTAGTCTGGGACCCCAGAGAAACTGAGCTTGTTCCGGGTTGAGGGTGAGGGACGGAGCTCACAGACAGCCAAGGAGGCCAGAGTCAAACTAGGCTTTATTAATACATTACAGGCCTGAGTCTGCTGGGCAGGGACAGTCTGCTGGGCAGGCCCACCCTGCAGACTCAAGGACACCATTTATCCCAAGGCCCCCTGGCCCCAGGCACTCCTTGGATGTTTCCTAACAGGGGCCACATCCCTGTGTAGCTTCCAGGGATAAGGGGCGAGGCAGGGGCAGGGAAGACTCAGGCCAGCACTAGCTTTACTCTGAAGGCTGGTTTCTCATCTCATCCATCTCCTCAAGGAGCAGGTGCTGGGGGGAAGAAGTGGGTGAAAGAAGATGCCTTGGCACCTTTGGGCTCTCCCCTCCTGGCTCGGCACCCCTAAAACCTCCCCAACTATTCCCCAGAGACAGGCATCCTGAGGCCACCTTTTCCAGACCCTCCCCCATGTCCCCACAGCTAGTCCAGGTCCACCAACCCTGAGCCACCTCCTCCTCATAAAATGGAGGGAACTTTCTCTCTCCAACTTGGAGGGTTCCTTTGAGCCCCAGGAGTCAAGCACCCCAGCCAACCCCTCCCTTTCCTCACCTCTGTCCTGGACACCACACCAAGGGGGCTCTGCACACTTCCTTCTAGCCTAGGATGCTGCTTCAGCTGCCTCAGCACCCCTCCTCCAGGTCCCCAGCATTCCCCAAAGACTGGGGGGCAGCTTCCTTCCCCCTCAGTTTGGTGTCCCTAAGGGCAGATAAGGAGAGAGTGAGGGGTGGTGATGAGGACAGGACCCCTGAAACACCCATAGGAGAAAGATATTCCTGAAGAAGTTGTGTCCCCGGAGTGAGGACTGAGCTGGGCCCCCACTTGCCACCACCCAGAGACTCCCTAAGGCCTCTCCAGTGCTGCTCAGGCTACCCCAGGACTGTGACCCCTGGGACAGGGGCAGGGCCACTCAGGGGTTGGTTCTGAAGGGGTAGAGGGAAGATAGAAGGAGGGAAGGTTGAATAACAGATCTATTTAAGGTGAAAAGGCAAAAGCAAGTGTCCCTGCCAGAGCTGACGATCTGTGTGGTTTAGGATGAGGTGGCGCAGACTTATTCTCCAGAGCACAGAGGGGCATCCTGTGATGTGGGCTTTGGGCTTAGGACAATGAGAAGGCCACCTCTCAGTGCCTGGCAGACCTGGAGTCCTGGTATTCACTGTCCTCAAGGGGTGAGTCATAGCCCTAACACTGGAGTACCCTGTGCAGGTGACAGTCATACACTCTTCATCTCATCTGATCCTTCCAACAGTCCCCCTCACAAGCAAAGGGACCAAGGTCTACATTTGAAGTCACAGAACAAGTTGATGCCAGAGCAGAGACTTGGACTAAAGACTCGGGCCTCTGAACTATGCTCTTTCTTATTGTAAGCCACACAAATCAACAGCGGCACATGTCCTCTGAATGAAAGCATGAGCTGATGAATGAATAAAAATTAACTCAGAAAGGATACCAATACATTTTTCAACAACAGATCCATCAACGTTTACTCAGAGAAGTTGGGACAGGCCTAATGTTTAAGGCTGATGCCCAGGAGGGTCGACAGTGGGTGGTCCTCGGTGTAACCTAGCAGGGTGACTCTCCACACCTATGTGTGTTTGTGGGAGTAGGAATGGGTGTGAATGGGAGAGGAAAAAGAAAAAGAGCAACATTATGTGAGTTACAGGTGTCCTGGAAAGCCTTAAAGCCACCCAGACAAATCTTATTGTACAGATGAGGAAACTAAGGCCCAGAGAGGGAAGGGAATTGCCCAATGCCACACAGCAAGTGATGGGCAAAGTCAAGCCTTAAAAATGGACATTTGGACTCTGGGTCAAGTGAGACTGATGGAGAATTGCATGTATGCAGGGAGTCAGGGTCCTATTCTCAGAAATACTGCCACCAAGAAGGTATTATACCTTCCCTACCTAGTCAGTGGAGGGGGATGGCTGGAGCCAGGGCCAGGGACCGCAGAGATGAGAGGCCTCCATCTCCACTTTTGCCAATGTCTTCGGGCAGGATGATGACATACTTGGGCATTCACAAAGCCTGCCTCCTCCAGGGTGATCTCTGGCGAGGCCAGTAGCTCTTGGTGCTCATGGATGCCCATCTTTCAGAGGCGAGACTCACACTGTACTACCAGAAGTTTCTTTCCACGAAACCTGAGAGCCAGAGAGATGGGCAAAAAGCACACAGGAGTAGGGTGGAGCAACCTGCTGGAGGTCAAAGGAAGAAGAGGCCACCCCAGCTTTTCAAACCTCGGCCAGGTCCTGTATGGTCACCCCAGCCATAGCTCTTTCTTCACCCATTACCTGGATCCAGCCAGACACCACCTCCCCACCACCCTGCTTTCCCCAAGAAACACTTTCTATATAGGCTCCTTCCTGCAAGCATGAGTGTGAGTCTCATCACCTCCTAAGGAGAGCATGCAAAGGGCAGATATCTGTTTCCCCTACTCTGGCCATCAACTCAAGAGCATAGATCTGGAACCATCCAAAGGGCCTGGGTTCAAGTCAGAGCTCTTCCACTTACTAGTTGTGTGACCTTGGACAGTTACTTAACCTCTCTGTGCCTAGTTTCCTTACTGTGAATTGGAGACTATAACAAGACCTACTTCAGAGTTGTAATGCATTATTTTTGCGAAAAGTGCTTAGAAGAGGATCTGGCTCATAGAAATGACTGTGTAACTGTCAACAATGATTCTATTATATAATCACCACTGCCCCCTTCCTCATCTGCCCTCAGGAACACCCTCTGGGGCACTGTCACAGCAGTGCACACGTGATGGCAAAACCAGGGATGGAGGTGACCACCGAAAGAGAATGCTGGGGTGAGAAAGGGTGATGCTCGAGGAGCCACAGCCTGTCACAGCCCCCACCTTGCTGCCTCCCAAACCCTGAGGGTGGAGGACCCTAGCTAGAGTGAGCGTGACCTCCAGCCCAGCCACCTGCTGGCCCCCATCTTAGGTGGTCATCTTAGGTCTTCTGATACCACCTGGTGGTAAGAAGTGGTATCGCACCCATGAGCCACTAGACAAGGGGGACTCCTTGAACCTGGGCAGGCTGGGAGGAGAGGTGGAGGCACCGCACTTACCCACTGTATCTGTTGACCTAAAAGTCTTACGTAGCGGTGACTGGAGGGTGACGATGCCTGGGACACATAGCTTAAATGAGTTGCCCTCTTCCTCCATTTCCTCTTCATTACCTCATGGGGAAACCCTTGAGAAGTAACTAAGTATGTGCCAGGTCACTGAGAAGGTGAAGAAGGCCTCAAACTTGCAGCCCTGTCCCCACATAAAACAGAAAACAGGAGGGAACAGCAACCAAGAGGTTAAGAAAGGGTGCTGCTACCCCTTGGCCCAAGCCATATATCTTGGGACCCAACCAGATATGGGGAGGGAGCCCACACAGGCCTCCCCCACACTACCCCAGCTTGGCTCCACAGACCTTGGCCATGGCAGATTTCTGAAGCTGCTTGTACAAGGTGAGGAGGTGGTTCCAGAGAGTTGTCTCCACTTTTGAAGAGGCCAGACTGAGGTCACCTGTGAAGGGGCAGTGTCACTGACGGTATGAGCAATAGGGGGTGGCTGAGGCCCAGGCCCAGCAGGGCAGGGACATCTGGAGAGTTGAGCTGAGGGTGACGTTTCCTGGTGTTCATTAGCAAACACCTAGTATGTGCCACATACAGTTCTAGGCACTTTACAAAGGCCATCTCATTTAATCCTTATAACTACCTTCTGAGATAAGTACTATTGCATTCTCATTTTATAGATGAAGAAACTGAGACACAGAAAAGTTGAGCAATTTGCTGCCATCACACAGCTTGGCACAGTGGAGCTGGGATTCGAACCTGGGCAGTTTGCCACCAGCATGCCCTGAGACTGTGTTTCTTCCAGGCCCTACACCCCTGCAGAGTCCTAGAAGAAGAGGGTCTGTTTCTGACCCGCCCCTCCCCGCCCCACACGCATACGCCTGTGGCCACTACCATTGAGCAGATGCTCCTTCTCCCTGGTGAAGGCCTCAGAGCTGATCTCCAGTGATCCCATGGTCCTCTGCAGGCATCCTTGCTCCACCTCCAGAGCTTCGGCAAAGTGGCCCCTGATCCCAAAGCACAGTCAGATGGAGATGGCAGGTGGGACCCAGAGATGTAACAAAGACCCTCCACCCCCTACCCAACCCCTAAGGCTCTCCCACAGGCCTTGCTCAGCCCCTCTATCCTCCTGCTCCCAACAGCTACCTTCTGGGCCCTCTGGGGGCTTCATCATAGAGATAGAGTGTGGGGAGCAGAGAAGTGGGCCCCGTTCCTCCCCAGGGGTGGGTGCCAAGTCCAAATGGGAGCGAGACAGGAGGGAGAGAGTGGGGAGGGAAGGCAGGGTGGAGTAGGGTCGAGAAAGGAGCTGGAAAACAATGGGAGCCCGGCTCAGCCTGGCATACTTCCTTCCCAGTCGCGAGCTAACTCTCTTTCCTTTTGGTGCCTCCATCCATAATCTCTCACTTGTGGAATGACCCTCATCTCTGCCTCCTTCCCTGACAAACACACAGCCCCATCTCCAGGCTCCTCCTCACCTTTGATGGGTCAGTCTTTCCCCACCCAGGTGCCCTGGTCCAGTCCTCTACCCATCCAAGAGCCCACATTCCTGGCACTTCCCCAGTTTGGGCCCTCCCATCTCAGGCCCATATCCTTCCCCCATCTGACATCCAGGCTTCATCCCAATACTTCCATCCCAGGCCCCTTCCCATCATCCATAGTTTCTCACTTGTCTGAGGTCCCTGTGTCCCCAGAGAGCTCCCCTGCTGCCGCCTCCTCCTCTTCTCCCTTTTTGTCCTTCTCAGACATGTTGCCCAGCACCTCCTGGCTTCCTCTGGGCAGGACTGACTTCACCTTTACACCCTGGGCCACGACCCTCAGGACTTCTTTGGGGTTGGGGGTCTGGCCCCGTGTTCCCCATTCCCAACCCTGAGGAATCGTGCTGTGACGGGGCCACAGAGAGGGTGTAGGGTGCTATGGTGGGCGGCCTGGGCTCCTTCCTCCCCACTCCCTCCTGGCGGTCCATCATCAAGGGGATGGTATCCTGCTCTTGCAAGAGGCATGCTCCCTCTCTCAACAGGGACTTGTCAGAGCTCTTTGAGCTGCTCTTGCTCCCCGCAAGGCTACGAAAAAAGTGGAACATGGAGGAGCAGCCCAAAATTTAGGATCAAAGGGTTGGAGCTGGGCTCTCCATACTGCGAGGGACCCTCATTCAGAGGGAGGGGCCGTAGCGGCCACCCCAGAGCTAACTGCTTAAGAACAGGAGTAGTTTTCAAATTAAAACCTCCAATTGGAAACTTCTAGGAGTTCTAGAAAGTAAAGATCAAGCAGGTGAAGTGGGGATGGGGGAAAGACATGGTGGGGGGTTTACTTGGAGACAGAGAGGGCAGGGGATTGATGAGGCAGGGGAAGGAGAGATGGGGAGCCAGTTTATGGGATGGTTAGTGAGGCTCCAGGAAGCATGAGGTTAGGGGGCAGGCAGAGGAGGCTGGGAGCACCCAGACCCTGAGGACTCAGCACACCCTCTCTTCACAGGGCTTGTCCTTGCCTGGCTGTGGCTGTTTCTGTCTTTGAGGACCATTGACGATGGTCAGATAGTATCTGTCCTCCCTTTTCTCTCCCCCCTTGCCATTCAGCTTGCATGTGCCCAGATGGGGGTGCAGACCGACTGTTTTCATCTGTTTACCTGCCTAACGCCTTCAGAATTTCTATCTCCAGAGACTACCGAGGTGCCTGATACACGTCTTATTTGTACGTTGAATCTTAATTTAGTATTGTTATTCCTCACTATACCTATAGACTTAGTTATAAACCCAGCTCAGTGACCTTGAGAGAGTTCCTTAAATAAGCCAAACCTCTGTTCATCTGTAAAATGGGTGTAGTCGATGGCACCTACTTCCAAGGGTTGATGAGAAGATTCTATGAGACAATGGTTGCTAAAGTACATGGCACACAGTGGTGCTTAAGAAACATCACCACCCTGGTCTTTTTATTGGTACTAATTGATGGGAGGGGGAAGAGATCAAGGATCAGGAGTGGGAAAAGCAGTGGGGGAGGAGCCTCTCCGTCAGGCTGGGGATGTGGGTGGGGGCTCCAGCCCAGACTGTGAGATGGTACATCCGCATCCGGCGGCCACAGAGTAACTTCCTCTAGAGGGAGCTGATTGGAGCCAGTAACAGCCGGCACTTCTATGATCGCCGAATCCTCTCGGTTCCTTAGGGCCACGCTGGGACGAGCAGAGGCTGCATCCAGACTCCAGGAATTCACTGACTCCCGTTCCTGGTAGCCAGGCCTGGACACCTACTCCTGGGAGCAGACGCTGGTCCCTCGGCATTTCCAGCCTCTGCCCCACTGAGTCATCCCGGGCCAGGGTCCAAGCAGGTAAGCCGGGAGGGTCCAGCCTATTCTCCCCGCTCTGGGCAACACAAGGCCTAGGGTGGGGCAGGGAGCCCACTGGGGGCTGGGTGGGGAGGGGAAGGCTTAACAACCTCTGCTAGGAGCCTAATCCAGCCAGGCTGCCTCTTGGCTGCCCCTCAGACAGCTTCCCTTCACGCTCTAGCCCTGGGTGCCTGAGAATTGGGTGCCAAAGAATCAGGGCCTCTATCGGTCTGGGGGATGGGAGTGGAGGTCAGAGCCAAGGTCAAGGGCAGGGGGAGAACTCACGGTGCTTCCTGCTGCCCCAGGAACCCTAGACTTAGTTTTCGGCTCAACAAGGCATTTCCGCTGGGGAACATCCAGGGCCTAGCAAGCCCAGTTGCTTGGGTGCGGGAGATTCCCCTTACCAGACGGCAGGCCACTTAGATGGGGGCGGGGGTAGGCCCAGGTCAGCATAGGCTTCTGGTCCTGGGGCGGTTCTGAGGCTCCATCAGGTCCCTGGCAGTGAGCCCTGGAGTGGTGAGAAAGGGAGGTGCAGATGCAGTCGTCATCCTCCGGCCCGTTTCCTGGGGTGCTGAGGGCAATGCTGTGGCCACCCCTCCTAGGGCCCTGGATGCCGGGGTGCAGTCCCTGGGTGTGAATCTTGGCCTTCTTTTGGGGACAAAAGAAGAAGCAAGGGCCTCTTGCTCCGGAAGAAGATACCGGGATGGGGGGGTGTGCCAGGCAAAGGTCTGTTTCGAAGAGCTCCCAGAGGTGGAGGAGGGAGGGTCTGTCTTGTCCCTGGCTCTGCCTGGAGAGCGCAGGGGTGGAGAGCTGAGTGCACTGTTGGTCCAGCCTTCTCCACCCCTTCTCCGGAGAGCCCTTGGGACACTTTTGAAAATGGCCCCAGGCCTGAGAGGGAGGGAATGAGGGAGGCTACCCAGGCCTTCCCAGGGAGGAGGAGCCACTCTGCCTGGCCCAGGGTGGGCTGTACCCTCCCTAGGGATGGGAGGAGGGGCACTCCCTTCCAAGGTGATGGAGGCAGCTTGGAGGTGGGAGGGAAATGAAGGGGGTGCAAACTGAAAGTGAAACAGCTCATGTTCAGGAAATACTCCCTCTGTCAAGGGTTCACAGAGCAGATCAGGGCTGCGGCCAGGACCGGGCAAAGAGGAAAATTGGGGCTGGAAATGAGAGCAAGTGTGTGGTGGTGGAGGGGTAGCTGTGTGAGGCAGGTTGGAGCTGTGAAGAAGTTCCCACTTCTGGAGACTTCCTCAGCTCACTGCGAAGCAGGAATGGGAAGGCACAGGCCATAGGTATCCAGGGAAAGTTGCCCTGGAAAGGTATCCTCTGAGATCCACAAACTGGAAAGTAAATCTTAAATCAGTGTTGAGTATATGGACTCATGGAAATTCAGATAACCATCCTGACTCCCTGACTAGCTATGTGGCCTCCGGCACTAACCTCTGTGTGCCTCACTTTTCCCACCTGTAAAATGGGTATGATAATGCTTACTGGGTTAATGTGCACTTTCGCTGTCCCACACGCCCTGGAGGGTGCTCGTACATGGTAGAAGTATACCACAGGTACTCAGGAAATATTTGTGGCTAACAGGCCTTAGTTGGAAAACAGGTGTGCTCTGACCAGCCAAAGGGAAGTGAGACCTTTGAGGACAGCCTTCATGAGTCATTGGCTTGACGGTGCAAGCTCGTGTCAAGCGTGTGCTGGGTAGGGTGCAGGAGGGGGCTCAGAGCAGCAGAGGGTTCGGAAACCCCAGCCTCTGAAACTACTCAGGAGTGAGGCGAAACGTGACTTAAGACCCAATAGGGCAATGCTGTGGCCACACCTCCTAGGGCCCTGGATGCCGGGGTGCAGTCCTAGGTGTGAATCTTGGCCTCCTGGCTATTCTCACCCCCAGGCTCCCCTGAAGAGTTGCCAATAAAATGCTCAATAAGTTCTGATTCCACTAGCAGACTCCATAGGGACCCAAGCTGGTGAAATAAGAGTGACTAGAGCTAGGACTGTGGCGTCCTTTGGGGAGTGGAGGCCCTGTCGCTCCTGTGTGGTTGTGGGAACCACTCATCCGTGGCCCCTGCTTGCCCTCATCTCTGCTTTTTCTCACCCGTCCCCACAGGCTAACACTGCCCTCCATTGGGACCTGAAAAATGGCGTCTGGGCAATGCCCAGGCCCTCCCAGGCAGGAGTGTGAAGAGCCTGCCCCATCCTCCACTTCGGGTAAGGGTCTTTCTACCCCCTCACCCATCCCATACACTCCAGGGCTGTCTGTGAGGATGGAGAGGACAGAAGTAGAGAGGGCTAGGCAGGACTTACAGGCAGGCTCTCCTGTCCTAGTTTACTCACCTTGGATAAAGAAAAAAATATCTCCTCACCCAATTCAGGTGGCCCATTGAGCTCGAAGCCAGAGTGAAGTCAAAGTTAAGCCCTGGGAGTGGGGATGGGTCTGGGCCTGGGAGGGTCCAGAGGCCAGAAGATGCTAAGGAGTGAGCGTGAGGTGGGCACAGCGCCATCCCAGGGCAGAGGAGCGGGATGAGGTCAGGAGAAGGAAAGGACACTGGGATGTAACTGGCCTATCCCTGGAGTAGGAGAAATAAGGAAGTTGGCTCCTCACCCAGTCAGGTCTGCTCAACAGGGAAAACTTTATGACTTTGAGGAAGAAGTAAGATGGCTGCCCTTTTTCCTCTTCCAAGGATACCATCAGGGAAGCCTGCAGCTCACAGACCATTACGGGCTGTTCCCTGGACTTTGTGTTCAATCCTAGGTCTGTCGCTATTCCCTTACGTGACTTTTATGGCCCCACACTCCCTAAGCCATAAGGGCTGGGTCCTTTGCACATGATAAAACAAACTCGGAGGCCCAAATGCCTGGGATTGTACCCTGGCTCCACTGCTCAGTCTAGCTGTATGACCTTGTGCAAATCACGTAACTCCCCTGTGCCTTAGTTTCCCCATCTGTAAAGTGGGGATCACTTCACAAGGCTGTTGTGGGGATTAAACGAAAAGTGCCAGAAGACCACCCACACAGAGTAAGCATGTGGGTGTTACATACGGACTGGAGTAGGGCCCTTCTGTACAGGGGCGAGGAAGGCTGTGGCCTTGAGGAAGAGTAACCATCCCTGAAGCTCAGGGCTACCAGGTCCAGCTGTTCCTTCCTCCCTGATTCCTGGCTTTGATCCCCAGAGGAGCAGGTAGCCCGAGACACAGAAGAGGTTTTCCGCAGCTACGTTTTTTACCGCCATCAGCAGGAGCAGGAGGCTGATGGGGCGGCTGCGCCTGCTGACCCAGAGATGGTCACCTTGTCCCTAGAACCTGCCAGGTGAGCAGCGACAACCCCCTAGGCCCAGAGGGATTTCTTCAGGGCAGCGGAGGCTCACACAGGGTCACCATGCAGATCTTGGGAGTTAGGTGGGGTGGGGGTGGGTCTTGTCCTTCTCTCGTTGCTGCTCCTCTTTCATCCTGGTCACCCGCCCCAATGGGAGACCTTATCCCTGGGCCCGGCCCTCGCGTCTGAGAACACTGTCAACCTCCAAAGAGGGGTGCACCAGGCTGGGGGCATCTCAGACAGAACCCCTTCGATGTGAGCCTGGGCCTCAGCCCTGACTGCTGTCTGTTTCTCACCTGCTGTGTCCTGTTCCTCCAGCACCATGGGGCAGGTGGGACGGCGGCTCGCCATCATCGGGGATGCTATTAACCAGCGCTACGACGAAGAGTTCCAGACCATGTTGCAGCGCCTGCAGCCAACGGCAGAGAACGCCTATGAGTATTTCACCAAGATCGCCTCCAGGTAGCCCAAGCCACTGCTTCTCTGCTGTGCTGTCACCACCACACTGCACCCTGCCCATGGGATGGGAAACATGCTTCTCTGTCAGTGTCCAGAAATATGTTTGCTGTACCTGTGTCTGCTATAAATTCACATGTGGCCTTAGGGCCCTGTCTTTCTCTCCCTGGGTCCCAGACTCCTCATCTCTGGTACAAAGCTCATAGCTCTTGTGAGTTCTGGCCCTGGGGACTTGACTGTTTAGATCAGGACTGCAGAGGGGCCCGGGGTGGGGGTGTCCCCAGAATCCCCCAGCCCAGCTAGGACACAGCTGTCCTTTCAATTTGGAACCACATTTCATGCCAAAGATGGTAAGGTTGCTACCCTCTACCAGGTCCTGGAGATGGCTTCCAGATGCTGTAATCACATCAAGAGGGGCAATGCAGTGTAGTGGTTAAAGAGACCAAATGCCTGGGTCAAATCTCAGCTTTGCCACTTACTTACTTTGTGACATTTTCTAGCCATCTGTCTCCTGGTCCATAAAATTGGGAAATATGCTTAGAACGGAGTCCGCACTTACAGATGTTAGCCATTGTTACCACCTGGGGCAGGGAGGTCAGTCCCAGGGCAGATTTGAAGCCGGGGTGAAGGCTGGAGTAGGCAATAGATTTAGAATCAGTAATCAGAGCTGAAATGTCTTGCCCATGTCCTTAGAGCTTAGAGGCCACCCTCTATCCTGCTGTGGTTCCAGGACTTGTCCTAACTTCTTCTGTCCTTTTCTCTCTGCTGTCCCTCGGGCTGCCAGGCCAGCAGCAATGCCCACAGGTAATCTCCCCGCTGCCTCCATCCGCTCTCTCTGCCCTGCGCCTTCTCTGTGCCTTTTGCCCTCGCAGCACTAGGGCCACACAGCAGCAGCAGCCTGCTTCTATGCCCTCTGAGCTTTGTCCTTTCACAGAGACATAGGCTCTTCCCAAGTACAGGCGAGGCTGGGATAGCCTCTGACACCTTGATTCAGAGCTAAGCCATTTTGCTTTCCAACTGGGAGAGGATTGGAGGGAATATGGGGTGGGAGAAGGAAAGAAGGCTGAAGGGCCTCCTGGGGGGCTTCCACTGACAGCATCTATGCTCTGCCCTCAGCCTATTTGAGAGTGGCATCAACTGGGGTCGAGTGGTGGCTCTCCTGGGCTTCGGCTACCGCCTGGCCCTACATGTTTACCAGCGCGGCCTGACTGGCTTCCTGGGCCAAGTGACCCGCTTTGTGGCCGACTTCATGCTGCATCACTGCATTGCCCGGTGGATTGCGCAGAGGGGCGGCTGGGTGAGTGCCCAGCACTAGCAGCTTCCTCCATGCTGCTGGGGCTGCCCCCTTCCCAGCCCCACCTCAGTCCCATGATGCCTATATATGCTGCCAGTCCCTCTATGACCACTGTCTTTCTCCTGGCAGGTGGCAGCCCTGAACTTGGGCAACGGCCCCATCCTTAATGTGCTGACAGTTCTGGCTGTGGTTCTGTTGGGCCAGTTTGTGGTACGAAGATTCTTCAAGTCATGACCCCTGGAGGAGCCCTTTGGGGTCCCAGCTGAGACCCCTGCCTGGACTGTAGCCAAGCCTTCTCCCCTTGCCCCCTTCCGTGCTGGGATCCCCTCCCCGCAAGAATACAGAAGCTTTAGCAAGTGGGTACTCCAGCTTTGAAGGACCCTTACCCAAGGGTCAGTCAGGTTGCAGAGGTGCCCCAACATTGCATGGTGCTAATGGGCCCATCTCTGGGCTCAGCTGTCTGCTGGGTGTTGGGGAGGTCGATAAACTTGGGAGCAAGGGGCTGGGAGCATCTTCTCTCCATTACATTTTTTTTAATGGTTTTAGCTTTTTATAATACCCTTGAGAGGACCCCGCCATTCCCACCACTATGCCCAAAGCCAGGACATCTGGGATGTGGGGGTTAGTAGGCCTACCCTGCATTCCCCAGGATTCAGTTGTTCTAGAAGGTCAGAACTTGAGAGCTGGGCCTGGAGCTCAGTCCTGGCCCTCTCTAAGCACCATATCCCAGGAACAGGACTGACTGGCGGTGGGGGACAAAGACTTGCTCAGCACCCCCTGCTCCCATTCCCCCACCCCATATTGCCTTGGCAGTTAGATTCTCAGGGATTCTAGGTCTGGAGTGTGGGGTGAGGGTACAGACCAGAGCTGTATGAATTTATCCATCAGGTTTTCCAAACCCACCTCCTGAGGTCCTTGATTCTCTCCCTTCCCCTCACCTGTTACCACTTTCTCCCAACCCATTCCTTTCTAGTGAAGCCTGCCTGACCCCATCACTCCACATAAGGAAAGAAGCCTTGGGCGAGTGGAGTGCTGAGGACCCCCTCCTTGCACACACTATAGGGTTTAGGACTGTGGTTTGTTATTGTCAGGGAAAGAGGGTAGGGGGTTTGTCTTGAGGTTTCTGAGTGAGAAAAGGGCTAATTACCACCACTAGGAACCCCAGGGTTGGGATCCTCCCTCATGGCCTGGGCACAGTGTAATCTGGGGGTATGGATGGGAGAACTGTGAATACTTGAATCACCCCCGCTTCCCCCACCCGACCTCCCCCCATCCTCTACACTCATCTGCCTAAGCTCCTCCTGTGGGTGGGGGTAGGAGAGCCTTGTCTATCTTGCCCAGCCTAGGAATTTGGGTAGAGAAGTTAAGCCAAATGCAGGGAGGGGATGCAGATGGAGCCCAGTAGCCACTTCTACCCTTTAAGTGTGTCTGAAAATAAACTGCCATCCCCCCATTCCCACTAGTAATTTTTATATCTTCTGCTACCCCTCTTTCCATCAGGATGGATTCAGGGAACCTGGGCATGCCTGGCATTCACCTGGTTTGCTACTGAATAAGGTCTCTTGGGTTTCCAGAATCCTGTAAAGGGCTAGGTGTGGTTCTACAGCCCCCTAGCATGCCTTGGCTCCTCCCCACCTCTCTAGCCCTTTTTCTAGGCACTTCCATCGTCTGAGTACCAGGCGAGTTTTCCACCCCCTTAGGAAGTCTTGGATTCTGGCTACAGAGCTGGTGGAGCAGCTATAAATGTCTGGGGACCCCCACAGGCTACCTCAAGCCTGGTCTGAATTCTCCCTTCCTTGGGCCACCACTCACTCTAGCCTAAAAGCCCTTCCCCATGTTCCCCACAACTAACTAGCACATACACAGTACTTTATAGTTTTGGCGCTGCATGGAAGTCCCTCTGGGGACGCAGCCGGGGATGATAAATTAACAAGCATGGAGCCAATCTACAAAGGCTTTCTAGTCCTGGGCACTCTGGTCTGTTTCTGACACCCTTCCAAAATGGTCACACGGAGTCCTAAAGGACTCAGGGGCTTTAACTCCCCTGAGGGAGTCCTGCCAATCCCCTTGCTCCTCCAACTTGGCCTTCAGAGTCCACAGAAAGACACAATCATGGAGACAGGAACTGCAGCAGTGGTGGCTGGAAGGGTGGTGGCTACAAAGCACCCTGCAATCTCCTGCAGGAAAAGCTCATAGACATTTATGGAACACTGTTCTGGGCTTCATAATGAGAATTTATCAATCATGCAACATGACATATAAGGAAACAGGTGCCTGCTTAGTCACCAGGTAGGAAGGTAGGAAAGGGCCAGGAGCTGGCCCTTGCCAGCAGGATGCCGGCTCGAGGTTTTACACGGAGATCGGAGGGGTGGGCGCTGGGGCCGTTGGCTCAGGAGCACAGGACCGCCAAGGCGTTAGGTGGGGAGGGGCTATCTGGTATCCTCGCCGCACCGCGGCGCGAACCCTCTGCAGATCAGCTAAGGGCGGGCGGGCTACCGAGTCCAAGATGGCCGCCGCCGCCGCGAGAGCACGTGGGCGGGGCCTCCGGGCGCACCGCCCCCTCCCCCCCAGCCTGAGGCCTTTCTGCAAATGCAGATTCTCCTGTGGCTGGAATAAAAGCGGTGGGCAGTGGTAGGGCTTGAGGCTTCTACCACTGTAAGAAAGGAGTTGGAACGCTGTCCTGAAAGGCATGGGGAGCGCCGGAAGGGCTTGGCCTGTGTCTAGCCCCGGCCCCTCCACCTTCTGTTCTGCAGCCAGGGTGAATTTTCCAAAACCGAAATCTAAGCGTTTAGGGAGATGCTGAAACCAGGGCGGGAAAAGTTAGGAGGGACAGAACAAGGCAGGGACTGGGGGGGTACAGGGGAGCAAATGGGTTCTCAGGTGTTGAGGAAATTAAATTCTCAAAATGCCCTCGAACTTTGTGGTTCTTCTGAAATTGTAGTTTTATTTCCACTGAAGAGGTCTAGATTTCTGTCTGGTGCCACTGAGCTGAGACAGGCCAGCCACAGAAAAGGAGCATGTTCAGGTGTCATCCTCTCAATTGTGTAGTGTCAGTATAAACTCCTGCTCTGCATTTTACCCAGCACCTTCCCACCCGCACCCTGCATGTGTTTGCTGTTTTACCTCCTCTGAAGAAAGTGTATTTTAGGTCACTGGGTATCCATCCAAAACAAAATCCTCTTTCATCCAAACCATTCAGTAAACTGTTTGAACGAGTTTTTATTACCTAACCATCTGAACAGTATTAAAATTAATTCATTAGGTAATCAAAATAAATGAAACCACCATACCCCACTCCAGTTATGCACATGTCACATGTAAAGGTCCTTGATCAAAACACTTGTAAAATATGGATTTAGTTCGATGTAAGTAGAACAGATGTGCATAATCCTGGGTTGAGGGATGGGGAGGGGGATAGAGAGAATGGAATTACTAGAGATTTCTGGAGGTCAGGGACCAGAAAATCAGGCAAAACCCTGCATCTGGGACATGTTCATCATGCTGGACATGTTAAAACAGTAAACATCAGACTACTGGGATATAAAAGATGGGAGATTCAGCCCAGTAGATAATAAGAGGACAAAATACAGTGATCTGACCTATTGAGCACAGGACTGGAAGCAGGTTCCCAGGACATTGTATGAATGATCTGGTAGAAGGGAAGCCTCACAAGACCAAAATCAGGTGTAAACTCCCAGACTGCAGACCAGTATCGTCCGAGGCCTGTTACGAACTGGGCCACACAGCAGGAGACGAGAGGTGGGTGAGCAAGAGAAGCTTCATCTGTATTTGCAGCCACTCCCCAGCACTATCATCACCACCTTAGCTCCACCTCAGACATCAGGCATTAAATTCTCATAGTAGCACTGGTTCCTGGTGCCAAAAAGATTGGGGGATCACTGAGATAAAGGACCAATAAGGGCAAACTCTGGAAAAGTTTCTTAATAACTGAAAGGACTAAAGCCACAAAATTTCCCTTGACCTGGAGTGTGGAATTTTGCAACAGATGTGGCAGGCACCAAATGGATCCCTGTGGGATGTGTGTATATATGTGTGTAGCATCTGGAGAGTAACAGTTGAACGGGCATCGATTGTGGAATTCAACATGAAAATCAGTATACCTCTCAGCTCTACTCACCTCAATTCTTCCTTTGCAATCTTGAAATCATTCCCGATGCCCAATACCCCAACTTTTCCCAACACTGGCTAAGAACAAAGCAAGAAAGTTCTTCAGATTTGTCTGCTCTGTTGTATCACGCAGTGTATCTATTTTGCAGAGTTCACAGCACAGACTTTTGTGACGATTGGCTGTATGGAAGCTGGGCTCACCAAGCTTCTCAAGTTTTGACCTGACCTTTGACTCTACTGAGAGCAACTTCTTCAATTCACTTGTGCAGATGATTAGGCTGATTCAAGAGTGGTAACATTTTCTTGCTAAGGGAGGACCACACCAGGGAAAGGCAGAGTGCTTTGGCAAGTCCAGCATCTCTGAATTGTGATGTGAATCAGAGTGCAAGGGAGGCACTGGGCTGGGCTTAGGGATGTGGTTCCCAGGTCTACTGAAAAAGAATGAGGTTTCAAGAAACCTGAATAACACTGTTACCAGGCAATGTATGAGAAGGGATGTGTGAGAAGTGCTATCCTGGTAAGAGGGTGGGGAAATGCCCCTGGTTGTGATATGTAAAGTCATGGACAAGATTGTCTTCACATGACCTTGGACTTTCATTCTGGCCTGAAAAATGGCTAGCTAGGAGTTGAACCCCCTTTCTTCTCTGGATGAAAGGAGCCATACTCAAGCTCAGCTTACCATGAGACTAGGGGCTATTCCAAATATTTTGTGTCCCTCTCACTGGCCAGATGGGGACACAGTAATACTCAGAGGTCTGAGGTCTCTTGCGCTGACACCTGACTCCTGTAATGGACTAGTACCCTAAATCCAGACTCTATGGTGCTAAGCAGCCTGGTGTCCTTTGTTGATAAGGCTGCTTTTTCATGCCAGCTCCATACAAAGGCAGGGCGATGGCAGGAAGGCCCTTCCGTTGCAATGCACACGACAGAGCAGGCCCAATAGCAGGCCCAGCCACTACTACCCTGGCTCACCTCCCTTGGGATGAGAGGAAGGCCCTCTTACTGACCTCTTATTTTCTCTT
This sequence comes from Pteropus medius, assembly GCF_902729225.1. NCBI lineage: Eukaryota > Metazoa > Chordata > Mammalia > Chiroptera > Pteropodidae > Pteropus > Pteropus medius. The sequence continues at coordinate 6,025,529 of NW_024354886.1, forward strand.
TTTCTGTAAAGCTGTAAAGGAAAGACACACTACTGTTTTCTGTCTACTCACACCACTACTGTCACTTCTGACACTTCTGGCCTCCAAATATATAGGAATTTTTTCCACACCAAGCAATTCCATGACACCAGCTGGGTGTCCTACAATTTAACTCAGTTCTGACCCTATCTATCTGCAGATGAGAGTCAGATTCCACAGAGTTGAGGCTCATTCGTACAAGACTGCATCCCCTTCCTCCCAACCATCAATTTCAAGTGTAGGTTGTCACCTACCTTCTGACCTACTATAAATCAGAGGTTCCCACGATCCCTCATCAGGTTTGATAAATTTGTTACAGCTGTTCACAGAACTCGGAAAAAGTTTACTTACTAGATTAACTAGTTTATTACAAAGGCTATGAATGAACAACCAGATGAAGAGATACTTAGGGCGAGATCTGGAAGAGTCCTGAGCAGAGGAGCTTCTGTCCCCATGGAATTTGGGGTGTGCCACCCTCCTGACAAGTGGAGGCGTCCATGTTCCCATAGGCATGTTGATTAAACCATTGGCCATTGGTGACTGGTTCAACCTCCTGCCCCCTCTTCTCTTCCTGGAGGTGGGGCTGAAATTTCCAAGGTTGGTTCCTTTTGGCAACCAGTCCCCATCCTTAGGGGCTCTCCAAAAGTCACCTCATTAACATAAACTCAGCTGTGGTTGAAAGGTGCTTGTTATAACAAAAGGCATCTTTTTCTATATCACTCTTACAGGAAATTCCAAAGATTTTAGGAGCTCTGTGACAGAAACAAGGATGAAGACCAAATAGATATTTCTTACTATAATATCAGAAAAGCCTATTTACTATAATATCAGAAAAGCCTACTACAATATCAGAAAAGCCTATTTACATGCTACATGATGCTGCAGAATTTGTCTTCAACCTGAGTGCCAGATAGGGGGAGACTCAGAAGGGTTTTGTCCAATGGGAAAGGAAACTTGAAGAGGGTAGAGGAAGAAGAGCTGGGGGCACAGGGGTTCCAGCATAGCGTCTCAAATGAATTTCTCTTCCTTGCTGCTCAGGGCCCTCCCTGGCACCACACTTCATACTGCAGTACCTCCCTCTGTTCACAGCTGCTCTGAGTCAGACACTGCTTCTCTACATTGTTCACTCTTTGTATCCTCATTCTGATCTATTCCCACTGCCAAGGCCTGAGGGCGTATTCTCAATTTTCTAGATTTTGGTCCTGTCCTGCTCAGATTAATGTAGGGAGGGGGCAAGAGAACTAAATGTTAAATCAAGCTATATTCAGAGACTGCAATATGCTGATCAGCCCTAAAGCCAGACCAAGAGGAAACCTACAGAACAAAGGAAGATTTCTGCTGGGATTACTAACTAACCATTTACTCATACCTTGAAGGGAAAACAGAGTCTTTAAGCCACACCCTACACAAAATAAACACAATCATTCCCTATGGCTAGAACCTTTGGGAACCTATAGGTCAAAGACTGGGAATTGCCAGCAGGCTTTCTTGCCACACCCATTGCTTTTAACTCCATACCCTTACTTTCACAGGCGTACGCATACCATCAAGGGAAAACAAAGTCTTTAAACTGTAATTCACAGAAACTAAGAATTATCTATAAACTAAACTTCCCAACCGTTTGGGTTCCCTCTGACTCTCTTCTCAGTCCCTCTCAGTGTCTTTTTCTCTGTTCCTTTCAGTGTCTTTTTCTCTGTCCCTCTATTGTCTCTGTTCTGAGCCTCTCACAGACTCTCTCACTCTTTGTCTCAGAGAAGACCATGCTCTGTCTATGAAGCGTTACCCCCTTCTCTAATAAACTTTCCTTTTGACTCTAACTCTGGCGTGTACTTGAATTCTTTCCTGTACTCAGCCAAGAACCCTTTCTCTCTCGGTGCAGGGCCACTCAGGGGAATTTGTCCTGTCCTGCATCAAAACCATCCCTCGCACCCCACAGTTGCCAAACTGGCTTCACAAAACATTGTCATCCTCGCGTTGCATTTCCAAAAGGAGCTCAGATCAAGATGCCTTCCAGGAAGTTCCATCATCCAGGGAAGATTAGCTCTTACCACAGGAGAGGAGACAAAATGCCTAAACTTTGTCACAAACTTTCATACCTCCCATCTTTTCTTCTAAGGGCCCATTGATTTTTCCTAAAAATCATGTACTCTCTCCTAAAAAAAACCTACATAAACCACTCCCCGCCCCCCTTTCTTATTAAGGTGGTATTTAATCTTGAATTCTGAGCCACCTTTGGGAGTTATATATTTTTCCAAGTCCCATGTATACATGAGGTATGTATGTTAATAAACTTATGTTTGCTTTTCTTTTGTTAATCTGTCTTTTCTTACAGAGGGAGAGAGAAAATGGTTTTTCCTCTCCTACACATCCAATACTAATTCCTTCTCTGCCAGGAAGCCTTCTGTGACCACCCCTCCAACTCTGGGTCAGCCTCTCTCTCCTCTCCTCTCCAGTGCCCCTTGGGATCTGATCCACTCATTTGAAAGTTAATGGCTTTGTCCATTTTTACTTTAAGTGTTGGAACGTGGTATAAGTATTAGGTCTGCTTCTTAAATAGTTTTTAGGCCAGTCCCTTTAAATATGAAAACAAATGATGTTGTAGCCGCCAGCACCCGAAAGACACACGGACCACCAGAAATCAGTGAGTTGTAGGAAACGTGCTCTTCATTCAACCAGCTGGGTCTGCCAGGGGTACACAGACCCCAAATTAAGCAGCCCCGAAATGTAGAGGTACAGGGTTTTTAAGCCCTAAATCCCATTCCTCATTCCGTCTTAAACACAAAGGTCTATTTTTCTCCTATTCACTACCTGTCAACCCACAGGTCGGTTGTGCAAACGGGGGTACAGAAGCAGAAAGCTTATTGTTAGAATGTTATGTTCCCATGGGTGATAGCCTATGTTCCCATGGGCAATAGCCAAACAGTAATTTGCCAGCCAGCACATTCCCTACTGGCCTTAGCAGAAAATCAAATCCTTGATTCTTCGTGTGGAATTCGCTCATAACCTCTATTTTGTAATACTAAAAGTTTAATAGAATTATTTCTCTTCCTTATATATGCAAACAAGAAATTTAGGAAACATGGGCCAAAAGTTAACAAGAAGAGGAGGAGGATTAAAGGTCCAGCTATAGCAGATAGAAGGGTTGTTAGCCATGTGACCAATTGAACATCCTATGAAACCAGTTATCTGATTCTAGTCTTTGTTTTTCTCTGGCATCTAAATTTCTCTCTACTAGTCGTAAGCTCTCTCTAAATACTCCAGAGTTATTGGCATAGAAGCAACAGGTTTCACCTAGAGCCATACATAATCCATCTTGTTCTAAGAATAAGAAATCTAAACCTCTTCTATTTTGGAGGACTACTTCTGCTAGTGAATTGACTTGAAGTTCTAGCCTGCTGAGCTCAGTTAAGTTTAAGGGAGTTCCTACCCCGACATAGGAAGGGAGTTTTTGGGTTTAGGCACAACCAGCAATCTTGTCCTATGTCTGGGGTGGTCTTATTTAAGACCTTGTGTATTGTCGTTAGCAAAATTATTAATGCTCCTTCTGGTTTTGGTTGTGGCTGGTCAAATGCCTGGGCTAAAGAGGAAAAAAGGAAGAAACAGAGGGTTAGACTTATGTATGCTTGAGTCTTAGTCTTAAGGGCCCGTCTTCCTGAGTTGTCCACTCTCGTGCTGCCTTCACGTGGGAGTGATGAATCCATGATGGGATGCCATCTACTTTAACTGCAGAGGGTGTCATCAGGTAGACAGTGAAGGGTCCTTTCCATTTGGGTTCCAGTCCCTTGGAAGTGAACTTCCGGATCCACACAGAGCCCCAGGCTGAAACTGATGGGGAAGTCTGTCCCCTGGGGCTGAGTGGGCAGCACGAACCCCAGACCAAATCTCCTTCTGTACACTTTGAAGGGCCTGTAAAGACTTTAAGTAAGACAAGGTTACGTAGTTCTGCCTTTTTCTCATCTTCTATCCTAGGTACTAAAGGTGGGGGTTTTCCAAAGAAAATTTCAAATGTGGTGAATCCATTAATATATGGAGTACACCTGGCTTGGAGAAGAGCAAAGAGGAGAGTTCTACCCAGGTCCCACCAGTTTCTAATCCTAAGTTGACTAATGTCTTTTTTAGGGTCCGATTCATTCGCTCTACTTGGCCCGAACTTTTGGGGCCGGTAGGCGCAGTGGAGTTTCCATTGCAAATTTAGGTAGCTAGCCAATTGCTGTGACACATTTGCTACGAAGGCTGGCCCGTCATCCAACCCTAAAGTTCTAGGGAGACCAAATCTAGGGAGAATTTCTTGTAGTAGTTTCTTAGTAACTACTAAGGCAATCTCTTTCCTGGTAAGGAAGGCCTCTACCCATCCTGAAAATGTGTCTATAAAAACAAGTAAATATTTGTAGCCCCCTACAGTCGGGGTTATCTCAGTGAAATCTACTTCCCAGTGGTCCCCCGGATAAGTTTCTCTTTCCCTATGCCTAGGTTCTTCTATCTTCCCCTTCTTTGGATTAATTTGGGCACAGGCCGGGCATCGTGAGGCAATCTCCTCTGCAGTTCTTCTCCCTTTTAACAAGTGAAAGTAGGGGTCTAAAGCTTGGAGCATCTTAGTTCACCCTAGGTGTGTGGTCTGGTGTAGTTGGTGGAGGAGAGTCCTTCCAAGGGCCTTGAGAGCCCGATTTTTCCATCTGGATTGTCCACCACTCCTGTTGGTTCCTAGTGGCTCCCTTATCTTGAAAATATATGTTCTCTTCCGCCATATAGGTCGGAGACGGAGGCAGTTCTGGGAAAGGGACAACAGTCAGGAGATGTGGTGGGGGCCCCACTGGCCTTGTGGCCGCTGTTCTTGTCTCTGCATTGGCTCGTCAGTTTCCCTCAGCCTCAGGACTATTCCCTTTTCAATGCCCTTTACAAAGAACAATAGCAAGAGTCTTAGGCATCTATATGGCTTCAAGTAAGGCTAAGATCTTCCCCTTGCTCTTAATGTCCTTCCCAGCTGAAGTCAGAAGCCCTCTTTCCTTGTAGATGGTTCCATGTACATGTGCAGTGGCAAAGGCATATCGGCTGTCAGTGTATATTGTGACTGCCTTATCCTTTCCCCATCTTAGTGCCTCAGTGAGGGCGATGAGTTTTGCCTTTTGAGCAGAAGTCCTATGGGGAAAAGAGCCTGTGACCAGATGGTGCCAGTTAGAGTTATGACCACTGCCCCAGCATACCTCCTTCCTTCCTGCATGAAGCTGCTCCCGTCTGTGAACAGAACTTCATTGGCCTCAGGCAGAGGGGAGTCTTTGAGGTCTGGCCGCGAGGAACACACAGCGTCAGTGCAGTCATGAACGGGGGACTCGGGGTCTGGGTCTGGCAACAGATTGGCTGGGTTGATGACAGTAGCTTTGGATTTTAGCCATATGTTTGGGGTCATCCGGTGCCTCCCTGTTGTTGAACGCCTTCTGGGCTATCTCAACGAGTTGCGACAGGTTCATCCCTACAAAAACTTCTAATTTTTTGCAATTTACACCAGATATCAGGGGCTTCCTGAGTAGCAAAGGCTATATTAATTGCCTGCTGATTCTCAGGGGCCTCAGGATCAATGGGGGTGTATACCCGGTACACCTCATTCAAGAAACACTCCAGGGGATTCCTGAGGTCCCTGTATAACTTCAGTTACCTTAGAAAGGATAGTTGGCTGACGAGCAGCCATCCTAATTCCCCCAATTAGAATCTGGTGGTACCGTCTAATGCCGTTCTCCCTGCCTGAGAATTGTGTCCCCAGTCTGGGCGGATGGAGGGAAATTCCTCCTCAGTCTGTTCCCCTGCTTCCTCAACTCTCCTCCCTCCCGCAGATATCTTTTGTGTTTCAGTCCGAATGCGTCTGCGTTCTTCTTCCGTGAAGGGGGTAATTAAAAGCTGCTGGCAATTGTACCAGGTGAGGCGGTGAGTCTGAAAGACACTTTCTAAGAGTCCTATTAATGCCTGGGGTTTCTCAGAGAAAGGCAGATTCTGTGCCTTCCAGTTGTACAGGTCACTAGTCGAGAAAGGCACGTAAACCATAAAGGGCCTGTCTGTGTGATGCCCCTGGGGTGGTGCTTCTCGCAAGGGGAGGATGGCCGGGGTAGTGATATGGGGTGATGATATTGGCTGGTGCCCCGCCCAGAGCGGGAGCAGGAGGCCCATAGGGGTTACCTGCCCATGTCTGAGGAGGTGAGGCGGTACTATTTGGCCTCTGTTGTCCTGGATTATAGGGTGGGGGAAGGTCACTGTCTTCTGGTGGAGATTGGAGGACTGAGGGACTGGGCTGTCTTGGAGATTCAGTTGCCCATGGGAACATAGGCTATCGCCCATGGGAACATAGAGGGGCCCGCAACTAAGATTCATGCCCCTAGAGAAAGGGCACACTGGCAGAGCCAAGGAGAGGGTGTCTGAACAAGGTTTAACCATTGATCAATGTAGGGAAACTGATAGGGGTGTCCCGGGTCTCCCGTGACAATCTTCCAAACATTCCTCACTAAACCTCTGTCAAAAGAACACTCTGGAGACTAGTTTACATCAAAAGACAGCCACTCGACTTTACGCAATGTTTTTAGTCTGCCTGGGGAAAACTTTATGCCATAGTCAGCTCCTTCTACAAACCCTTCTTTGAAATGTCGCTTGCGCAGAAAACACAAAACAGACAATCAGACACTCAGACAAGACCAATTACTGGGGTGTAGGTGGACCCAGAGAAGTCCACCACCTACAACCTAGACAAGACCAGAGACAATAAACAGAACCCCACAACAGGGCACAGGAGGCAGTGTCCCGCGGCCTGGCCATGGTCCAGGAAATATGACTGCATCCAGTTTCTCCACGGACCCCCACTGACCGGTCAACAGAAACAGAAAGGTACCTTTTATCCAGACACCGAGGCCTCGGAGATTCCAGATTCCTGTCGGGACGAGGAACAAAGAGCATGCCCTAAAGGTTGCGTCCTTGACGATTGTACTGACCTGTCACAGCATTCAAGGGCCCTGGAACGTCTCAGGTTGGCCACCCCCTTTGAATCCATAATAGGGACAGCAACTGCTTCGGAGGCCGGTCCGGTCTTAGATCCCAGGGCCACTCCCTGGGATCTCGCTGGGGCCTCCAAATGTTGTAGCCGCCAGCCCCTGAAAGACACACGGACCACCAGAAATCAGTGAGTTATAGCAAACGTGCTCTTCATTCAGCCAGCTGGGTCTGCCAGGGGTACACAGACCCCAAATTAAGCAGCCCCGAAATGTAGTGGTACAGGGTTTTTAAGCCCTAAATCCCATTCCTCATTCCGTCTTAAACACAAAGGTCTATTTTTCTCCTATTCGCTACCTGTCAACCCACAGGTCGGTTGTGCAAACGGGGGTACAGAAGCAGAAAGCTTATTGTTAGAATGTTATGTTCCCATGGGTGATAGCCTATGTTCCCATGGGTGATAGCCTATGTTCCCATGGGCAATAGCCAAGCAGTAATTTTCCAGCCAGCACAATGAGAGTTCATGCTTTCTTTCATTCATTCAACAAACATTTATTGAGTACCATGAAACCTCTATAAAGCCAAATTAAATGGAAGTTCTTAAGAATTAACTCTAGTATTTGTGCTTGTCATGTACGGGGATGTAAAAGGACTTCTATGGAAAGTAACCTCACAGAGTGATCTGACCATAAATAACTAACTGGGCAGGTCGTTGTGGGTAGTCATAACTTCTTCAGGTTTATCTTCGCCTTAAACAAGCCTTGTCTATTCTCTCTGTGCATGTAGGTTAATGCACCATTGAAATGCCTCTTTTCAGACCCCTCCTTCTAAATTGTGACCACCCTCAAGGAAGCACATAATCTTGCTAAACCATCCCATAATTCAATCCCCCGTCTTGCTTTCTCCCACCTTCATGTAATCTTCCATACTTTCTCTCCTTAATTCCAAATGCGTAAAAGAAGTGGCAAACTGCCATTCTGTGTAGCATTTGAGATCTTGCTTTCAGGTAATTATTATTAGTTTTGTCTCAAATAAACTCATAAAAATTCTCTACAGGTTTGGACATTTCTTACATTAACATATATAATTTGAGGGTAGGAATTCTGAATTCTACCTAGTGTATTTTGTTTATCAGTACTGCTAATCAAATAATAGGCTTCTATGCTATCCTGAACACACCCAATCTCCTCTGATCTCGTAAGCTAAGCAGGGTTGGGCCTAGTTAGTACTTGGATGGGAGACCACCTAGGAATACCAGGTGCTGTAAGCTTTACAGAAAAAAAAATAGCTAGAACTTGTTGAGTTTTTACTAGGTGCCTAGTACTGTGCTATACCCTTAACATGGTTTGGCTTAATTTTCACAAGTTTATGAAGTGTACCTATTTAGCGGGCAAAGAAATTGAGGTTTAGCGGGGCTAAGTTACTCTCCTGGAATGTAAGTAATGAGCCAAGATTTTAACTCAAATCTGTTTTATTCTAGAGCCTGTGATTTTTCTGAAGTCCATGTTTGTTACCATTATGTTGCTCTGTTTTCTTTTTATTATAGTGGGAAACATTTATTGAGAAAAATAAAGAGAAAACCTCCAAATCATCATCATTTCATAATTCATTTTTCTCAACATTTTGTGTAGTCCATTTCCAATCTTTTAAAAATATACATACATATTTAATAACTGTATCAGTTAGTTATTGCTTTGTAACAAAAATATCCCAAAACTTAGCAACTGAAAGCAACCATTTATTTTTCTTCATTGTGAACGATTCGACTGGGAAATTCTGCTGATCTGGGTCAGGTTTGGTTGCCCTTGGCTGGGTTTATTCATATGTTTGTGATCAGCTGACAGGACATCTACAGGCTACTTGTCTAGGATAACCTCAGCTGGGACAACTCAGTTTCCCTCCATGGGTCATTCGCATCCCTCCAGCAGGTTAACCAGGGCATTTTGGGGGCATGTTCTTGTTAAAGAAAAAACCACAAGCCAAAATGGCATCCCTCATGCTTTAAAGTCCATGGTACTGAACCTAGATTTAATAACTGATCTAATTGCAGTTCCAACCTCTTCTAGAAACTTAATTAACTAGTCTGGAATTTTCTGGTCAAGCACCAGTAATCTGTCACCTAGGCCCTCTCCATTCCCCCATAGAAAGAAGAGGCAATCTACATGATAAAAACCCTTCCTTTTTTCTTCCCCCAAAGAAAAGACAGGCCCCAAAATAATCCTTTCTTTTCTTTTGCCAAGAGAGCCCTTCTAGTTGATAGATGGGATGTGTCTGATGCAGGAATCAATTAATTAAAGCCAATCAGATCTTCAAATTTACTGAGTTGGATTTTATCTTTTTAACATTCTCATAGTGATCACAAAGAAGCAAGAGAAGAAGCAGGAACAGGGAGACACTTTTTCAAACTTCTACTTGTGTCAAGTCTATGATAATAACCAAAGTTAACCATAGTTAAGCTCAGATTCTGCAAGAGGGTGGGATTATGGACTCTGCTTCTGTTATGAAAAGAATTGCAAGCTCACAAGACATGGTGGATACAGAGGAGGGTGAAGAATTGGAACCCTCAGTGTAATCTACCAAGATCTTCCCACAATTATTTATGTTTTCCCTCCATGCAAAATATGCTTACCCCACTTCAAGGCCCCCCAAAAGGCTCATCCAATTATGACATTAGGCTTAAAGTCCAGGATCTTATAATTTACATCAGGTCTGATGTGGCTCTTGAATGGAATACCTATTATCTAAAAAGACAAGTTATTTACCCCACCCAACTCTCAAAAAATACAATGGTGAGTCAAGGACAAAATAACTACAATAGACACTCCCTTGAAAAAGAATAAGGAAGAATAGCAGGCATAAAGCAGTCATTGGTCCACAACACTTCTGAATTCAGCTGGGCAAATCCAGCCAGGTCCCCCTACTCTGGGAATGGGGAGTATTCCTTGATTAGGCCTGACTCTACTCCCTCAGAGTGGCTCCCCAGTCCACTGTTCCATGGCCTTTGGTTCTTTCTTTTTCCATTATATTCCTTGTCTTCATTGGAAGAAACAGCCTTCAATGGTAGCTGAGAAATTTTCTCAGCTTGCTTCCTCCTGATGAAAAGTAGGCATCCCAGAGGCCTTTGTTCAAGTTGAATACTTTCATTCTCTGTCTAGACTAGCAGTACTTTTAAGGATCCAATACTCTAAAAAAACCTTGGAGTTGTTTTATATATCTGATTGGACTCCACTTCATGCACCAAGAACCACATCCCAAATTCTCTTGATATATGCTTCTCTGCTGACTTAGTCTCTGGTCTGTGTCAGGGCACTGCAAGGAATAATGCCTTTAAAATTCCTAGAAGAACTTTTGTTCAACTAAGACGGTCTAGGAGGCCTTGCCTTGCTTTCTCAAAGGACTTAACACTCTTCAGTCACAGCTCTGAGGCTATTTCTTATTTCGATAATCTTTATTGACCTAAGAGCTGGGAATGCGAAATAGTTTTATTTTCCAACCCAGAAAATTCTGCCTCCTTCACATTTCCTCCAAATTCTGCTTATAAATTGACTAGTCCTTCCTTTGCTCACTTCTTTCTTATAAAACTTATCAGACACGGTAAGAACCAGCTGACACTTTCATCATTCTGCCTGGAGATTTTTAGCTCAAAGCTGCAAGTTCATTGAGTACATTTTCTATCATGTTGACAGTTTTACCAATTGTTTTGCTACTGTATAACATGAGTTGCCATTTTCCCCACCTTCTTTAACATTTTCTTCACTGTTTCCAGCCTCCCCTGCCACTTAGCCTCAAAGTCAATGCCATGTATTTTAGGTTTTTGTTATAGTATCACCCCACTTCTGGTACCGATTTCTGTATTGTTAAACTAAATTCAACTGAGTAAATTTGAGGATCTAATTGGCTTTATTCAATGACTCATTGGGTATCATCTCATTTAGAAAATAGAAAGGAGCTCAGAGGAGCTGTACAAAATGGAAGGCTTTTATAGGCCAAAAAAAAAAGAAAAGGGTTGGAAAAAGAAAGGTTCTAACAAGGAGTGGATTGTATCAGGCAAGGTCATCTTCCTTTGGGGGAAGGGCAAGGGTTTTCATGCAGATACCTTACTAGTGCTGATCAATTGATTCCAGATTGACTGATTAAAGGTCATATTCCTGTGGTAGGTTGGAACTGTAATTAAGTCATGGTTTGCTGATATAAGGCTTAGCACAAGTGATTCCATTTTGGGCCTATTTTTTTTAAAAAAACAGTATCTGTTAGCTATTGCTGCATATGAGTGCCAGGCCCAGGTGGTCCCAGGTCTGGCTGTGATCCAGGCTCCCAGCTAGGAATAGGACCCAGATTTAGAATGTTACATTAGTGTAGTAGGGCGCCTGCACCTAAAATATGTAAATATACTTCAGCTTATTGTATCACGCATGTGTGGCTGAATGCCACTATTGTACTCTGCTATGTATGGAGCCATGCAGTCCCCTGGAGAGCAGAAGGGGAGCACGAGAAGGGGAACACAAGAAGTAGGTGCAATACCGCGCTCCCCCAATAGAATTGCACCTCCTACAATAGAACTGTGCTCGCACAATAAAGTTGGTGCCCGCTGTTTCATTCTCATGCTGGCCTCTTATGCATTCTTCCAACCAGGTGTTTCACCATCAAACCTTCCCTCCTCGATCAGCTCAGCGCTGACACTGCATAACAAACAATCCCAAACCTTAATGGTTTAAAACAATCATAGATTATTTCTCACAGCCAATGGTCAACTGAGCGTTTCTGCTGATTTAACTTTAGCTTACTCATGCATCTTTAGTAAGTCAACGGGTCTAGCTACGGGCTCGCTGGTCTAGGATAACTACTCCTGAGACAACTTGTATCTCTCTTACAACCCTCCAGCCAGCCTAGACATGTTCTCATGCTAGACTGGGCAAGTTCTTATAGCAATTACAGAAAAGTAAGAGATAAAATGCAAACACGTAAGCATTTGTTTAATCTTCTGCTGGCCCCAAGCCTGCTAACATCCTATTTGCCAATGCAAGTTACATGGCCAAGTCCAGATTTAAGGGATAGGGAAATAGACTTGCTTCTTTTGTGAGACAGAAGATTTATAAAGTCACAGGGCAAAAGATGTGGATATAGATAGAGGTGAAGAATTGGGATTATTAATGCAATAAATCTATCACAAATTATTAATGAACGATTGGCTAATTTTTCTTTTCTTTGAGAAGCTCTCTTGCCCTAAAGTGATTAGATTTGAATCATCAATCAAATAATTTAAGTAGATTTTCTTCTTATAAAGTTTGTTTTTCTTAGAATCCTTAACATATCCTTTTAAATGTTGACTGAGTGAAATGAAACAAGAGGCTTCATTAGAATTAAATGAAAAAAGTTTTATTCAAAGGTCTTAAGAAAATTCCAATTTGAAAAACACTGCCAGGCAAAACTCAGTGTTCTGAAAAAACAGAAAAGTTGAGTTTTTATGATAAAAAGCACATTCTTGAGAAGAATCGGTCCTGCATTCTTAGCCTGTGGATTGGTCTGAGATGGTGATCTTCCAGATGTCCAGAACTTTCCTATGCTCTTCAGAGGATTATCTATAGGACTTATACATATCCAGGCATTAGCACACATCTGCAAAGTTCAAAAGTTTGAGTACCCAGGCTAAAGTTAAATCATTTTCTTCATGTTTCAGCTCACTGATTTTTGTTAGCTTGACTATAGTGACTCCATTTGTTTCTTCACTCTTTCCTCCAAACAAAAGACACCAGTATACACGCTACTTCTATTTTTTAAAGCCATAAATCATTTTAAAACCCCACTGTGGACAGAGTAAGGAGAGGGGTGCCTCTCTGGAGAAAGATGTTTTTCTTCTTTTTTACAGAGCTGCCTCCCTGACATTCCCCCTCTCCTTATGTTTAGAAGAAGAGACCCTGGGATTTCTCAGAATTAATCTGACTTTTAGGGACAGGTTGTGGCACTAGGAAAGGCAAAGGAGAAATTAACATGTGTTGAGTTTTTATACTTATGACTGACATCTCGTTTGGGCTGTATAGCTCTCTAAGATAATTATTAATATGTCCATTTTACAGACAAAGCAAAAAAAAGTGTAAGTAAAAGTAAAAAAAGTATACTTAAGAGAACATGATAGTATAAGGTAATGGTTAGTTGCTTCATTCATGCTAAAGTATTAATTTTGTTTCTTTGCATAGATAAATAATATACATTAATAAATATTGGTAAAAAAAATTCAACTGCGTGAACTTGAAAATCTAATAGGCGGTATTTACCATGGAGTAGCATCTCATCTAACATGAGAAATATTCTGAGGAGTTATAAGAAAATGTAAGGCTTTTATAGAAAGGAGGGTGGGGCAAAGAGGTCATTACCAAAACAAAAATGAAAGTTCATTGGAAGAAAGTAAAAGTTCAGGATGATGACCAGCTTCTTATTGGCTGAGTTGAAGCATTTTCCATTGGCTGGGCTTGTTGCTGGGCAAGAAGAAAATCTTTCTTTTTGGGGGGTAATAAAGTAGAAACACCTTCCTGTTGGAGATAAAAGGTATTGTCCTTTCCTGTTTGAGGTAATTGGTGTGGAGTGATAGGGTGTGAGCACCCTCTACAGGCCTTCCTCACTCTAATTTTAGTTGAGGTTTCCTTCATTAATTTTCACAATGTTTCATTTAAATCTAACTTTACATTTAGAAGGGTAATAATCAGACTTTTCTTTAATTGTAGAGGCAAGTCAATAAGATGATTATCGAATAGTGGCAAGAAAAACATGAACAGAAAGTATTTTATTCTACCATTTTGGAAAGGAAAATAAATATGACTAAAAATAAATCCATAATATCATTTCTTACTGTAATGTTTAGGGAAAAGATTTTGGAAGATTGAGATATTCTGTGTGTGTTTGGTTCACTGAGGTTTGTGGATGCTCTGGGATAGAGATGATGGGGAAAGGGGGCCGGGAATAGCTAACATGACAACTTTACGTGACAATAGCTTACGTGACAACTTTAAGTGGAAAACTGGAGATGACAAAACACAAAAATATCAAACTATATGTAGGAAATTATCAGAGTAAAATTCACTAAAATGTTAATAGTCGTAATTTCCGTACATTAGGAGTAACATTGATTTTTTTCTTTCCTATTTTTATGTGTCTATAAACTTTAAGAGAATTTGGCATATTAAAGAATCTGACAGATTAGTTTTGTAATTTCAAATTGAATTGTGTGATTTATTTCAGGCTTGTGATCTGAAGTTGAAAGTTATAAAATAATTTGACTATGTTTGTAAACAGTATTGAAATCTTTAATATAACTTGATTTGCCATATTTAGAACCTTGAGTTATTAGGTTTATGAGTTATTTACACGTTTAAGAAGATTTTTTCTTCTTTGACTTGTAAATTTGCCCTGTGAAGAATTTGAAAAAAAACCAAGTTATATTAAATTTGTAAATGTAAATTATTTAAGAGAATTTAATCAACTAACTTTGTAAATAGCATGAGTCATATTCAAGCAAATTTAATACATCAAGCCTGTGGACTAAATGAACATTAATCAAAAAACAAGTTATTTCTATTTTTATACAAAAATCACAAGATTTCAAAATAGAACATCAAAGTTATGCAAGTTAAACTTAATAATTTTAAGAAAACCTGTTTGTAAATTTACAACTTTAATTGCAAATTAATTTAAACATGAGCAGCTGCAAACAGTCCTTTCTGGGGCCTGTCTTTTAAGATTATTTAATCATGTGAAGGGCTTACGGAGTACCTGTGTTCTGCAGATTTCTGATACCGAAGTTTGGGGTGCGTGGTTCCGGCAGCTGGAAGAATATGCCAAGAGCCGTGGGCAGATGAGACATAGCTTTATTCTGGCATAGCAGGACACGGCAAGGCACAGGCACGGTTCCAGCTCCCCCACAGCCTGCACAGGCGGGGCTGTTTTTATATCAAGGTGCATAATAGTGGCTTAAGGCCAGGTACTGTAATCAATCACAATCTACAGGTTGTATAGGACGCTGTATCTAGGGTCATCCCGAACGCTGTAGCTAAGGCTGCTCGGAAACCGCAGGAGCTTGCTGGGAGGGAGCCTGACTGCATCCATTTTGTTTGTCAGTCCCCTCACCCAACAACCTGGCATGGAGTAAGCCTTAAATAAATGTTAGCTATTCCCGGCCCCCTTTCCTCATCATCTCTTTATCCCACAGCATCCACAAACCTCACTGAATACTCATTGACTATCTTTTCTCTTGATCCAATATTTTCTAGGAGTCTGGCTTACAGGAAAACCTAAATAGAAAAAGCACTTTATGGTAAAACATGTCCATTTGCAACAAAATTTCAAAGAACTAAAAATTAGGACTATTCCAATAGTAGGGAAATGGTTGAGCAATTTTATTTATTCCTTTATATACCACTTTCATTCAAACAGGATTTAAGGTGGTTTGCTGAGGCCTGATAAAACCAAAAAGCAAGATAAAATACATTTAAAACAAGGAAGAAAGATAAGGCAAAGGGAAAACAAAGATAGCAGAGTGGGAGAGCCAGGAGTGGGGTTAGCAATACAAAAAAATACACGTTCGAACGTCATATGTCTTGCACCGTAAGACTTGCTCTAAGCTTTCTAGCAGCCATTTCAACTCAAATTCAAAACTCGCACAGTCCATAAGCCCAAATCCAATCAATCGCTCTAAAAAAGTTAAACTCTTCTTGAGAGCGAGACCATAAAAATATCCTCCTTTGAGTAATTAGAGCAAGGGTCTGCGTAATTAATGAGCACCATCCTCAACAGCTTCTTGGAGAGAAAATACAGTGACAAGCGCTTCCCCGAGGATAGGCTGAGACACAATTCGTGCCACCACTCAATGGAAGGCCCATATTCCCGGGCTTAATCCAGGTAATTTGATACGGAATGAATACATAATTGACGATAACCCATTTAATGAACTATTACAATGCGTGCCACAGTATGGGGGAGGCTTACAACTTTAAGTGGAAAATCGGAGATGACAAAACACAAAAATATCAAACTATATGTAGGAAATTATCAGAGTAAAATTCACTAAAATGTTAACAGTCGTAATTTCCGTACATTAGGAGTAACATTGATTTTTTTCTTTCTTATTTTTATTTCTCTTTATTTTTTACTTTTTTCTTTGTTCTTTTTATTTTTTACTTTTCTTTTTATCTTTTTTTTTCTTTCTATTTTTCTTTAGATGTCTAGCAAGAAATACAATGGGTAAAACTAGTTTAAAAGATGATTCAGATAAAATCTGAACCAGGGTTACGCCAAGCCTCGCAGCAGCGCCGCCGCGCGTTCTAACCTGAAAAGCCTGAACCTGCGCTACTGGAGTCCTAGGAGAGGCCCACAGAGACGCTGTTCCTCCGCGCAGCCTAGAGAGACCGCGGAGTTGGCTGGGGGCGGAACCGTAGGTCCTTCTGACTCGTAATCGGCGGGCTGGGCGGAGTTCCGCTGTTCAGTGTAAGTGGGTCGAACGCCAGCAATGGAAAGCGAAAGACCTGCAGGTTATACCTCTGTCCTGCCCTCGTCGAACCTTGCTGCCAGCTCCCGAGGAGAGCGGTTACGGGTCCCGAGTTCCTGGCAGGGTTGACACCAGCTGCGCATCTCCCTGTGCCCGGGTTGTGGGTGCCCTGGCACCCTCGGTGTTCCCCGACCGTCTCGTCTCAGGCTTGTCCATCCCCCAGTCCTCAAGTTTCCACCCCTTCGACAAGTGGTGATGGGGAATCCCGGGCCATAGTGAACAAACCTCCCGTTCCTGGAACTGGTGACCTTCGTGGTTGTGGACGTGGACTTAGATACGAAGAGTGGAGGCGCCTGGACCGCCCTCGGAAGGCTCTCTACACGTACCTGATGCTAAAGAATTACGGAAACGTCATCGCACTGAGTAAGGACTTGCTTGTGACCCACTGCCGGTCCGACTGGAAGGCTTAACTGCAGTTTCTTCCTCACTGAGTCTTTCTCCGCAGTCCCCCTTCCCGTGTGTTCTGGAACGTGTCAGGGACTGGAGGGCTTCCAGAATGTGTCCAGATAGACCTCTGAGCTCAAGTTTCTTGTTTTTATTTGTTGTTTATTTTAGTCAGTATTTATTTCTTCTTTATATTATTTTTATGTCAGACAAAAAGGCTTGGAATTTTCCTGTGTCCCTTTTTGGGCTGCAAGTCCTCTTGGTCCGTGTGCTGCTGGATCGAGCTGAGCTGTGCGTTCCTGACCCCTCTCTTTTGGCAGGGAGACACTGGTCCCTGAGGCAAGAGATTTCTACTCTTAGACTTATGTCTTCTGATTCTTACCTGTTCAAAGTGGAAACTTTTCTAAGCGTTCTCAATTATTGCCTTTCTCATACTGGAGTTCTCTGTCGAAGTTGCTGGCAGCAGGATCCCAGGCCTGGGACTGACTGGGTTTCTAGGGTGGCTGCTCACCCTTACTGTCTTTCAGGGTCATCCAAGACACACAAAAAAGACGTGCCTACAAGGACCACATTACTTTCCAGGTCTCAGTATGATCTGGCACCAGAGAGGGCATATTTCTCCAACTTCCCCAATTATATGAAATGAGTCTTTACTTTTGTCACTATAATTCTGTATCAAGATGACTTAATTAGTTAGGTTAAGTTGGGAGGACATTAAGGTGGAAGATTCTCACCTTGAGTTTGCCATCTCCTTCCTCTTCCTTGGTAGTTAGGAGTGCCCCACCCCAAGTGTTGGAAAAAGGACGTAAAAATGGAATGGAATTGAACTCTGCCCTTGTTATGAAAGTGTCGTAGAAAAGAGGTTCCAGGATATCTAAAACGGAAAACCCGAAATATAGACCAGGCTTTAACTCTCTATTGTCAGTGTATCTGTAATGATCAGCAGAAAATCCTTTATCCGAGAAGCTTTTTTAGGTTAGAGTGGACAGCAAGAAAGAAAGCTATGGAGTGTATAGCTAGTCATGGGAAAAAGGAAAGAAGGAAGCAAATGGAGTATCTAGTGCCAGTGAGGAGGAGCCAAGGGGCAGAACAAAGAGGACAGCTTGCCTGTGGCCATGAGATTAGGGAGCTCACCAGCAGACAGTTGCTCTGATACCCTGATTCCTTAACATGCTGGCCCTTTTCTTTGTCCACAAATAGAATTTTCAGTTTATAAACCTGTGATAAGCCATTTTTAAAGAGGGGAGGCCTTGTGTACCTGGGCTAGACAAAGAACCATAGCCAGATGCATGAGTGCAGGAAAGCCTTTGGGGCTCCTTTTGTGACCTGCCTTCAACTTGTACTGATTATAGTAAGTAATTCTAAAGGCTTATGAGTTCTGTTGTTAAGGATATAGTCTTATTTTAATTAGTTTTTTCCTCCTGGTTGATTTTACTATTATCCAGCTTTTTTCTCTCAGGTCTTGCTTTGATTCAGAGTTATTGTGAAGGAAAGCTTAAGATGGGGTTCTTTTTACCTTCCTCAGTTCCCAATAGACTTAGGATTTCTAATTGAGCAGAGTGTAGCATTTATAGTTCTTATGTGCTCTGTTTAAAAATTGCATCTTCATTTTCCTTTGGAATTGTAAGCAGAGTAGAGAATGAGACTTTGGATCTGAAACTCCCACATTCTCAGAAACCTCATGTTCAGATAAGCATCACTCTGAATCCAGTGGCCCCTATCCTGACATTGGACTAGGAAAAGGTGTGTGGGTGTTGGGGATGGGGCCTCCAACCCTATTTCTTCATCTCTCCCTTCTTAGTGAAATCATAGAGAGTTCTAATCCAGGGATTGAGAAGAGGAAGGTTATCTTGACAGGAAAGGCTGTTTTGCCACTTGAAGGTGAAGACCTTCCCTGGCTGGTCAAACAACCAAGAGCCTATGCCTGTTCTACCGTCTCCTGTTTGCTGAGGGATTGGGCCCTGGCCCTAGTGCAGCCCTAGTGCAGGACTGATGTACTCCCTATGAGCCAGACAGCTTGGGTCAGTCCTCTCCATGGGTTTGCTAAAGGCAAAAGAATAACTTCAACTACTAGACATTTATACAGTTGGAGCTCTATTGCTAAGGCTAACTTAAACATTAGACTGTCAGATTCTCTTTAAAAACTAAATCCAATAAAGTCATTGTTTTTATTCATTTTTACCTCCATGCTCTTATGAGTACAGGAAGTCACTAATAATCCTCTCCTAGCTGAAGAATGAAAAATCACAGTTTCCAGAAAACCTAGCTTATCTATTTAAACAGTGCTACAAATTATTAAGTAACCAATTGGAATTATTGACATTAAAATTTAAAGATCATTTTTCCAGGATATCTCTGAAGTCCAAGAGTCTTGAAAGACTCCTTAAAAATAACATTAGCAAGAACAGTTTTGTGACATTGAATAGTATTTGCTTTTCTGAAGCTGTAGGAGAACAGAGAATTTTTTTTTCCCTTCTGATCTTGCTGAGACTTTTTTCACCAGTAGTTGGGAAGGCCTGTAGTTTCAAAGCCAGACTTGGAATTCTGTTAGTACAGGAGGAAGAAAGAGAGGCAAATCTAAGAAGCTCAAAATTCACAACATGGAGAGGAAAAAGGCTACATAGAATACTTACCAAACAGAACATGGGGATGTAACAGAGTCCTGTTTCTCATCTATAGAATCTGGAGGAGACTTGTTAGGTATAACACACATCAAATTTAAGTCCTAGCTGATCCCAGCCACTCAACGTGGCTTTTGAAGCCCCCCGGGGTTCCAGTGAGGAAAGGGGAGAGAAGCTGGCCGGTGGGACAGGCCCTGACCCAATGAGTCCATGTGGGGCAGCTGCTCAGAAAAAACCTCCTCCTGCCCCCAGTGGTGGCTGTTATGGTATCAGGAATCTAGGGAAGGACGGACGGGGAGCCAAGAGAGATCCATAATCTCCATGGCCTTTCCTTCCAAAATACTTCACTGTATCAACTCTGGGAATCCTTACCGTGGCTCTAGAGGCTCTTTGCTTTCTATCCAGGATTTCAGAGAGGAAGATCCCAAAGTGTTGTATATGTTAATCCTGTGAAATAGGTCTTCTGAATTATTTACTATAAATGTACACAGCTGTTGGAAGAAGTTTCTTCCCACTGCAGAAGTAGTTTTCAGGTGAAGAGTTGGAATTTACTCTAGGCCTTAGGGAACACTTTCACTTAAGTAGGGTATCCATATATCCAGGTTTGTTTGAGGCAATTCCAGTCAAGTCCCAGCGTCCTGGTGTAATTAACTAGCATTCCCTTTCACTCAGAAATAAGAAGTAGCCCCAATAAATCATACGATCCCTGGAATTTTAGGACAGATCACATTTGCTGCAGTATCAGTTCCTACTCTGAATTCCCTCCCCAGTCATTCTCTCTGACTGGACCAGCTGGACTAACTTGCCTATAGGCCCCCTCAACTGTAAAAGCCATTAATCCCTTTTTTTTTTACCACAGGTTGGTCATGCAATTGGTGTCTGTACTTTCTATGGCCATTGACATTATGTGCTTTAACAACATTCTGTCCGAAGGAACACTGAAAAATATTTGAAACCCTGAAACACCCTGAAGAAAATGGAGCATTGACTGGGACGTCCTGTGCAATAGCCTGTAAAGTTCATACTGCTTTAAGTTGTTCTTTTTTGTGACTACTTAACGCACAGATCAGGGCAGCTCCAGGATAGATGAGGACCGTCAGTCCAGATAGGATTTTGAAATAAGTTGAATTGAGGCACTTCTAGGGAGTCCACTATCTCTAGGGAGCCATAACCGCCCCCACTCTTGTTGTCTGACTCCCAGCTGCTTCAGTTACGTTTACATTTCCTACTTGGTTACTTGAAGACTTGGGAGTTTGTGAACTCAGCTCTCAATTTCCCTGTCTTTGTTACCTGTTCACATTGGAATGGGATGGAGACAGGCTCCTGTATAAGTGGAGTCACAGGGGACACAGGCCTGGCACTCAGGCACACACCACCAGATTCACAAACATTCCAGTGTTAATCGCTAACCTTCACTGAACAACTCCTGCTTTGCAGGGACTGCTCTAAGCTTTACCCATCCTGGCAACCTTAAGGGGGTGGGGTGCTTTATCCCCATTTTATAGGTTAAGAAACTGGCACAGAGAGGATGATAACTTGCCTAAGGTCATCTGAATGACACTTAAAATTATTGTTGTTTTTCTGGTTATAGAAGTAATTATTGTTCAGTATAGGAAATTTGGGGGTGAGGGGGACAAAAAACATAAATTTACAAAAGTACAAATTAAAACGATTTCTTTCTAATTGTACCCTGAGACATAACCCCAGGCTTATGGGTTATGCCAATTTTTTTTTTTTCTTTTTCTGAGTGTATATTTTTTAAAACACTGCTGGGATCATATGATACATCTGTTTTATAACCTAATTTTTAAAATATCCTTTACTGTGAACATTTTCCCATGGCAGTGCTTATTCTGTTACATCATGTTTTTTAATGGCTGCATAGTCTTACACACTTAATTTTGTTCTTAACTTATTTTCCTATTGTTAGACATTTATGTAACTTCCAAGCTGTTATAATTAACCAGCATACAAATTTACAATGAGAAATATATCTGGCAAGCAAACATGACTATTTCTGCAAGTTGGTCACATGTCTTTACCCTATATGAAAGTATGTAAGAAATCAGACTATATCAAAGAATTCAAAAAAGGGGCATTGGTCTTAATAACGGGTGAGCAAGCTATGTGATAGCCTGTTAACATGTCCTGTACTTGGATATTTGAATAAACATACACTGCAGATTTCCAAGGTACATCAGAACAGTGCCTGAATCATACATGTCAGGGTCTCCTTATCCACACCTGAATGTCTTACATGGCTGTCCATCATGTGTACATACTACCTTGTAATCTTTCCCTATAACTTACATCTCATTTCCTTGTGTGGAGAATTCATATCTTTGTAACATCAAAGTATTTAATTGACAAAATGTATATTAGCTTTACATACTATTAAACGAATGCATAGATTGGTGGAAACCTATTCAGTATCCTTTTCTCTTGGAGACATTTGCAAATTGATTTAATGTGTGTGCATAATTTTTAAATCCAAGCAAAGACTTTGTTTATTGCTATAGACATCCATTCAACATTTTTTTTTTTTGCATATCTAATAAGTACTCCTTCCCTCATAAATATATATACTGGTGGGGTGGGACTTAGATGTTATTGAGTTTTACTGTGTGGTAGCAATATATTGGTGTCTGCTCAACTACTCTTTTTTTTTTCCTGGCATAAAATAACAAATTTATTTTTTCACAGTTCTGGAGGCCTGAAATTGGTGTCAGTGGCCCAAAATTAAGGTTTTAGAAGGGCCCTGCTCCTTCCAGAGCTCTAGGGGAGAACCTGTTCTTTGCCTCTTCCAGCTTCTGCTGACCACTGACATTCCTTGGCTACTCCAGTCTCTGCCTCTGTGGTCACTTCACCTCCTCTTCTTCTGTCAGTGTGAAAATGCCTGATTCTTCTTGTAAGGATTTGCATGGTTGCACTTTGGGCTCACCTGGATAGTCTAGAATGATCTTACCATCTCAAAATCCTTAACTTCACATCTGCAAAGACCCCTTTTCCGTATAAGATATTTACAGGTTCCAGGGATGAAGATCTGTTACCTTGGGTCTTAACTGAACAATATCGACATTATTCAATATCTGCTAAAAATGCAAAACCAAATCTCTTCATGAGGACACATCAGACAGACCAAAACCAAGGGCATTCTGCAGAGCGATGAGCCTGTGCTCTTCCAAAAAATTGATGTTATAAAAGACAAAAAAGAGTGGGCACCATTGGAGACCAAAGGAGCCTAAAGTGACATGACAAAAAAATACAAAGCTTAATTCTGGATTAGATCATGAATGGGGGTAGGGGTGGAGGAATGCCACAAAGGACATTATCAGAACAATTAGTAAAATTTGGAATAATAGTAATGCGTCAATGCTAAATCTGAATTTTGTGATATATAAGAATGTTCCTTTTTTACCTCTTTGCAAGTTCTATTTTTTATTTTTATATATATTTTTTCAATTATAGTTGACACAATATTATATTTTAATTTCAGGTGTACAACACAGTGATCAAACATTTATATAACTTACAAAGTGATCATCCCAGTAAAACCAGTACCCATCTGACACCATACATGTATTACAATATTACTGATTATATTCTCCATGTTATACTCTACATCCCCACGACTATCTTGTAACTACTAATTTGTACCTCTTACTCCTCTCCCCACTTCACTTATCCCCCTACACTCCAATCTGACAACCATCAAAATGCTCTCTGTAAATATGGACTTGTTTCTGTTTGTTTATCCTGTCCTCTAGATTCCATATATGACATTAGTCTTTCTCTGTCTGACCTACTCCAGTCAGCATTATACTCTACTCTAGGTCCAACCATGTTGTTGCAGATGGCAAGATTTCATTATTTTTTATGATTGAGTAATATTCCATTGTATATATGTATCACCTCTTTATTCACCTATTGTTGGACACCTAGGTGACCTCCCTATCCTGGTTGTTATAAATAATGCTGCAATGAACATATTTATGGATTCACATGTCCCTTCAAAATAGTATTTTGAGTTTCTTCAAATAAATACCCAGAAGTTGGATTACTGGGAACTTCTTTGTCTCTTGTTATAGATTTTGTTTTAAAGTCTCTTTTGCGTAAATATTGCTACCCTAGCTTTTTTGTTTGTTTCTCTTTTCATGCTGCATCTTTTTTCATCTCTTTACTATCGCTCTGTGTGTTCCTTTAGATCTGACGTGAGTCTTTTGTAGGCAGCACGTGTTTTCTTATCCATTCAGCCACCCTATCTTTTGCTTGGAGCACTTAATTCATTTACAGGTAGAGTAATTGTTGCTAGATACGTAGTTATTGTCATTTTATTATTCATATTTTGTCTTTTTTTTCCTTCGTAAAGACGTCCCTCTAACATTTCCTGGCTTTAGCTTTTTCTTATCTGGGAAGCTCTTGATCTGTCTTTCGATTCTAAATGATAGCTTTGCTGGGTAGAGTAATCTTGGTTGTAGGTCCTTGCTTTTCATCACTTTGAATATTTCATGCCAATCCCTTCCAGCATGCAAAGTTTCTGACAATCTCATGGGAGCTTTCTTGAAGGTAACTAACTGCTTTTCTCTTGCCGTGTTTAAGATTCTCTTTGTCTTTAATCTTTGCCATTTTAATTATGACGTGTCTTGGTATGGGCCTCTTTGGGTTCATCTTGTTTGGGACTCTGCTTTTCCTGGGCTTGTATATCTATTTTCTTCACCAGGTTAGGGAAGTTTTCAGTCATTATTTCTTGAAATAACTTTTCAGTTCCTTGCTCACTCTCTTCTCCTTCTGGTACCCCTACCATGTGAATATTGGTATGCTTGATGATTTCCCAGAATGCCCTTTCAACTATCCTCATTTTTTTGGATTCTTTTTTCTTATTGCTGTTCAGATTGGGTGTTTTCTGCTACCTTATCTTCTAAATCGCTGATTTGATTCTCAGCTTCATCTAATCTACTATTAATTCTTCCTAAGATATTTTTCATTTCAGTTATTGTATTCTTCATTTCTGACTGGTTATTTTTTTGTTTTCTGTCTCCACTTTTATGTTTTCTATTTCTTTGTTAAAGCTCTCACTGAGTTCCTCTGCTCTTCCCCTAAGTTCATTGAGCATCCTTATAATAAGTGTTTTGAACTCTGTATCTGGTAGATTTCTCATCTTCATTTTGTTTAGTTCTTTTTCTGGAGCTTTGTTCTGTTTGTTCGTTTGGGACACATTTCGTCGTTTCCCCATTTTGGCTGCCTGCTTGTGTTTGTTTCTGTGTATTAGGTAGGGCTGCTATGTCTCGCATTCTTAGTAGAGTGGCTTTATGTAGTAGGTATGCTGTGGGTCCCAGTGGCACAGTCTTCTCTGGTTACATGAGCTAGGTACTCCAGATATGTCCCTTGTATTTGTGGTATGTGCCCTCCTGTTGTAGTAGACCTTGGTTGCTGTTTGCTTGTCAATGGGAGGGATTGACTCTGGGGCTGATTAGTTATGATGACTGGCCATGACCAGTGGAGAGGTTATTGTGCCATGGCTGACCCTACAGAGCAAGATTCACTGCCCTGTCTGCCATTTGGGTGTGTCGTCCTCAGATGTGACCCTAGGTGGTACTTTGGCTGAGACCAAAGCCAGCCACATGGCATGCTGGCTGGGGCCTCCTGGGTGGGGCCCTGCCACAGGCCAAGTTCAGCTGCAGCCTGTGTCTTGCTGGGGGCCACCTGGCATGAGCCACCAAGCAATTTGCAGATGGCTTCCACCCACACTGGGCTTGGAAGTTCCTTGAGAGGCCAAGCCACAAATTGAGGCCAGCTGCCCCTAGTGCTGGTCTTGGGGCTGCTCAGCTAGAGGTACAGGGCATGCTGAGGCCAGATGTTGCCTGTTCAGATTTTGCGAATCTTTGAGAGGTTATAGGAAAGTCTGCAACATGAGCCAAGACAGGGCATTTGTATGAAAAATCCACTGGAAACGACTTGGATGGCCTGAATGTTGAGAGGGACTGGGTCTCAGGGAATCACCAAGGAGGGGCAACTAGTGTTAGCTACTTCTCCGGAGACTCAGCTATGGCAGCCGCCTGGGTCTGTAAGCCAGGCAGTGAGCGGGGGTAGCTCAGCAAAGGAGCAATGCCCTCTACCAGCACTTCTGTCTTGGAAGAAAGCTGCCCTTCCAGCCCTCGCCTTGAAGCCAGACACTTCAGTTCTTCCCCATATGTCCCTGGTGCCTTTTGAGCTATTGTCTGAGTGCCGAAGCTCAGAGTGAGTCCATCAGCGAGTAAGTTCATGGGTGCCCTTTAAGAGGAGTGCCTAGGATACCCCCTAGCCCTTTGCCTCACTGAGCCATAATCTCCCCTGATTTTGTTACCAAATTCAAGGGGTTCGTTTTGCCTGCACACGTCAATAGCCAAAAAGAGATACGGACAGGAGTTTGCAGCAAAGTAGCGGTTTATTTAAGGAAATGGCACCAAGCCTGGACACACAGGTGAGCTAGTACTCAAGACCTGTCTCCTTAATGGTCTCTAGGGCAGTGGTCCCAAACCTTTTTGGCACCAGGGACTGGTACTTCTATCAGAATCTAATGCCTAATGATCTGAGGTGGAGCTGAGGCGGTGATGCTAACGTTAAAGAGCAGCTACAAAGACAGATGAAGCTTTGCTCACTGGCTTGCTGCTCACCTCTTGCTGTGTGGCCCAGTTCCTAACAGGCCATGGACCAATACTGGTCTGTGGCCCAGGGGTTGGAGACCCCTGTTCTAGGGGATAGATTATATAGAGGAAAACTGATTAGTCATGGTAGTTAAGGGAGTTGGGGTCATGGGCTCTACTGATTGGTCAGGGCTAGAGTAGGAGGTAGTTGATCATTGCATCAGGACCTGATGTCAGTCATAGCCTCATTCTGTCTGGTTTCACGGGGATGCTAGTAAGGCTGTCTGCCTTCATGGGTGTGGAGCTGCAAGATGTTATCTTTAGTTTGATCCAAACTCTGTTTCTGTGTTCAACAGATCTGAGGCTTTGTTCCTAAGACTGTTTAATGCTGACCTAAGGGTTTAATGATTAAAGGAGTGGTGGTGCATTATGCAGAAGGATAAAGAGAGAAAAGAAGCAAGTGAGCCCAGGGCTAGTTAGAATCAAAGAGAAAGAGGAGAAAAAGTCATTTTAAAGAAGTGAAGATTTGCACAGTTACAGTTTTTCACAGCCAGAAGTTATGGGGACTTCTCTTCCTGGCACTGGCACTCTGGGCTAGGGAGCCTGGTGTGGGGCCAGGACCTCATGCTCCTTTAGGAGGACCTCTACACTTGAGATATTTCTCCCGATTCTCTTCTCAACCGCTACATGTGAGAGTGTGGGATCAGCTCATTTCCTAAAGTAGCCTCTCCTGTGTGTCCCTAGTTGTAGGACTTGTGTTCAGCTAGACTTCAGGTGACTCCCAATGATGGTTATTCTGTCGTTTAGTTGTAATTTTAATGAGGTAGTGAGAGGAGGCAAGCACAATATTTACCTACTCCTCCGTCTTTACCGGAACTCCCCAGCTACTGTCTTGTTACAGTTTTTAGTTTAGTGTGCATTTGCCAGTTTGCATTGTTGTATAGACATTTTAACTTTACTATGTGCAAAAACAATTTGGATTTTTAGAATATTTTTGAAATGTTCTTATATATAGTGTGGAGAGTAGAACAAGAAGGAAAATGAGAGAAGGAAGTGTTTACGTGGTGTGTGTGTGTGTGTGTGTGTGTGTGTGTGTGTGTGTGTGTGTGTGTGTGAACATTTTCTTTTCCCTAGTTTGGTAGGGTCATGGAAAGCTATACTTAGTTTAGCTTTTTAAGGTGTTTGTATAAAGTGTTTATGGAGTTGCCTTTGAAGCTGATACATATGTGTAAGCCTCAGATGAGATAAGCCTTTACCTCTTGAGGATCACTTTATTTTGAAATATAGCCAGAAATTATTTAGTAGAATCTGAAAACCAAGGGACTGACTATTCAAGCCGATGAATAGATGTTTAGTCAAAAATGTGTGTGATGTGACCTGGGAATTTTTTTGGACCTTAGGTGTAGAGGGTATGCAAATTATACTCAGTTTGAGGCTCACTGCCATCACCGGTCAAGCGAGGTCCCTCTTACTTATTCCCTATTTTCTTCTTAGCCCACTTTCACCCCCAGAAGTAGGCAATTCTTTATCCTGTTTAACGTGTACCTTTTTGTCTTCTTAAGAAAGGTGTACTTTTATGTGGGGTACATTTTCTTTTTTAAAAATAACTTTTATTATAAAATAAAATTCATGTCAAATATAAAAAATTCAGTCAATAAAAAAGGTATAAAATTTAAATTTACTCATAGTCCTACAACCTACACTATGAGCATTTTGATGTATATACTTCTGTCCTCCAGACATTTTCCTACACACATATGTGCCCATATATATTGAGTTAAATTGAAATGATTATATATATTTTATAATCAAGTAATGATTGTCTGTGCTCTTTCTTGCCTAGGGTTTTCTGATTTCCAGTCTATTCTTCTGGAGTGGCTTCTTCTCAGTAGTAAGTGCACAAGGTAGACATTGTTTTCTCACATTAAAAAAATCTGGAGGAAGGCAGTTCCAGGCAGTGTGGTGTCTCCATGATGCCATCAGTGCCCCAGATCCCTTTTTTCCTACTGCCATCCTTAGCATGTGGCTTCTTGAAGGTCATATCATGGTCAAAAGATGGCCACTGTAGCTCCAAGCCATCACATTCACATTCCCAGCAGGAATGTAAAGCTAACTAAGTCAGCTCCCCTTGAAGGAGTGCTTCTCAAAACTTTAAATGTATGTGAATCAAGAGGGGACCTTGTTAAAATGCAGATCCTGATTTTGTAGGTCTGGACTGTGGCCCAAGATTTCTGTATTTCTAACAAAGTATCATACTTTCAATAACAAGACTTTAAAGAGCTTTCTGGAATCCTTGTCCAGTGACTCCTGCTTTCACTTCTTTGGTGAGAACTATATCATATAGCCAACCTTGGCTGTGGGAAAGGCTGGGAGATGTGGCCTTTTAACTGAGTACTTTGTCACCTTGAATACAAATGTGTCTCTGTTAGTAGAAAAGAAGAGAGTGGTGTTGGTAGGTGACTAGCAACCTCTAACAGAGTGCTCAGATCACATCGGAGAAGCTTTTTAAAAAATCTGTCCCATTAATAGTCACAGTTCATTTTTGGTAGCAAGTATAATTTTCACTACCTGCTCTTTATGGAAATTTTTTTCAGGAGATGTTCTCAGTGAAACCAAAATTATTTTATAATATACATGAAGTGATGAACCTTGTCATTCTTTCCAGATGCAGTTTCTGTCTACTATAGTTTTCCCACCCTGATTTGTGAAGTAGGTGGTCTTTGGGAGGAGCTGCAATGGGCTGAAAGAGACTAGCTCTCCTGTTTGGCTTGGCATATATGTTTACCTTTTACATTCAGCCTGTGATGCTATTTTAACTCCAGAACAAGTATTTAAGATCTATCATTTCAAAATAAAAAAGCTACAAAATCTCCAAGATCTCGATCCAACTATAAAAGATATTTTTGACACACTCTTGGTCATCAAGAGCAAGTAAATGAAACATGAATGACAGAATGACTGCAGTTCACTCTACTTTTTAGAAAGTTTGAACAAATTGAAAGATATCCAGAATATATAAAGTACTCCTACAATTCAACAACAAAAAAACTCCGGTAAAAAACACGCAAAGGACTTGAATAGACATTTCTCCAAAAGAAGATACACAGATGGCTAATAAGCATATGAAAAGATGCTCAACATCACTAATCATTAGGGAAATGCAAATCAAAACCACAATAAGATACCACTTTGTACCCGTTAGGATGATTATTATTAAAAAAACAAAAACAAAAACAAAATAACAAGTGTTGGTAAGGCTATGAAGAAATTGGAACCTTTGTGCATTGCTGGTGAGAATGTAAAACAGCCTCTATGGAGAATGGTATGGCAGTTCCTTAGAAAAATTATCATATGATCCAGTAATTCCACCTCTTGGTGTATACCCCAAAGAATTGAAAACGGACTCCGGTATTTGCACACCCATGTTCATAGCAGCATTATTCACACTAGCCAAGAGGTGGAGAAACCCAATGGATGATTGGATGAACAAAATGTGATGCATGCACCCACACACATACATACACGAATGTTATTCAGCCTCAAAAGTGAAGGAAATTCTTACATGCCACAACATGGATAAGCCTTGAGGACATTATGTTCATGAAATAAAAAACAGAAAAGGACAAATACTGTTTGCTTCCACTTATATGAAGCACCTATGAGAGACAGAAGTAGAATGGTGGATTCCAGGGGCTGGGAGGAGGGAGGGATGGAGAGTTTTTGTTTAATGGGTACGAAGTTTCAGTATGGGAACATGAAAAGAGTTCTTGAGTTGGATGGTGGTGATGGTTGAACAACAATGTCAATGTACTTAATGCCATTGAACTGTACACTGAAAAATTATTAAAATGGTAAATTTTACGTTTCGTACATTTTGCCACAACTTTAAAAAAAAAAGAGTGGTTGTTGGTTGGGCTCAGCCGTGAGGAAGCCTTGTTTGGGATTGTCCTTTCAGCCTGGATGCCATGGAGCAAAGCCGTAAACAACTACAGCCCTTGTCTAACACGAGTGAGAAATAAATCTTTGTGCTTGTTTAAAAAGTAAATAAATAGCTACATTTTATATTTTACCATAATAAAGAAATTTTGAAAGAAAACTTTTTTTATCACCTCAAAGGATTTATTTGGGGAAAAGGAAGGGTTACAACCCAGTGGATGTAGACATGGGAAGCCATATGTACACTCTAAGAAAACTTTTTTTTTTATGAAAGTAATACAAGTTCTTTGTGTTAAAAAAGTATGGAAGGTGAATACCTCTCTTAATCCTTTCCTTCAAGAGTTTAGGATAAAGCCATCTAGATTTTATGTGTGAATATATGTATTTTAAAAAGATCAAGATGAACCTTGTTTTCCACTTACAGCATATTACTGCATTATGAAAACATCTCCCGGTCTTTCCACAGAGACCAACTTTATTCTCTTTATAGCTCTTGGTATTTCATATGTAGACATGTCATGGTATTTCTGGCCAGTGGACATGTCATATCCATCTGGCCAATGGGGATTTATCATCATGATGCTTTTAGTTGCTTATTTAGCAGCCCAAGTTAAGATGGAAGTGAAGCCTACCAGTTTTTTCCTCCACATGAGAGATGTTGGGTACATTATTACCCACAGAGTCTGGTTTCTGAAGTGGATTTGGGTGTGAATTCAGAACTGCAGGGCTGTGCACACTCCCCCTTTTGTAAATATTCCTGCCTGTGTGTGTGATCCTTCCCTGGTCATTGGGAGTTGGTCAGGGTGTTACCTAATGTAATTGACACTTCGAAAGGCCAAAACAAAACAGAGTTTGGAGTAAAGGAAGGTTTATTGATCAAGAAGGTGCCATCTGAGGAGATGGGAGACCTGATAGTGCCTCAGATCCGTCTTGCTTGCTGGACTAGGTTGAGTTTTTAAGAGGTTAGGAGGAATGCATATGCAGAAGCAATGGTGGAGCAAGTTTTAATTGGAGGACTTGGTACTTGGCCATTTATGGTAAGGGGTGTCAGCACTGGGTATTCTTGGAAAGTGGATCCTTTGCTTCTGAAAGTGTTCTGGTGTTCCAGTTCCAGTCATATTCTGGTCCTTTGGTTCGGTTTGGGAGAGGGGTGGCAGTGAGGGGCGAGACTTTGGTTCCAGGTGCTGCTGGAGGTCAAAGTTTTCTCCTCTGCACATTTGGCTGCATGACATATGATTTCGATCTGTTGTCTCTATAAAGCAACTCAGTATCTTGTTTAACTGGATAGGACCATTTTGAGCTGGTTCTGGGGTTACAAATGTACAAGGCAGGGGGACTGACTGCCTTTTTTTTCTGTATAAGTTTCCTCCAGCCTAGCCAGTTGTGGCCCCAAAGTATTCACCCTCTGCAGAGGAAAAACCACGAAGCTGGGTCATGGCAGCTGCAGCCCTAACTCTTGGGTCCGGTAAGCCTTGCTTCCCTCTGCTGTCCTTCCCAAGACCTTGTCTTGCCACCCAAATAAGGTTTGCATTCCTTCCTGTGGCATAATAAATATATTTGGGTTTTCTCCTTGATTCCTGGCACAGAGCTCCTAAAACTCTTGAAATTTCCTGAGTGATAGGATTTTCTTATTACTCATAAGGAGCCCATTTTGAGCATACTCGAGTTTATGCTGATGAGGTGGCTTACAGTGGGGCCCCTAGAGAGCCTCAGATTGGGGATGGTTACCAGAAAAACAGTGATGAGAGGGTTGGAACTTTCAGCCCTACCTGCTGACCTCTGGGAAGGGAAGAGTGCTAGATATTAAGCCCTATAAAAACAATGAGATTTGATGAGCTCTTCTGGGTTGGTGAACAAGAATACACCCACTTGCCAGGAGGGTAGTGCACCCAAAGTCCACCCGGGCGACTATGCTCTGCCTATGCATCTCTTCATCCAGCTGTTTATTCGTATCTTTTAATATCATTCGTAATAAACTGGCAATAGTAAATAAACTTTTCTTGAGTTCTGAGAGCTTCTCTAGCAAATTAATTGAACCCAAGGAGGGGGTTGTGGGAACCTCTGATTTATAGCCAGTCAGTCAGAAGCACAGATGACAACTCGGACTTGGCAACTGGCATCTGAAGTGGGGGCAGTTTTGTAGGACTGGGCCCTTAACCCATGGGATCTGATGCTATAGCCAAGTAGATAGTGTCAGAATTAAGTTAAATTGTGGGGCACCCAGCTGGTGTCTGAGAATTGCTTGGTTTAGGAATACTCTTTCTCCCACCCCTACCCCACATACATTTGGTGACCAGACGTATTGAGAGTAGAGGAGAAAAATAGAATTATTCCCTTGTGCCTCCCTTGCTGTGACATCTGCTGACCACAGCAGCCCTGACCATCCCCTGGCCTGCTGGAAGAGTCTTTCTAGACTTAGCCCTTGGTCCGTTCCGTACACTCCCTGCTTGTCAGACACAAACAGACTCAAAGCTTTCCCTTTCCCTTGCTGAATCTGATTGCCTTTCAGAGATTATTTCTCTGGTGGCAGCAGAAATCATGTGTTTCAGGATTGGGTGACCTTAGAGGATATGTGAGGCATTGGCCACACACTTCACTCATAGGGACTGGCATTGTCTGACCCCTTGGGAAGGCATCTTTATTAGGATGTGATGATGCAGAATTTGGGGAACATGATCTGACTGCCTAAGAACTGACTCAATTTGCCATGGTAATTGCTGCCACCCACTTGTTAGTGGGGGTGTGGTCTAAAGGGTTTAGTTTGGTTGGTTTTAGTTTCTGAATCCTTGCAAGCTGCATGGTCCCTCCTGGTAAAAGGTGGGTTATTTCTGCTTCCCGTTAATGGTGTGTTCTGATATTTCCCTTGCTGGAGATGGGCGGCTTCCCTGCACTCTGAGTCCACCCTCAGCGACCCTCACCCAGGTGAGCCACCTTTGCAATGAAAACCCCGCCTTTAGGAGTTTTACTTCTGTCCTGAGATGGTTGTTCCCTTAGACAGTAGCCCTGCCCATGTGCACTTCCCTAGAAAGCTCTTCAGTTGTTTCTCCAGCCATATCTGTTTCATGTTGACAGAAGGGTCGAGGCTGGTTTTGGTCCATCTTCACGTTCCTGTTTTCAGTGCTATGAACAGAATTTTCATTTTTTTGCACATTAACCTGGTCATCCTCTTGGAACAAGGGGAAGCATCATAGGGAAGCTGCCAGTCCTGCAGGCAGCTGAGGATACAAGACACAGGTGAGGGAGGGAGAGTCCATTAGCCCCCCTCCTTGCAACTCCTTCCTTTGTGCCATTTAAAGTGTTGAAGAACCCAGGGTGAAACATTGATTTAAATAAGTCCTCGTTTTCTCTTGGCCTCTAAGCCACCAGATGGAATCTGATGAAAACCTCCACATAAATAACTTGCCGCACATTCTTCTCTGGGTTGCCATCTGCATGAGAAGCCAATGGCCTGCTGCTGTGGCTTGATCTTCAGCCCTCAGCGATCCTCTTTTACTGCTTCTTTGTTTTCTCACCTCTTTCCTTCTGGGGGTTGACTTTATTTATTCACCAGGTATTGTGGCCTACCCTTTGTTCCCTCCCCCTTGCTCTCCTTCATGCATTTACGTGCAGCTTTCTTTGTTTGCTGGCTCTTGGAGGTTTCCACTGTGGTCCCATTCCCTGCCCTTACTGTCACCGGTTGTGAAGATAAGTGCTGCACACCACCATTCTCTCTTTGTTATAGGTGATTCTTCTTCTCAAGTTGATTTTTGCTCAGAATGGGGATCAGGTCATGTGTTTTTATTTGTCATATGGTGACAACAGAACCAGGAAGGTGGAATTAACTCTAAAGCGTGCCATTTCTGAGGACCCTAAGTGTGGAGGGAAGGCGCTGGGAGAACTCCCAAAGGCTAGGCTCGAGATCCAATTTTGAATATTCTTGTGAATCCCAAGAAACCACAAGGGGTCTTAGGAGAAAGGGTCCTCTAAGTATGGTGTGTGTATTAAGGGATTCATGAGGAAGTCACAACTTATTGCATATCAGAATATCCACTGGAGAGAGGTTTGCTCTCACTCATCCTGTGGCCCAGAGGACTTCCAAAGACGAAGAGTCTTAAGGGTGTAAGGAGCATGAGAAAGTATGGGGAAACAGACACATGTTCTCACGTTCACATGAGAGACCCCATACCTGCAGCAATTGTGGGAAATTCTGTGTGTCTAGGGCTGTGACTGTCCGCAACAGAGAGAAGGTCTATGAGTGTGAGCGATGTGGCAAAACCTTTAGCCCTAGTTCCCAGCTTACACACATGGGAAGCAGTCTCCTGAGTGCTGAACGTGTAGAGAAAGCATCAGGAACCAGTCACTCAAGCCACTCATCAGTACTTCATAATAGGAAAGGCCCCACGAATGTAACAAGTGTGGGAAAACCTTTCAAGATGAGGCCATTTCTTCTCATCAGCAAGCACATATGAGGGGAAGGAGCATATCTGGATATCTATAAGGAAGACAGAGAAGTCTCTTTTCAGGAGGCCACTTTTGCTGTTGATCAAACAGTTGTTGATGTAAGAAACGTCCAAACCTGTAGAGAATTTTTATGAGTTTATTTGAGCCAAACCAATGACAATTGCCAGAAAGCGAAATCTCAACGAACTGAGAAAACGCTCCAGAGAATGGCAGTTTTGCAGCTTATTTTATGCATTAGAATCAAAGGAGGAGACAGAAGGAGGATTACGTAAAAACCATTGGTGGTAGATTAATGGGATGGAAGAAAGCAAAGCAAAGAAATCTCTGGGATTGGATTAAAAAATAAAACAGACACACACTTCTTCATTTGTGAGTACAGGATATTTAATGATTAACATTTATAGCACATACATACAGATGGTATATGGGGGAGCAAGATAGCACTGAAAGTTGTGCTCTGGTGCAGCGATTGTGCTCTGAGGGCTCTGGAAGAGGAGATTATCCTGACATTTATCCTGACATCTTAGATGCGAAAAGGTGATAAATAGTCTCACTTTGTCGAGGAAGCTATAGACCTAGGAAGTGACTACCCCTATGACCTGCTTTTGGTTAGGAATTTTTATGTTCAGACCTTCTTATGTGGTTACTTTCCGTCTCTAAGTTTGTAAGGACCGCCATGCTGGCCTCCCCTCAGCTTGTCAGGTATAGTATGTGGCCCTTTTTTTTTTTTTTTGTCCACAAAGGCAACACTAACGAAAAGCTGAACAGAACGTAAAGAATGCGGGAAAGATTTCAGAGATAGGTCACATCTCATTACACACCAGAGAGTTCACAGCCCAAATAGGCCATATGCAATGCACAAGTGTAGAAGAGCTTTTATATAATACACTATGGGAGAGGAAGAAAGTTTCTTTTACCTTCAAGGTTCTTTCAGTTGGTCTAATGATCAAATAGACATGAGACAGATTAGCAAGAGAAAGTAACCAAATTTAATTACATACATATGTTTGGGAACCCCACATACATGAGAAGTTCAAAGACAGAAAGGGAACATGGGTTCATATGACATTCCAAGGTAGGGATGAGGTAAGGCACCTTGGGGCTTCAAAGGGTCATTGCAGGAAGAGCACATTTAGTGATTAGTAGTTTGCCCTGCTCTATAGGCAGGTCAAAAGAGGTTATTTTTTATAATCTCTTATTCCAGGCAAGGCCCTTAATTCAAGTTCTAGGTAGTTAAGGGAGGGGCAAAAGTTTCTCGAGTGGGCAGGGGTTGTCTTTAGCTCAAAATAATCCATAAACCACTGAGGCACATCTTGGGTGGCTCATTCTGAACCTCCACAAACTAACTACTTTACACTGCGGAGTTCACAGCAGAGAGAAGCCCTGTGAGTGTAAATGCTTCCAACCCTTGGTTCCTCTGACTATTCACTCTGGAGAGAAGCCTTTTTCTATGTGGCAAGTGCAGGGAGGCCTTCAGGGACCAGCCCGATGTCGTCATCACCCATCACAGTATTCATACTGTGGAGAAACTTTAAGCATCTAGAGGCGGGAGAAAGCCCTTGGCCAAAACCGGAGTCTCAGGGCCCATCGGAGGCCACACAGGAGAGAAACCTGAGAGCGTCGCAAATGTGAGAAAGCCTTGGAGAGCATCAACCTTATTCATCAGAGACTCCTCTCTGGGGACGGTGGGGGAGGAGGGAAGGAAGGTTGTTAATGACCTTGGAGACTTTCATTAACGTAGTAGAATTCACACAATTTCAAATCCCTTGAGTGTGATGAGTGGGAAAGCAGAAAAGAGATCACACCTTACTCTTATCTCAGAACTGATGTAGGAGACAGATTGTGGAAACAAACCAAGGAGGGGAAAGCCTTCACTGTAGCTAATTCAGCAAGCTGTTCAGTAAAGGGCCAGAGAGTAAGTACGTTTGGCTCTGTGGGCCTTACGACAGTGTCTGTCACAGCTACTCCGCTCTGCTGTTGGAGCACGAAACAGTAAGACAGTAGGTATGTGAATGAGCGTGGCCATGTTCCAGTGAAACTTTCTTTACAAAAACTGGTGGCTGCCCAGATTTGGCTCATGGGTCATACTTTTCCAACTCCTGTTCTAGAGAAAAGCCTCTTTAGGAGGCTTAATATGTCTATAGTTACGCCACCCCGATCTTGTCTGATCTCGGAAGCTAAGCAGGGTCGGGCCTGGTTAATACTCGGAGGGGAGACCACCTGGGAAGACCAGGTGCTGTAGTCGTAAAAGAAAAGGCCTTAATACTCAAAGGGCAAATCACACTAGACTGGACTCCTTCTACAGAAAAATCGTAGGAGAGCATGATCAGTGGAGCAAAGCCTTCATGGTGTCCCCGCCTTGTCAGGGGAATCAGTAAGAGATGCACGGAAGATCCAGAGACCTGGGTTCTGCCACAAAAGAGCTGAAGGACTGGCATCCAGTCACCCCAAAGCCACAGGGCTTTATGAGAAGAACAAAGTATATCCAAAAGTGCCTTCGAAGTGAATGTGGTAAACGTTTAAAATGGGAATTCATGTAAAATGATTCAGTCTTCCTCCTAGTAGTTTTTGAGCTCCAACTCTGCCAGGTTCCTGCAGAGGTTAAATTCAGGAGTGTCGGCATGTAGAAGTGTTTAGAGCTGTGGGACAGATGATTTCACGAAGGGGATTCTTGACGGTCGAGTTGGGGGCTTCCAACATTTAGAAGTCAGGTAGAAGTGAGGGATCCAGCAGGAAAGACTATGAAAGCATCCTGTGAGGCAGACACACAGTGTGTGGGCTCAGGAAAGCAGAGTGAAGGAAGCATCTGAAGGATAAGACGGTCACCTCCAAGTGCTGCCATTGGGTGGGGAAGAGGACTGGGAATGGACCACTGGGTTTGTCAGGGGGGGTGTGTTCGTTCCTTAGGGCCATCATGACAAATCACCACCAACTGGGTGGCTTAAAACAACAGAAATTTATTCTCTCACAATCCTGGAGGCCAGAGGTCCAAAAATCAGTGTGTCTGCAGGGCCATGCTCCCTCCAGAGGCTCTAGGGGATGATCCTTTGCCTCTTCCAGGAACTGGTGGCTCTAGTGCTCCTTGGTTTGCAGCTGTGGAACTCCATTCTCTGTCTCCATCTTCACAAGGCCCTCTATTCTGTTCATGTCTCCTCGTGTATCTCTTAGGACACTCGTCATTGGATTTAGGACTCATCTGTTAATCCAAGATGATTTCAAATTCTTAATTACATCTGCAAACACCCTTTTTCCAATCAGTTCACATTCATAGGTTCCAGGGATTAAGATGTGGGCATATCTTTTGCGAGGGCACCATTCAACCCACTATAGCTTTTGTTGGTTCTGGAGAGAATGGGGGCGGAGGGAGTATAGACGACAAGCATGTCTAGAGCTAGTGGGTAAGACTGAGTCACACTTGCCTGCTGAAAGCAAGGATCCTGTTATACTCAACTCTCCCTGTTGGATGCAGCACCCCTGCACACATTCTCAGAAGTGGGATAGAGGAGGTGGAGAGGACTTGTATTACAGTATTCCTGTTACACAGCCACGGCCTTTCTGGAATCAGCTGTTGAACTGGGCGTACTGCGTCAGGGTCTCTGTATGTCTAGAGGCTACCAAAGCTTGCCTGGGGGTGGTGGTATCGCACTGCCAAGGCCAGTGGGCAGAAGGTAGAAGAGAACAAACTTGCAATGGCCTGAGCTGCCCTCTGGCTGCCCTCAAAGCTGCATCAAGGGCTTGCAGAAACCGGGATCCCTTCAGTACTGCAGCAGCCATCCATAGAAAAAACGTATGTCTCCCCTGGAGCCACAAGAAACCTGTCCTCACATAGCAAAACCCACTTCCCAAGCTTCCAGGGAAAATAGGCAGGCAGTCTCCTTGTACGCATGGCACCCACATTAGGCTTGGCATAAGGCCAGTGCCCAGAATTCCAGTGGTAAAAGCCCACCCCAGCTCTTTTGCGTAGGATTTCTTAAACAGGG
Organism: Pteropus medius; assembly: GCF_902729225.1. NCBI lineage: Eukaryota > Metazoa > Chordata > Mammalia > Chiroptera > Pteropodidae > Pteropus > Pteropus medius. Next base: position 6,064,032 of record NW_024354886.1, read on the forward strand.
ACACAAATGCGTTAGGGAATGGCGGGTTGAGGTCATCTTAGCCTTGAACAAAAGAGAACTAAACAAGATCTTAGGAAGGGATCTTGGCCAGAATAGGCCACATTTTGATATGTAGACAGAGACGGTGAGGCTAGGATGAAATTATGTCCTGCAAAGGGATAGCACCTGGAGGAATGTGGTTTGGGGAGAGGGTGTATTTCAAGTCTTAGTTGAGAGATACCTTTTTCAAAGGTTTTCCACGACACGTTCCTAAGTAACTTGGGTCCCCTGTTCTTTCAACTCACTTGTTCACCATCTGTCATTAGAGAGTAGTTCCACGATGGCAAGGACTGGCCCAGCATCCCTGTCGGGGGGAATGAACTGGAGGAGAAGGGTAGGGAGAAATAATCAGCTATCTTCTGCATCTCTGGAAAGCGCTTTGCTCTGAGCAGATGTCCAGGAAGACCACTGCTGCCTGCCACCTGCACGAGCTCATCTGTGAGCTCCGCTCTGTGCACGGCACCCAGTGGTGGTAGTAGAGGTGGCAGCAGTGTGGAGAGAGAGCAGCTGGCCCTCTCCTGGAGTCACTGAGGATGGGTATGTGCAACCTTCCCTCTGCAGGTTTGCCTCACTGGCCTCCTCAGTTGTCACCATAGCAATTGCTTGCCACCTCCCAGCTCTTCCCCTTCCCTGTCCTTATTCCCAGACTGAGCAATGCCAACTTGAAGGGTTTCCTTTGAGTAACCTCTTCCCCCAGTTTTCCCTTCTGTCCCTTTCAGTCAACCCCAGCTGAAGAAATGCTGCAGGGGTGGCAGAGCACCACCCCCAGCACCAGCACAAGCCCCTCCAGCCTGTTCCGTCCTCCCACCAGTCAGATGTACTTCAAACTATCTGATGGAAGCAAACATTTCTACTTATTTTACATGTGCTTCTGGGTGAGTGTTTACACACAGGCATCTCACTATGGATAAGATGGGCCAGGCACTCTACTGTTTTTGAAGTTTGTCATTAGAAATGGAATTACTAGAGAGGGCCACTTTCTATGTGCCTCTAATGTATTTTGTAATCAGAATGAGAAATCGAAATATTGAAAAATACATTGTCATTTGCTAACCATTAGTTCTCAGTGTCTTTTGTATGGCTCTGCTCAGCTGATCTTTCCATAACGTCTATTTCTTTTGAGATTTAATTTTGACACAAAGTCCACGATTTGTAAAGCACAGATATAACAAAAAAATTTTAACCAATTTTTGGCAAAAGGAAGATTGTAGAAAAATAATTTCTATCTAATCAAATAGCCATTTTTAAAGATAAAAGCCTAGTTCCAGTGGGGTTGCTGAAAAGAGTGTATAATCTTGGAATATTTGAGAAGTATCCATTTCAATGCCTACTGGTGTATCAACTGCAAAGTTTTTTCTAAGCGATGTTTATTTGCTAGCTCTGAAGAGTGGGGAGTGTCCCACGCTCAATCACTTGGGGACCTGTCTCCAGAAGTGGAGTGGACTTCTTTATAACCCAGGGTTCTCTCGGTGTGATGCTGCATTGAGCATGGACTAGAAGTGATGCTGCAATATCCTGCTACCCTCTCCACATAGGGCACTAAATATGTAATAGGAAAATAAAAATGAGGTTGGTTCCTGTTTTATAGACAATTTAAAGGGAAAACCCTTGAAATGGGAAGTCTTTTTTAAAAGCCAACTTTGCATGTCTTCAGATTTCTTTGATCCCGATTCTTTTCCTCACTCTATAAACCTTACATATTGGAATTTAAATTTTATTGTTAATATAGGTAATTTCCACTGTTAGAAACTTCTGAGAGGTGTCCCCACCCCAGCTGCTTGATACAGACTTGAGGGGTGGCATGAAAGACTTGGGACTAGCCTGAGCTTTTGGAGAGCGGAGACCATTTTTTAGTCATCTTGCTATCACTAGAGCTTGGTGCGAATGAAGGATTGAATGAAGAGTGAATGAGGGAGGCCTGCTGGGCTGTCACGTGGCCAAACAGCAGCCAACCGGGGACCTGCTCGAGTAAGGTGATGGGCTCTTCAGTCCTCCCGCCTCGCCTTTGGACCCCAGCCCAGAGAGGGGGTTACAGCTGGGCGGCTCTCCAAACCTGGGCGGGCAGATAGCTCTACCACCCGGGTCAGAGTGAGGCAGGTGGTGGGCTGAGCTCACCTGCGTCCCACGGCCAAGAGGCAGGGGTTCAGGGAGGAGGGAGAGAGGCCCGGCGGGCCGAAGGGCACCTCAAACCCGCGAGGAACATGAGAAATCCTACAGCGCTGGGAATACAGGCAGGAGAAGTTTTCCTTTCCTCAGAGAAAAAGGACGGAGAGAGCCTATTTTTTGAAACAAAACCCTCACCCCACCCCCACTTCAATAACCAAAGGTGCCCTGGAGGCCCATCTCCAACCAGCTGGGGCGGGCTGGAGCGCGCAGATCCAGTCCCAAACTGCAGGTAACACACGCATCCAGCCGCGCGAGAAGCAGGTTCATGAGCCTTGAAACCCTCTGAAGTGTGAGAAATAATATCCATAAAATCCAAGATTGCTGGAAAGCCACAGACTTGCTTCTCCAAATTGCTGAAAATAGAAAATAGGAAGTGCAATTAATAGCGCTGGGAATGAGAAGGAAACAAGGCCATGTGTGCATATCTTTGAAGCTGGAAAATAACCACGACTTCTGAACACATTACATTCCATTACTGAACTAAGCAATTTGCACTTATTATTTCATTTAATCTTCATAACAACCCAAGGAGATGGGTATTATAATCTTGTTTTATTGAGGAAATTCTTGTAGGTTGAGTAACTTGCCCAAAGTCATAGATGAACCCAGTTCTAGCTGACTCAAAAGGGTGGGTTTAATCACTATGCCATTAGCTTTCAAACTTAAATTTGACTAAGACCCACAGTAAGAGTTGTATTTTAGGTCTTCGCCCAGAGCACATACATATCATATAGAATGAAAGGAAATTTTCGTAGAACAACATTTACTTTTACTATCTACAGTGTGTTCTATAATACTTTCTATTCTATTCAATATTATTTAAAAAGAAGTGCTGCTAAATACCTTTCATAATTCATTCATGGGACAGGACACCTCCCCCACTGTCCCATGCTGGAGAAAACACTGCATTACCACCTCCCCACAGTGGACCCTGAGGGGGCTTTACTAGGCTTTCCTGAATTGCTAGGCTGGAAGATAAATACCCTCCTCAGATAAACACTGAGAACTGTAAGATCATGTTCTTGAATCTCCTGGTCCTGATGAAAGCCATCCTGGCAGAGAGAACTTGCCTCAGAGACCTTTGAGGAAGCACCACATTGAAATCAGCAGTGAACAATAATTACAAACAAATAATTAAAAAGCAGTTATAAAGGGGAACTGCACATATTCCCGAGGAACAATTCACACTAGATTGATCTTCGTCCTGTTTGAAATATTTCCACGAGTACTGTAGACATGGTGCACCGGAATTTCAGCAAAGCATTTGACTAATTTACAAATCACCCCAAGGGTAACTTGGGAAATGTGGGATGGTTTGTAAATTTATTCCTGCTTGACTGTCTATCCCAAATAAGACTCAGAAAAGACAATTAATGAGGGAGTTCTTTGTCAAACCAAAAGTTATAATTTCCATCATATATTTAATTGTATTTGTCTCCTCCACTAGAAGGTGAACCCTCTGAGGGTGGAGAACTTGTTCATTTGCCACCTTTGTCTTCCCAGCACTTAGGCCAGGCTCAGGCATTTCAATGCTCTTCAGTAACTCCTGGTGGCATGTTATCATTCATCAATCAGCATCTTCCTGAAAAAGGACTCCAGCCCAGAACACTGTCCAGGGCTCTGGCCTTACTCCTCTCGTGTTCCACATTCCTACAATAACTTGGACATGGGAATGGATGATATATTCAGCAAAGTTTCAGGTGGCAAAACCTGGGACAACCAAAGCTCTGGATGACAGAATCGGGGTCCAAAAATAATTTAGCAGCCTGGAATGGCGGGCTGAATCAAGATGAAAAATAATAGAGATCTGTACTTTGCCTGTAGGTCTAAAACTTATGAATAAGCACAGACTGAGGGGGCAGACATTTAACAGCAACACATATGAGGGACTTGTGGTTTTTATCGGAAACTGACAAATGAAGCAGCAATGTGGTGGGGTTGCCAACACTGCAGACTCAACCTGTGAAAACACAATTTAGTGAACAACAGAGGCAGGTTAGAGCCCCTTTGCTTTGTGCAGGTCAGATGATGCTGGTAGAACTAGCTCTGTCTGAACCATTATTAAGGATGATATTGACACATTTCAGACCTAGAGAAAAACAAAATGTTGAATTCGCCTGCATCAAAATTAAGGATTTTTGTTCAGTAAAGAACACCATAAAGGTACTGAATGGATGGATAACAGACCAGGGAAATATGTTATAAAAAACTAACACAGAATTAATAGCTAGAGTATTTAAGGAACACCTGCAAATCAACGAGAGGAAAGCAAGAAACTACAAAGAGGGCACAGGGGATGCATGGGCATTTAACAGAAGAGGAAACTCAAACCTGTAAGAAGAGATGCTGACATTCACCGTTAATCAGAGAAATGCAAATTAAAACAACAGAACTTCTCTTTCTGGTAGTAGCAGGAAAATTCTCTCTAGCAACCCTCCTGCTGAAAACTATGTAATAAGCTGGATAAAATGTTGAAAACATTCTCTATAAAGAACCGACAGCATCACTCTGTAGGTCAGAGGAACTAAGGAGGGAGGAGAGAGGCTGCTCTCTCAGGACCTTTGCCCACCAGGGGAGGGCTGAACTTCCCTTTCAATGGTCTCTTGAGATGGCTAGGTCTTCATCACAACCCAGGACCTGCCCTGGGGTAGGGGGCTGTCTAACAGGAGACCCCTTCCCCACAATAAGCCAGGATGAGGGTAAACTAGAAGTGGACCAACTGCCAGCATTACAGTCTGCTTCTGTTTGCCTGGGTTATCCAAGGGATCCTAAGCCTTGATTTTGGGTAGCTCAGCATTGATAATGCGCCCAGGCTCCTGGAAGAAGCAAACACAGGTTCTCTGTAGAAGAAATTACCTTCATCCTGGCCCACAAATTATTTCTATAAATAATTTTTCAAATGTAATGACCAGCATATTGTCAAAGATGACTCAAGACACAAGGAAATTAGGTTCCAGCCTACTGCCTAAGAAGCCCAATTTCTGTGGCTGCTAGACTTCAGATCTGACACCTGGGGGCAGGGGTGGCATGGAGTGTGTGGCCATCAGCAGCTGTGTGCCCCAACGTCCAGGGATTGTGTGAATAGGTGACAATGTGGGTGTGTATGCCACCAGAGTGCTGGAAAATTCTCCCTGGCAGAGCTAGTCAGGTTTTGTGATAATATTGTAACTTTTCAAAAAATATGCTTGAAGAAGGGCTACTTTTTCTAATTTGCATTTAGGTGCCATATGGCCTAGGGGCAGCCCCACATGAAGACTAGATATCGGAACTATCTGGTACAGATTATAAAATGAGTAAGTTTATCATTTGAAAGAAATAGTTTGAATATATCTACAGGAAAAAAGAAACTAGAAAAAGTAGCATGGCAGATATTTAAAAGAACCAAATTGAACTTCTAGAAATGATAAATGCAATAAGGAACTCATTAAATAGATAACTACTTTATAGCAATTAGAGAGACAAAAGTTAGCAAGGTGGGAAATATCCAACATTGGCCAGGATTCCGGGAGCTGGGATCCTTGGGCATGGTTTGTGGATATGTATGCATAGAGTGCTACCCTCTGGAGAGACACCTGTAGTGCTTCGTGGAATGGACACATGAGCCCACTGACACCTAACAGTTCTGACCCTGGGTTTAGAGCTCAGAGAAACCCTTTCACAGGCCGGCGCAGAGACCATTGTGAGGGCCTTCCCTCCAGCCTTTTACGGGGGTGTATGCAGTTGAGGTAAACGCCCTCATGTAGCTGGCAGTGGCTTTATTAAGGCAGATGTGGAAAGAACATTTTCATTTGGAATAATTTACTCTGTAGCCTGTAGAAACTGAAAAAGGAAGAAAGCTTTTCTTTAAGGGGCTCTAACTAAATAGGAAGCCAAGGTGATTTTTTCCATGTTGATATGATTAAGAAATTCAATTTTAATAATATTTTATTTGTACTGCTGTCATAGTATTAAAATCACTTAGTTTGTTTTGTTAAAGTCAATATACATTTGTTATAGAAGAAATAATCCAGATTATATGATGTGGCTGTTATAGAAAAATAAAGTACTTTTAAATGTCAGTTTTTTGTTGTTTTGTTTTGTTTTGTGACAGTGGTTGGTCCCGCAGAATCTGGCAAAAATAAAGTCATGGCCAAAATGTAAAACTGACCAGTTAGTTTGAGAGAATAAATCTTCCAGTGACTCCAATTATTTGCATCATCTATTTTGGCTATATACATGAACAAGATAATCTTTTCGTATTTCTGGTTAATAATTAAATTTAATTATTTAGTTAATTATTCAATACTATTAAAAAAATTTAAATCCCTATAATAAAATTTAACCTAGAGCCAAATCTGAGATGTAAAGATCATGAGTTAAATTTATAGCAAATGACAAGCACTAACTTTTGGTGGAAAGTTGATTAAATCAAGAGACCCCAGTCCAGTACTTTAAATAAACTCATACTGTATGTTTTATAGTGAATTGAATCTACTTTATTAAAATCAGGTCCCCTAACTCCAAATACTAGGTATTATATATGCTGATGATATTTAAAACATTTGGCAATTCCTGAATATCCCTGGCTTGTCCCTGGAAGCTGATCCTCAGAAGAGCTCGCCAGCCCAGAACCTAACATTCCCATGGGCACATCCCAGCAGCCTTTTTGGGCCTGGGTAACAAAGGATTGACCATTGAAATGTGTCACTACCAATCAGCTTTAATGTTTCCAGTCTGCTGATATAAACTTATTTTTGTTGAGGCTACATGTGCAAGCTCCTCATTAAGGGACAGAATTTACACTGGTTAGCTCTGTTGTATTTGGAATGCTCAGCTCAGATACATTTTTATTAGATTCTGGGGGCTTTAGGGGTTTCTCATAAGTAAGCTTCTTGTTAATTGCCTTCTTTGTACATAAACAAAATCCCAAATTGGAAAAATGAAAGAAAATGAAGAACTAAAATTTCTCTATTTAAAATTCAATTCTTTTGCAGTTTTATGCATTCTTTTTCTTTTTTTATTATTCACCACATTTTTATGATCCACTGGGGTAACTGGTCTGAATTAAAATTTAAACTAAAAAAAACACAAAAAACATGTAGCCCAAATGATGGGTGTTTTTTTCTCAGTAATAGTTCTGAAGGACAATGGGGTGAATTTGAAAGAGCGTGAACTTTATAATCATTCGGACATGGGTTTTAGCTGGGATTCCCCAACTAAATGTAAGTTAATGACCTTTTGCCGTCTCTTCTCTGTGAAATGGGACTATCACCTCCCTTGCAGTTGTTATAAAGGTTGAAGATGATATGAGTAAAGTGCCTGGCCCATGGGAGGGATTCTTGCCAGGGTTTGATGGTTTAAGCATGTCCCTCTTGTGGGTTTTCTTTGCTTTGTTTGTTTTTACACAGAGCATGACCTGGTGGACTCTTCTTGCCCTTCTATGTATTCCTTTCATTGTGATTTTATTTTCACAGGGATTTGAGACATACCTTCATTTGAGTTAATCTACCCAATCTTTACGATAGCCTATGAAGGTTTATCTTGAGGCCACCAAAATGAACTCACAATCCAAAATGAGAAAACCCAAAAGGAATTAATCCACCATGAATGAGAGTTTGCCTACATAACAAACACCAGGATTAGACCCTCCAGCACCCCAGACGACGGAATTAAAAAATTCAATCTAGACAAGTAAACATGGAGTGCATCTTCCATGAAAAACAAGAAGGCTCACTTTGTGCTAAACAATGCTTGAATACAACAATCTGTTGCAAGGAGAATATTTTGGCCCTGTAGAATTATCTTCTATCGTATATCAGCTAGATGAAGAAGAGAAGCTGCAAACAGCAGGAGTTAATTTTAATACTATGATTTTATGATTTTTGTGATTTAATACTATGATTTTAATACTATGACAGGATTACTAGTGAAGACTATCGCACATTTTCCAGCAGCCTTGTGGAAATATAGATGACAGTGGTTTTTTTTCTCTATTCCAGTTATAAGCAATGCCTTGAAAGTTTGGAGTGTGGAATTAATCCTGTTCAACAGTCAAGAGTATCAGAGGCTTCGGATTGATCCCATAAATGAAAGATCATTTATATGCAATTATAAAGAACACTGATTTACAGTTAGAAAATTAGGAAAACAGTGGTTCAACTTGAATTCTCTCTTGATGGGTCCAGAATTAATATCGGACACATACTTTTCATTGTTCTTGGCTCAGTTACAACAGGAAGGTTATTCTGTATTTGTTCTTAAGGGTAATCTGCCAGATTGTGAAGCGGACCAACTCCTGCAGAAGCTCAGGGTCCAACAGATGCATCAACCAAAACGTATTGGAGTAGAATTAGCACAACAAAAAGAACAGAGAATCCAGAAAACAGGTCTGGAATGAATCTTAGAAGCAAATGATAGGTCAGGAATGTTAGACGAAGATAAGAAGGATTTGTGTCGGGCTCTGGTATTAAGTTGCCAACAAATTGACATGGAAGATAAAGAAGCAAATCTCTGCAGGGCTATTCAGCTCAGTATGCAAAGTAGTTCCAGAAATATATCTCAAGATATTCCACAGACATCAGGTACACATTTTACTTAAGAAGAGCTACAGAAAAGAGAAGCCTACTTTGGAAAGCAGCAGCAGCAGCTGGAGGATCCACCAGAACAGCTTTCACACCCCTGTGAAAGGCAACCACAAGTTCAGGAGCACTTGACAGTGATCTAGGTGATGCTATGAGTGAAGAAGACATGCTTCAGGCAGCTGTGACTATCTTTTTAGTAACTTAGATATAATACCTTTTATAAATCACTTAGATATTCATACTTTTCAACATTATCTTCTGTGATTACAGCATAGGGACCATTTTGGTAATGTGTCAAAAAGAACAATGTTCAAAAGAAGAAGTAAGACTTTTAGGTGGTTTGCAAACAAGAAGATGAGAAAGTAGAAAAATGCATCAGGTGCAAGACTAAATAATGATCCTTCAAATACTAGCCAAAGAGGCATCTGGCAATTAAATAAATTTAAAATAGTTTTCTAAAAAAAAAAATTAAACAAAACAAGATTTAAGCTATGTTAAAAATTATTGAAGTAATAAAACAAAGAATTAATAGCATGAAAAATTAATGAATTGTGATAAAAAAGATTAGATAGGTATAAATGATTACAAATGATTATTATAAACTAGATGGATGGGTTAAACAGAAGATTAGAAGTAGCTGACATCAGAATTGGGTGCTAGAAGATAAATCTGACAAACTTATAAAAAAATGTAGCACAAAAATAAATACTGACAGAATTAGCTTTATAATCCCTAATGACAATGGGAGATTTTAACATACATCTCAGAAATTTCTAGATCAAGCAAAGTTAGTAAGAAATATATTAGCACACCACAGATAAGCAATTTTACATACAATAATTAGAGAATTCACATTCCTGTCAAGTACATATGGGACATTTACAAAAATGGCAAAAATTGACTATGTGCTAGGACATAAAATAAGTCTTAAATTACAAAGATTATTATCATACAAAACCATATGCTTAGACCACAAGACAATTAAGTTAGAAATTGTTTTTTTAAAAGATAACTTTAAAGCTTCATATATTTGTAAATAAAATACACATATACACTTCTAGATGTATCACAGGCCCAGTAAAAGATACTACAGTAAAAAGGCAACATCTTACGTCTGGATAGCAGCTGCAGTCAGTGTCACCACTGGATTATTAACTTTCCAATAGCCCACAGACATTTTTCTAATATCCACCTGACTTTTGCACAGGCCAAACTAATGTAAGAAGGAGGCAAGAGAACTAAATGTTAAAACAAGCTATATCCAGAGCCTGTGATGTGTTGCTGCCAGACTGTGGGAAACCTGCAGAACAAAGGAAAATTTCTGCTGGGATTACTAACAGACCATTTACCCATACTATGAAGGAAAAACAGAGTCTTTAAGTAGTGCCCTACACAAAATAAATATAATCATTCATTCCCTATCCAGGTAAAATCATGGGGAACCTCTGGATCGAAGGCTAGCACACCTTTCACATTAGTACCCTTATCTTTCACACTGTATACCTACACCATCAAAGGAAAATGGGTAAACAAAGTCTTTAAACTGTAGTTCACCTCTCTGCTGCATCTACTGTGAAGATGAAGACCATTCTCAGCAATCAGACTGTTGATGTTCCAGAAAATGTGGGTATCACTCTGAAGGGACGCTCAGTTATTGTGAAGGGCCTCAGAGGTCCCCTGAGGAGGGACTTCAATCACATCAATATAGAACTCAGTCTCCTTGGAAAGAAAAAGAAGAGGCTCCAGGTTGACAAATGGTGGGGAAATAGAAAGGAACTGGCTACTGTTTGCACTATCTGTAGTCATGTACAGAACATGATCAACACTGTTACACTGGGCAGGATGAGGTCTGTGTATGCTCACTTCCCCATCGATGTTGTTATTCAGGAGAATGGTTCTCCTATTGAAATTTGAAATTTCTTGGGTGGAAAATACATCCGCAGGGTTCAGATGAGGTCAGGTGTTGCTTGTTCAGTATCTCAAGCCCAGAAAGATGAGTTAATTCTTGAAGGACATGACATTGAACTTGTATCAAATTCAGCTGGTTTGATTCAACAAGCCACAACAATGAAAAATGAGGATATCAGAAAAATTTTGGATAGTATCTATGTTTCTGAAAAAGGAACAGTTCACAGCAGGCTGATGAATAAGGTTAAAGTTGTCCAGCTACAGAAATGCCAAGATGTTGGATGAGTCCTCAGACTTACCTGTGATATTTTATTTGTTTGTTTGTTTGTTTTTTATGCCTACAGCACTTGGTATTCCTAGGTGGTCTCCCATCCAAGTACTAACCAGGCCCGACCCTGCTTAGCTTTCAAGATCAGACGGGATCGGGCATGCTCAGGGTGGCATGGCCATCCTGTGATATTTTAAAGATGTAATAAAAGCTGTGTGTTGAAAAAAAACTGTAATTCATAGAAACTAAGAATGATGTATATATAAACTGAATTCCCTGAACATTCAGGTCTTTTTTGGTCTTTGCTTTTTCTGTCTTGGTCTTTTTCTCTCTCTGTCCCTCTTGTCTTTCTCTCTCTCTGTCTCTGAAAGGAGACCACGCTCTATCTGTGGAGTGTTACCCCTTCTCTAATAAATTTTTCTTTCCTTTTGACTCTAATTCTGGCATGTGCTTGAATTC